>NW_019740656.1:2725043-2763201 GCF_002891405.2 Cryptotermes secundus | reverse complement strand
CCCCGACGATATGTATGGGCTTAACAGGGCAGAGTTGAAGATCTGTTTTCTGTGCCCAGTTGGGCGTTGATAAAGTACATGGCAGGAGAATTTTATGTCCACATTTCGTGCATAGGAATTTGCTCCATGGAGACAGGTAAATAATAATCCCTTACGGTTCAATGTTGACTGTAAGTACTTAATACGTGATGGTCCTGCAGGACATTCAAGGACTACAGTTGCCAAAAACTTATTTGTAAATAATTTTAATGCAATTTCTGGGCTTACTCTGCTTGAATTACTCTTGAAATATAAAGACGGAAGCATTAAGTTCCTCCGAAACGTCTGTAAATTTCTGAAAGACTGTACCATGTCTCATCCAAGAATTCAGTACTCTTCAAATAAATCGTCCATTGAGTCTGAAACGACTGCGCATGTGCAAGTACGTCATCAAGTCCGTTCTGTATCACACTCTTCTGTCACGGGTACAAAGTAACATCTGAATTTATTAAGCGAACCAGAGCCCATGCTTTGCTCAGATCCTTGTGTTAGAGAGCCGGGTTCAATCCCGAGTGAATTCACGTAATTTTCATTGTAAACTCAGCGGCTCTGGGCTTGGTTCTTAGATTATCATTCGATTTCGCTTTAGTCATCTATCGTCGCTTCCTGAGACATTTGCTATTCTGGTCACGCAGCATATTGTCTTAAAGCTTGAGCCTGGATAGCTCAGTCGGTATAGCGACTGCATACAGGCTGGACGACCGAGAGGTCAGAGTTCGAGTCCCGTTAGGGTCAGAATTTTCTCTTCTCCGAGTCGTCCAGATCGACTCTGTGGTCCACCCACCCTCCTATCCAATGGGTACCGGGGGCTCTTTCTCCGGGAGTGAATCGTCCGGGACGTGAAGCTGACCACTCACCTCGAGCTAGTACCGAGGTCAAGAAAATGTCGATCTATACATCCACTTCCCCATACGCCTTCATGGGGCAGTGCTTAATTAGTTAAACACAGGGACAACCTTACCTTTACCTTTTACCTCCCTTAAAGCAGGGGTGTAATAATGTAATGGCGTTTAGTCTCTTGTGTGGACTTTGTTTGGTTGCAGAGTAAGATATCTTATCTCAAACTTCCTTCGTTTTTGCCCAGCTAATGATTATTCCACTATTACTCCCTACCTATCTATCACCGCCCCATGAATTGTGCCATAGCCCTGTCAGGCAGCACATTATCATAACCTCGGTGTTTAGGTCGGGGGCTTCGTGTCTGACTCGACACTTGGTTGGTTAGAGAGCAAGAAGGCTTGGTTCCGTAAATAAGCTGACGTTCAGACTTACTGGGTTTCCGGAATTTGTTCATCATGCGGCATTCTAGAGAACACGACGTTTCGGAAGCTGGATCTATTTCCGTCCTCAGGTGAGGGGGAGACACATACTCTGTTGGGTTCCTTATAAAAGGTTAACCTCAATCACTGATCCAGTTTCGGACCATGGACAAAGTCCGAAAACCCAGTAACTCTATACACCATTGTCAGAACCTTTCGGAATATACTAACGGAAACGTGCTTCAAGCTTCCAGCTAAAGGAATCGCCGGGAAGTGGCTTTTTGTGGGCGATTTATGACACTGTCAGCAACTGGGTCATGTAGGATGGTTGATGATACGCCAGTTGGAAAGTATATGGAAAAACATCCCAAAAAATCAATCAAGATTATCTACAACCCCAGCCGAGATTTCAGGTCACGTGATTTACCACAAGGATCAAGTCCTGTAGAATGTCCCTCAGCTTTTAAGGAGCCTTCGAGAGGCGGTTTACAGACTTCGGACAAGGGTGGGAAAATTGTGAAACTGGAAGGTAGAGATTGGTGTTGGTANAAGCCACCTCATGGTGGTGACTTAATTATTATTATTATTATTATTATTATTATTATTATTAGAGGTGGTGGGTTTCCCCATGCACTTAGACCAAATATTGGTCCATTGTGCGTCCCCTTTTAATTTCTACTCTCACCATACCCTACTGGCACTGGTGCGTGCTATCAGCCCCGTGCAGCCAACGAGGTCCTAGAGACATGAGGATCTTTTACGTGCCGTAAATCTACGACACGGGACCCACGGCTTGAAGTCCCTCCCGGAGAACATGTTCCCTGAATTTTTCCGCCCTTAAAAATACCACGACCTCCGCCGGGTTTGAACCCGCGTACCTTGAGTCATGAGGTGGGAACGTTACCCCTAGACTACGGAGGCGGCTTTATACTTAATTAAGCACAACGTCATGAATACGTATGGGGGAATGTAGGTATACCTCCACCATTCTTGACCTCGGAAGTAGAGGGAGGTGAGTGGTTAGCTTGACGCCCTTGCTGCATTGCTCCCAGGGAAATATCCCCTCCGTGCTCACTATATAGGAGTTTGGGTGGGCCCTAGAGCCGGTCCGGACATTACGGAGAACAGAGAAATATTTCCCCTTCCGGGAAACGAACCCCTGTCGTCCAGTCTGTAGCTGTGCCGACTGATCTATCTGAGCTCTGAGATGGATGTTGACTGTAAAGAACTATATATAGTGTGTGTGCGTGTGTGCGTGCGTGGCAAAACTGTAAGGCACACACTGAAATCGTGTAATTCAGTCTACAGCTCGTGTACATCTTGCTACTTCAATTTTCACGCCAGACCTCTGCTATCTCCACCGAACTTAACTCGTTAGATTTGATCTTGCTCTTGAAACGCGGACTGTCTGACTACTCAACACCTCGTAGAGAAAATTCGCCGGTAATGAACTCCACTAAAACTCTGACGTAATAAAAAATTTACATATAAAGCGCTCTATTTTACATAACCATTTGAAACAATAATACCAACATCTTTCATGTAGATAAGGGGTGAACAAAATATGGCTCACTAAAAACCGAATCATATCTATGTCACTGTTCAGTTCTGTCACGTTTCTTCGTATGTTTGCGGAACTTTGTCTTTCATGTTAAAGAAGAACATAAGTTAGCGTTATTAGAACAGTAGTAAGGGGAATGTTTATAACTAAGGAGCCGGGACAGCTCAGTCGGTATAGCGACTGGCTACGGGCTGGACGAATGAAGGGTTGGATTTTAGTCTCTGTAGGGTCAAGAATTTTCTCTTCTCCACTGTGTCCAGACGGGTACTGGGGTGCTCCCAGCCTCCTATACAATGGGTACCGGGGGTAAAGCGGCCGTGGCGTGAAGATGATCACACCAACTAGTGCCGAGGTCAAGAAAACGTGGATCTATATATCCACTCCCCCTTACGTCTTCATGGCGTAGTGCTTAATTAGTTAATCACAGGAAAAAGTTTACCTTTTAAAATGAGTCAGAAGAGCATTTCTTAATAAGGAACACTCGCCAGATATTATAGGAATGATTCGATCAAAGAAAATCTATAGGATGTGTATCATGCATAGAAACGATGAGATATGCATATAATATTTTTATATGACAACTTTGCGGAAAGAGAGCACTAGGAAGACGTAGACATAGAGCGGACGTAATATTAAAATGGATATTAAAGAAATAGGATGAAAGGGTATGGACTTGATTCATCTAGCTCAGAGGCAGGAGTCAGTGGCAGTATCTTGTGAACACTGTAACGAGCCTTCGGGGTCCGTAGAGCGGTGACTCAGCAAGTATTAGATTCTGACGAGGGACCCAGCTCCAGGGACTTGGAATCGGTGAACGGAAGAAAGAATCGAGATTTTGACGGAATCAGTTTTAACGTGCTTTTAAGGATCTCTCGAATTGTTAAATAAATTGGGGAAGATTCATTTCGGTTTTTGACTCTGTTCAAAAGCTCCTAATAACGAAAACAATCTTTAACTTGGTTTTGCTTGACCTAATCCTTCCAGCCACACTATAGCCCTGGGGTCGGCTCAGCCTCTTAGCAGAAATGAGTACCAGGAATCTTCCTGGGGTTAAACGGCGGCCGGTGCGTAAGGCTGACAACCTCACCGCCATCTGTGAGTCGATGGTCTAGAAAATAAGTTGGAATCTCGACGTTTCACAACCCTATGGGCCTCCACGGCCTATTACAGGGATATCTTTGCCTTTTTATAAAATGAAGTTAAGGTAAAGCTGTCCCTATGCTTAATTAAGCACCGCTCTAGGGAGATTATTGGGGAGAGGAATTATACCTCCACCATTCTTGATCTCGGCACTAGATAAAGGTGATTGGTTAGCTTCACGTCCCGGTCGGATTACCCCCGCGGAAAGAATCCCCCGTACCGACTATATAGGAGGCTGGATAGGCCCCGGAATCTGTCTGGACGCTGCCAGGAATCAAACCCCGGTTGTCCAACCTGTCGTTATACCGACTGAGCTATCCCAGGTCTTACGATGTAAGTACCCGGATTTGAACGTTGTACCTCCAAAATACAGAGCAGGAATGCTACCTGGGTCTCTTTATTCTTGGGGTGGGTGAAACTGGGTCCGCTTGCTGCCCCGGCCACTAGTGGGTCCATGATAAATGAAGCAGTCGCTGGTTCGCCTCTGTTGCTTACCGTCTGTGCATGTTCTTTATTGATTGTGAAGCGCTTTTTGCAGGAAAGGGGAAAGCACGTATGAGGGACGCATGGAGGGCGTATTAAGTTCACATCTACGTGTAATCCTTGCTCGCATTGCAGGAAATCTAGACAGAATCTACGTATATTGAGAGTGCTTCCGTTGGTTGTCTGCTGCACCAGTTCCCTAACTCATTTAGTCTGGAATTCCTTTGATGTGCATAAACTAGTTTGAGCCCTATCCAGAAACCTGTAAGAATAACCTCAACATACATTTCAAAAAGTCATCAGTGCGGCTCAAAGTGGCAGCTTGGGGCCATGGGTTGGAGTCCCATTTGAGGCATAAATGTCTGCTTGCGTTTGTTCTGTGTTTGTTTTGTCCTGTGTTTAGGTAGCTGCCTTGCGACGGGCTGATCACTCGTCCAAGCAGTCCTACCGACTGTCCATAAGATTTAAATTTCAGAATTAATTTTGAATGGGCACAGGATAGAGGATATAATCCGCCCAGATTTGTCTTTGTAAAGGATCAAGGAACTGAAAATTCAGCCAAGGCCCAACAAAGGGCTGTAGAGCTAAAATAATTAAATTCAGTTCGTGTTCATTTGCGTGCAAACTTAACAGTACAGAGGCCAATTACAAAATTAGCACGAGTACATAGACTTACTTACTTACTCATGGAGCCGAGCCCTTCTGGTGGAGCCGCTAATTCTGTAGCTACTCAAGAATTTCCCAGCATTTTATGGAAACCGAAGGTTCATTACCGTGTTCACAAGAGCCCTCCACTGGTCCCTATCCTGAGCCAGATCAATCCAATCAATATCGTCCCATCCTATCTCTCTAAGATCCATTTTAATATTGTCCACCCACCTACGCCTTGGTCTTCTCAGTGGTCTCCTTTCTTCAGGCTTTCCCACCAATATCCTATATGCATTCCTCGTCTCATTCGTGCTACATGTCCTGCCCACCTCATCCTCCTTGGCTTGATCATTCTAATTATACTTGGAGAAGAGTACAATTTATGAAGCTCCTCATTATGCAGTTTTCTCCAACCTCCTGTCACTTCACCCCTCTTCACGAGTACATAGAAATACACAAAAGCAATTAGAGAACAAAATACGAAATATGACAGTCTGTATAATGGCAATAAATTAATAACAATTCCTAGGAAATATAAAGTTAGCTTTAACAGGCAAGAAAAACAAAATATGTACATTTCCAATGGTTATGCCATTTGTGGCGAGAACGGGCAATGCACGTACATACACACATAGAAGTTAATAATAATAATAATAATAATAATAATAATAATAATAATAACTCAATTAATTTTTACTTATTTGTGTGCTAAGACAACATCAAATATAATAATAATAATACTAACCTTTGATACCGGACCATCTTTGCGGCGACCTGTGGAAATACGTGTACAATGCAAAACACGCTATACGTTGTGAGAGACAGACATATACAGGATGTCCGGATGAAAGTTATCCAAAATAAAATCATTATATCTCAGAAATAATTTATTATACACATTAATGGCTTACACTATTACAAAGGGAACTATCTAAGTTTCTTTTCAGCTTATATAACTTTCTCAATAAATTTCAATGTGGGCTTCCTTGGTGGCACAACAAATATCCAGGCTTGAAGCATGTTTGGTGTTACCATAGCCACAGCGTCCCTTATGTGGGCTTTCAGGTGTTGCAGCTCGTTGCTCTTAACCCGGTAGACAATGTTCTTCACATAACCCCACAAGAAATAATCCAATGGGGTTAAATCTGGCGACCTAGGAGGCCAAGCGATTGGTTCACTTCTGCCGGTCTGTCTCCCAGCCATCTCCCTGTCCAGGTGATTCCTAACATTGTGGCAGAAATGTGTCTGCGCATGCGCGTAAGCCGGGCATGGGAAAAAAACTTACAGTCTTCCTTTCCGATGACATAAACCAGATAAGTGTATGACAATTACTTTATGAGATATAAATTATTTTATTTTGAATACCTGTCATCCGGGCACACTCTAGTATGACGTCAGGTGTTCCCCCTTGCGTTCTCGAGTCGAGTACCTGGTTACATGGAGCATGTAACGACCCGCTCTGTTTACAGCCGGGTGCCCCATAATTAGCCAGAACATACCTGTGCATTTCCCCGATCCAGTGTTGAACTATTAAATTAATAATGACCCTAATTCTGTTTATTTTATAGTTAAATTTGTTTTAATTCATCCGTTCCCTCCATTCTTTTTAAAGAAATTATTTATTACTGGCGAAATGCCGTCGGGAAAGTTTCGGCAACTCCCGTTTCTGGCTGCGGTTTCCACAGATAACATTTCCTTTCATCCTTAAACCCTGAGTCCTTTGAAATTCCGATGCTTAACATATCATTAAACTGACAAAACATAATCACATTTCTTCCGAGTCTTATGTCGTTTTAGTAATTGGCATAAACCATCATAAAGTTTGTTTCCGTTGAGGTTCTCGCAGTTCTGACCGCGAAGAATTTATCTGCATGGATATGACGCCGTGTAATCCGGTAGAAGTGCATGGACGTTTCGGAGGAATTTTGTTGAATTTATACCGGATTATAAGGAGTCACCTCCATTAAAAAATTTAATCTTAAAAGTAAATTTACCTCCGTGCTTAATTAATTAATCATGACGCTATGAAGACGTACCATATGAGGAAGTGAAGGTATAGCTCCACGTATTCTTAACGTCGGCACTTGATGGAGGTGATTGGTGAGCTTGATGCCGCGACCGCTTTGTCGCAAGGAAAGAGCAACCGGTACCGATTGTGTAGGAGGTTGGGTGGGCCCCAGAATAGATCTGGACACTGCGGAGAGAAGACCTCTCCTTCTTGCCGGAAATCGAACCCAGATTCATCTTACCAGATCCTAGCCCCTATCCCGTCGTTGTAATGACTGGACTCTCCTGACTGCAAAATTATTTAATCATGCAAGATTCTTTCCTTGGCTTTACAGCCCCCTTGGACCCAGGCCTCTGATTTTCAGTTTAATGATCATTTTACAGCCGCTAGGACTCCTTGGACGAGTGATCAGCCTGACACAAGGCCTCTACATGACAACACAAACACAGAATAAACACATTTTTTTTTTCCTTGGCACTACAGCCTCAGTGGGCCTAGGCCTACCTCCATGAACTTCTCCGTTCACTTCGGTTTTTCTAGATCTTACACATTCGGTAGGACTCCTTGGGCGGGTGATCAGCTCGTCGCAAGGCCTCTACCTGTAGACAAACACAGAAAAACGGACACACACAAACTAAACATCCATTCCCTGAGTGGGATTCGAACCCACGATCCCGGTTTCCAAGCGAGCGAAGACAGTACATGCCTTAGACCGCTCGGCTACCGTGACCGGCAGAATAAACACATACACATACCAAACATCCATGCCTGTTGTGGGATGCTAACCCACGATTCTGGCTTCCAAGCGAGCGAAGACAGTACATGCCTTAGACCACTCGGTTACCGTGACCGACAGTCATACAAGATAGGAGGTGGAAGTATCCGTGTAGTTTGGTATTGAATGTAGTTTGTGCTGAAGTTGGTTTTGTGGACAAAGCACGGTATTTCTGCGTGTCTGTGCGCGAGGTAGAGCCCAGCCATGTACTGAGTCTGTCAAGAATACAATTCATGTTACATGTGTAACATAATGGATGGTCAGTGGCGGATGTTAAATGCGATATGTCTGAAAGTTTTCAAATTCTAATTAAACAGTGCCTGTGACGTAATGGTTATCGATTGGGGATGAACAGGGTGCTTAATTTTAATTCACCACCAGCACAACGTATTCACTCCCGTCCTATTTACTGTTATTCGTTTTCGGTTTTGTTTTAAAGGCGACGGTTGTTTACGAAGTTTAAAATTAATGCCATGTTCCTGGGAATTATCGCCTATAGATAAACGCTTAAGCCGAAAATGTTTATTTCCATAAGCTTAATGCTAACCCTCTGAAGAGTGAATTTCATATAAATAGTGTCTAAAAGTTCAATTCTTACCTCACAGGAAACACTTTCTCTTACAACGACCGATCGGTTAATTTTATTTATGGAAATAGTCTTTGTTAGACCTCAGAACCGTGGTTCCAATTTGTCGTAGAAGAAATACGTAGACTGTAAACACCCTACCATCAAAGCGTACTCAGTCACAATAGCAGACTTGTTGTAGAAATGTAAGGAGAAGATTGAGGAGACAGTGGGCGTCTGACCTACCACAACCCGCAGATGACGAAGACTAAAACCATCACCATTCCTCTACAGGGCCTGTAAGAGTATCCTCAGTGGATGCCTCTCTACTCAAGACACCTACTTAGAGCAAATTTACTTATCACTCTATATTATCGAGAGGAGATTGGAAATACGTTGTTAATTAAATAAAAAAGAATCGTGGAATTTCCAGATGGACATTCCGTAATATAAATGAGGTATTTTTATGTTGAAGCAGGTGGTACGTATAGTAACCACTGTTCTTTAAAGAGTTTAGCGGGGAAATGTTTAGTTTTCTTCTAGTGCGCTGTTTTACTACGCCGTAAATAGATTAAAAAAAAAAGGTAAAGCTATCGTTGTAACAGGACGTGGAAGCCCAAAGGTTTGTGAGACTTTGAGGCTCCCACATGGCTCACAGATGGCGGTGAGGTTGTCAGTCTTACATGCCGGCCGCCATTTATCAAGATTATATCGCGGCTGATGGTAGCGTATCTGATAAACCGGAAAGAATTTGGAAGAAAATTTAAGCGGCATACGCCTAGAGAAGCTGAGGAAAACAATGAAGAACCTCAGAACAGCCGGTAATCTGGTCAAGATTCGCGCCCAGCACCTCCCGAATACAGGTCTGCAGTGAGCCCCTATATGACTGTAACTAGACATGGCAAGGAAACTGCAGCAGAGAAGCAGGCCAGTAAGTTATCATATCTGAAGGGCCCCATTGTCATAGCGACAGGCGACTTCTGGAACCCTGACGTGAGTGCGGTGGAGTCACTTCAGGGGCCCATCAATTTGAAGGCGACGAGAGTTTAAATCGATACAGTTTGAAATGGCGTGACGACATTTCCATGTATATATATACGCTATATGTAACTTAACTTCAGATGAAATTGTGTATCCATGGCCGACAGTTGCTGTATAAATAGGGCGGGGAAAGAGCTTGTAATTCTCTTCTTATTGGAGGGAGTTTCCACCTTGAAAGTTTCCTAGTATCTATTTTCCAACTCCAAAGATTTCCTGCTTGTTCCTCAACACATATCCCTCCTCATTAATTCCATTATATTGTAACGTGTAGAGCTGTTGCTAGGTAACTGATCATTTATAATGCAACAGTTTGACTACAACAATGGAAGAGCTGTGTTTTCTACGTGGTCCGTGCCGAGAAATTATAAAGGAGACGAGGTTTGGAGCTTAATTCTGTACGGGTGTCTGTGAAGAAAGGATTTGAGACGGAGGCAGAGGAATAGTCATTATCGGAGCCGTTACCAAGGAACGTCAAGTAACAGACTCAGAACACTAGACTATGTGCTCTGGTGAACTTTAAACTGTGGAAATAGCGATAGTGTTATAGTTGTATGTACTTACGACTTGTAAGTGGTCAATAAATCCAATACCCCGTCTATACTCACACATATTCTACGTGACAATATCATCATTTCTTTTTGTCGTGGTCTACCCATTTCTCGGTGCCCTGCCCTAACGCCTGACTCTCTAAACGGTGACTATTCTATTAGATGACCATGGCCCTACAGTCGGCCTAACCAGTAACATTCTCCTGCATAGTATTTGTTCGGTCCTGCCTCAAAATCTCAGTCTGGAGAGGTAAAGATAATCGTAATGGTTTTCCTCAGTCCCTTAAGCCAACTTCTGGAACAGTACCTCAAAATAGGCCACTACCGCTTCTTTCTACATCATTTACAATTTAGTATTATTCACGTATCGTCCCGTAATTTAGTTTGTTTAATGGCGCTGTCAGCCCCTCAGACTGCTAACTTCTTATGACATGTTGATGTTGAGTAATAAATTGGGTTAGGTAAGGTAAAGGTGCCCTGTGCTCAACGAATTAAGCAATATACCATGAAGGCGTATGGGGGAGTTGATGTATAGATCCACATTTTCTTGATCTCGGCACTAGTTGGAGGTGAGTGGTCAGCTTCACGCCTCGGCCGTTTACCACCGAGGAAAGAGCCCCCAGTCCCCATTGATGGGAGGCTGGTTGGGCCCCAGAGCCGGTCTGGACGGCGTGGAGAAAAGAAAATTCTTGCCCCCTACCGAGACTCGAACTCCGACTCCTCAGTCGTCCATCCCATAGCCAGTCGCCATACCGACTATGCCACACTCGTATTCGGCGTGAAGAGGGGTTCTTGGTTTGAATGCTGATGGACATCGGATCATGTGACTGTAATTTCTTGTTGTTTTTCCACAATCATCCAAGCAAATGCCGTTCCAATTATAAAAAATCTTTCCCAATACATCAGTCTTACCACCACGCGATGTTACAGAGTCCACATGCTGGCAACATCGTAAAATAACACCCAAATATACACGGTGTCAAAAACGTACGTGAAATTAAGCAATCGTAGAGTAATTAAAACCAACACAGAAACTTCCATGAGTGAATGAGGAAAACCACGAGAAACTCAGTCGCGATAAGCGGTGTCCCAACCGGAATTCGTAACCTGCAGCTCCAGAATGCAAACCAGAAGCATCTCCTCTTGACACAAATTCCTGTATTCAACATACCCTTCGACGTTATGTATTCCATGACAGTAAAGGCTCCTTTAAATAAAATATAAATAAGTAAACAGCTGTAATTGAACTCAGCTTGGAATTGTGATGTCACTTGCCGTTTTGTGGAAACCCTAACAAACACGCTTAGTTGCAGAGTCGGTACAGAAATAATCGATATCTCAGAACCTGTTGTGTCTCTGGCTGTCACGATGTAAGTCAGGCAGTGGCCATCTTTGTTGTTGAATTCTACTTCCGCGTCCCACGGAGGAAACGGTTCATTTCCTGTTACAACGGATCAAGTTGGAAGTGGTCGCCATAATATCGGAGTGTTCTGTCTCCGTGAGATAATGAACTCTCAATCTCCTGAATATCGGAGTGTTCTGTCTCCTGAGATAATGAACTCTCGCGGTCTCCAGAATATCGGAGTGTTCTGTCTCCGTGAGATAATGAACTCTCGCGGACTCCAGAATATCGGAGTGTTCTGTCTGGGTGAGACAATGAACTCTCAATCTCCTGAATATCGGAGTGTTCTGTCTCCGTGAGACAATGAACTCTCAATCTCCTGAATATCGGAGTGTTCTGTCTCCTGAGATAATGAACTCTCAATCTCCTGAATATCGGAGTGTTCTGTCTCCTGAGATAATGAACTCTCAGTCGCCTAGTTATCACAGTGTTCTGCCTCTGTGGGATAATGAACTCTCGCGGTCTCCAGAATATCGGAGTGTTCTGTCTCCGTGAGATAATGAACTCTCAGTCGTATCGGAGACTGGATCCTCTCTCCGTCTTCAGGTGAAACCTACTCAGTTGGGCCCAGTCGATAGAGCTAGTCCCTGTCTCCGGTCCGGAGATCCAGTCTTCGAAACGTTATGTTGTAAATAAAAACAGGACAATGGATAATGACCAGAAATGCAATTATTATACTTCCGTGGTTTCTATTCTACTTACAAGTGTGAGATTTTAGAATGTGTTTTTGTTCTAAGTCACATTTAAACTGCAGTGTAATTTTGCTTGTGGCTCTGTATGGGTGTGAAACTTGGTGCATGACATTAAGGGAGGAATATAGACTGAGGGTGTTTGAGAATAGGGTGCTGAGGAGAATATTTGGGCCGAAGAGGGATCTAGTTACGGGGGGGGGGGTTGGAAAAGACTGCATAATGAGGAGCTTCATAACTTGTACTCGTCTCCAAATATAATTAGAATGATCAAGTCAAGGAGGATGAGATGGGTAGGGCATTTAGCACGAATGAGGGAACAGAGGAATGCATATACGAGTAGGACACTGCTGGGAAAGCCAGAAGGAAAGAGACCACTAAGAAGACCAAGAAGGCCGCGCCACAGCTCAAGCGGTTAGTCGCTAGCTTTCCACCGTCGCGGCCCGGGTTCGATCACGGGTCTGGTCAAGTGGGATTTGTGGTGGACAAAGTGGCGCCGGGGAAGGTTTTCTCCGAGTACTACGGTTTCCCCTGCCAATCTTCATTCCACCAATTGCTCCACAATCACACTCACCTATCATCTGGGGCTGGTACAATAGACCAGACGTGGCCGCAGTACAAGGGACTTAGTCCCACCCCACCAGCAAAAAAGAAGACCAAAACTTAGATGTGAGGATATTATTAAAATGGATGTTAGAGAGATAGGTTGGGGTGGTATGGATTAGATTGATCTGGCTGAGGATAGAGAGCAGTGGAGGGCTATTGTGAACACGGTAATGAACCTTCGGGTTCCATAAAATGCTGGGAATTTCTTGAGTAGCTGCAGATTTGGCTTCTCCCCAAGAAGGGCTCAGCTGCAAGAAGTTCGTTAGTTGATTCGCTAATTTCAAATCAATTTTCTCGAAAACTGGTGTTGATGGCTATTACTTTCGCCCCAGTAATCTGATCCCATCTGCACCTGGCGTCGATTTTCCTGTGCACGGTGTCAGGGTCTCACAGCAGTGTCTGTAAAGGGTTCCGTCTTTAGGAATATAATGCCGTGTATTTCGCTGAAATTCTGCCGATGTTTCGGAGGAACATATCGCCTCCATCTTCCGTGTTGAAGAGTAAGCCAAACAATAGAAGATCGCGAAGCAGGTAGCAAACAGACGTTTCGGCTTTGAAAATGGAGGGGTCATATTCTTCCTAATCGTCAACGGACTACACGGGGTTATATCCCAGAAGACAGAATACATTTTAACCACCGGTGTCAGAACCTGAAACCCTACAACTGTAACATTATTTATTTACATAACATCCTTTTTAAGATTCAGCAAATCCTTTACATTATTGTTTTATATAAATGAATTAGAATTAACCTACGTGAACTGAGTTCAAAATATCTTTAAATCTTTCTCTCTGCATGCAAATCTAACAGGAAATTAATATTGCCCTAAATACGGTAAGGCTAATTTTTGCTCAGTTAATTATCACGCTCAAGGGCGAAGTACGTTTATATGGGGAAGTGAAGATATAGTTCCCTGCTCTCCCAAACTCATTCACCAGATGGAGGTTTTATGTTATATACGAGTACACGTATTTTTTCCTATGTTCTACATCAATCACAGGCTTCATTTCAAGAGCTTGTTCGGCACAAGGATATTGGGAATTTGACTCTCATAGAATTGATTGATTGATTGATTGATTGGTTATTTTGTGCTCAGGAGATCTACGTCCATTTATAGTTCTCACTTTGTCTGACCAGTACATGAAACCCCTATTGCCACTTTATTTTCGCCTTGCCACAAGGCAACATCGCTGAAATATTTCACACGAGAACAAAATAACGCACACAGTATAAAAGGAAGGACTGATCACAAGATAACAGGTCGTGGAGTACCATAGGGTTGTGAGAAGTCTAGACAATCGGCTCACAGATGGCAGTGAGGTTGTCAGCCTTGTGAACCGGCCGCCCTTTACCCCCAGGAAGATTCCTGGTACTCATTCCTCTTAGAGGCTGAGTAGACCCTAGGGCCATAATGCGGCTGCAAGGTTTAGGCCATTTAAAAAACTCCAATGACCTAATCGGGAATCGAACCCGCGACCTTCCGGCTTGTAGCATAGTGCTTCAATCAACTACGTTACCGCGTGTCCCCGATTGCTAACCAGTACGTGGCATATATGTATTTAGAATGTTCTACTGATGTGCTGGGCATGTAGTAGGCATGGGAGACAAGAGAAATACATATAAAATTTTGNATATATATATATATGTCATTTCCGCTTCGTTCTAGACAGTTCGCACTTCACTAACACAGTCATATCCCCTTTTGACGTTATCTAACATATAAATTTGAGAGAATGTCGTTAAATAAATTAAAAAATAGATACGAAAGGTCAGAATTCGTTCGGCTGCCGGGTATCTACTGACACTGTGGTACAGCAGTCACTGCTGTCATGTAGAACACTTTTATATGAATATTTTATTGCTTCCCTAAGGCACCCAGGAAATCAATAAGAGATGTAGGCGTTTATACTCGTACGTTCATTTCAACGTACATAAGTAGTAAGCCTCTCCATCTATAAGGTTAAAGCATTATTGTCCACAGTTCTGAATTATTGTTCCACAGTAAACAAGTTGTTAAGACTAGTTAAATACATCAATAAAATCATACGTGTTGACTATGTATTAAATTTATAGGCTGGTATGGAAATTATAGCCGTTTTAAATCAAATTTCTAATGTTTCAGGGAAGTTACAAATAGGTTATATTCCGTGACGTCACTAGAACAGTTGAGGGGAGGGAATACTCCCACGCAATTCAGTACCTCCCACTCACTTCCATCCCTCCCCTAAACGTCCACCCCTCAACCCTTCTTCCCAACATTGCTATTGGATCGATAGATGCTGTAAGTTTAACGGAGGACCAAAATTCGTCCGAATAATATATCAGATTTCCTAAATTTACCAGCAATCTATTTCGAAATGAAAATTGAATTGACTGGATTGATACCGGAGCAGTTGTGGTGATACTGACTGTTATGTAGGAATAGATTCTGTAGCCAATGTGTGTATCAGACTAAAATGAACCGGCGTAGCTCAGCACTGAAGCGTCTACGCTGCGGACTCCACAACCCACGAGCCGGTGTTACATTCTGGGCAGTGCCATGGAATGTTTCTCTTTATTGCGTTGTGCAGACCCGCTCTGAGGCTCACCTAACCTCCCATCCAATGGGTGCAGTGTTTGTCTCTGGGGATAAGGAGGCCAGAGAGTGAAGCTGGCGCTACTCATCTCCATCTAGTGCAGAAGCTAAAATATGTGGAGCTATACTTCAAATTCCCCCTACGGTTTATGTACGATTTAGGAACGTGACTATAGACGGGGTATGGATTTATTGATCACTTATACACACGACTCGGAACTAGAAGTAGTAGCAGCGCAATCGCTGAGTTCCACACTTTACAGATCACTGCTGCAAACACTTAAGTCTTCTCCAGCATGCAGTGTCTTCAAAAGCCATTACCTAGTAACGTCTTCTAACAGAGGAGGTTTTTTAGGTTTCCGCTCTCAGGTCCTTCCTCGAACATTCCAGTGCAAAACTGCCTGTCAACTACCAACTGAACTCTCTCAATTCCACCGTTCTGGCCTGCGGTTCTCGTTATAAAGTCCAGGGGCGGACCAAGAGAAAACACCGCCCAAAACAAATCTTCTATTGTTGTTATGGCTGGTTGTCTAGCGATAGCCCAGATATTGTTGACGTGTTTACTGGCCGTTACCAAGCAACGCATGCTCTTTCTCGCGATCGTTGCATAGCAACGGTACTACGCGCTACAGTATTTATACTTAAGTAAACTCACAGACAAATTTATCTTCATGTCGAACAAGCTCAGTGAAGAGGTAATGCATCAGAGTTGTATTCGTAACGTACCCGGTTCGAATCTTAACCGGGACACCAACTAACCTAAAGTTTTAGTGGTTTTCTTGTATCCCTCCTGAAGTGTCAGAAGAGTTGCTCGAAGTAGGCTGCGACCACTTCCGTCCCCATCATGAGTAATACATTATAAACTGCCACTCAATCATTTGATGGTAACCAACAGGAATCAGCCGGGTAAGCAGAGCCTGGATCGTCTTTGTTTACTGATTAGTTAACTCTTCAACCCTGAAGAAGTAGGCAAATTTTCCCTCTAAATTTCGATGAAATTGTGACTACATGGCTTCTCATTCCAGAATATACTACTCCTTTTATGATATTACTAATAACCAATGCTTCTTTGTCACTATTTTTTCAGTGTAATGTTTTAGGCTGCTTACAGTGGCCGCGCTGTCTAAGGCATGATCCGTCTTCGCCTGCTCGGACGCTGCGTTCGTGGGTTCGAATCCACCCGAGCCATGGATGTCTGTGTGTAATAGCGACCTTGCGACGGGCTGATCCCCCGTCCAAGGAGTCCTACCGACTGTACACAGAATTAAGGGTGAGGGCGCACCAAGGAAACTGGCAACCGCAACGCAACCGCAATTTCCGAGACCTGTTATCAGCCTGAGTTGAATGGAGCAGCGCAAATTGCGGTTGCGTTGCGGTTGCCAGTTTCCTCGGTGTGCCCTCGCTCTAAGAAACTGAAGTGAAACGAAGCGTTTCACGGATGCCCTATGTTCCAGAGGGAGCAACAGAAATATTAAAGAATGAAACGAATGTTTTTATAGAGTTGTATTTATGAAATTATCTTCGGGGTGCAGTGGGATGTCTTGTCAGGTCTCCATGTACATATGAGGCTCACTTATACACATACGTATACATGCTTTAGACATGTTTTAAAACAAAACGATATTAATTATTCTTTTGGTAGTCCCCTCCCTGTTGACGTCACAGCATTCACCCTGTCCCTCCTTTCAAACAATCCTGCTGACAGCCCTGTTTGTACCATCAATCCATTAGCATTGACAGGTTGGAGGGGATAACAGAGCCGCGAATTCTGCATTTTCATTAAAACAAAACAACCCTATTCGGATTATTAGAAAAAAAGAAAAGCAAAATATTAAACAAAAGACGGTTGAAACTGAGAGCGACACTTCCGACGAAAAGGGAATCCCCTCTTTGGCCGTATAATTGGGCCATCATATAACTGCGGGATATAAATACAGTGACCTGGTCCTCCAGGTTGGTGGTTCGACGCAAAGCTGACGACCTTGCTCTGTGAAAAAGAAAGGAGATTGTTCCCAAATCCAAAGAAGTGAAAATCGAATTATCCAATTTAGTAGACAAGTCTATTAGAACCTCCTCAGGAAGGCTATAACTCCAAAAGGGCTGTTTTGCCAATGATGATGATGATGTAGTACAGTGTGTTTGTTAAGTTATTCGCCGTGGAGCGTCTGGTTCGGTTCGAAGTTAGCTCTTACTGGGTTTGTGGTGGGAAAAGTTGCACTGGGGAACTTTTTCTTCAGAGTACTTCGGTTTTACCCCACGAGCTTTGCACGTAATTCTGCGAATGCCCAATACGTATCTGTCATCGGGGGTTGGTGCTGTAGCCCCTTCTGACATTGCTGTACCAAGCTAGCCACTCATTCCCTTCCTATAACTAAGTATATTAATATTGAAATTTGTATATACAGACATCCGTAATTCGTGGGTCGCTTCTCATCTACTGAATGAATGAAACAAATGTTATTCTTAAATACTCGTAGATCCATTTCAGTAAAATTTGAAGATCTCTCATCTGTGTTAATGAACAGTCTTTTCTTCTGGGATATAACGATGAAACATTCTTGTTTACCTGCTTCACGCTAGTTTCTTGCTTGGCTTATTCGACCCTGAAGATGGAGAGGAAATATTCCTCCGAAAGATCAGTTACTTTCAGCTGATAGAACTCTTGTTATCCCTTTAAATTTGAGCAGATAATTCAATTAACGTTCATGAAATGCTATGCAGCCTGGTTGACTCAGTCGGTATAGAGATAGAATGAAGAAACACGGTTCATTTACCATGAGGGGCCCACCCAGTCTCCGGTACTATCGGTACTGGGGGCTGTTCCTATAGGAATAAAGCGGCAGGAACGTGAAGCTCACCAATCACCTCCATCTACTGCCGAAGTTAAGAATGCCACCTCGACTTTTCCATTCATCTTCATTTCGTGGTGCTTAATTAAGCACATGGGTAGTTTTGCCTTTGCTTTCTGGAACCCTAAGTACCGAGCCCTCTCTTAAGTTGGCAGTGACCAGAGCACAGAAATCGCTGTATTTCGCACATGTCGCAATTTATACACTTCCGAATTGGCTGTCTGTAACTGCGGTGTTGTTGGTGGCGAAACATTCGAGTGTAGTTGTACGGGAACTGTGGGGCACTGTGCACGACGCAGACTCTGCAGGCGTCACGACGCTGAAAATTGATTCTTAAAGATCCGGTTTTGGAGAGGTTTGCTGGCGAGGGACGTGAGTTGAATTCCAAACCGTGGTATCTCAGGAAGCCAGGGCGAATCAGAAACGCAACCCGCGTGACTAATTAAGATATTCCCAACATTTTATGGAACTCTGGTATTAATTGCCCGCCACAGACACTGTCCTGAGCCAGATGAATCCATTTCATACTATTCCTTTAGTATGCATTAAGATCGCGGGTTCAATTCCCGATGAGGTTATTGGATTTTTCAAATGACCTAACCCTTCCAGCCGCTATATGGTCCTGGGGTCGACTCAGCCTCTAACAGAAATGAGTACCAGGAATCTTAGTGGGGATAAAGGACAGCCGGAGCGTAAGACTGACATCATCACCGCCATCTGTTAGCTGATTGTCTAGAAAATTTGGGGGCCTCGACGTTTTACAGCGCTATGGGTCTTCATGGCCTGTTACAGGAACAGCTTTATTTTGCTTTTATCTAATAGAAAGTTTGTCGGTCACGGTAGCCGAGCGGTCTAAGGCATAAACTGTCTTCGCTCTCTCGGAAGTCGGTATCATTGGTTCGAATCCCACACAAAGCATGGATGTGTTTGTATGCGTTTTTCTGTGTTTGTGTTATCGTATGTTTAGGTAGAGGCCTTGCGACGAGTTAATCACTCGTCCAAGGAGTCCTACCGTCTGTAAAAATGATCATGAAACTGAGAAATCAGCCCTATACTCCGAAGTGGGAGCGAGAGGAAAAAAAAAATACAAATATTGTAGTTGTACCTATGTTCAGTTAAGCACTAGGGTTTTCAGACTTCTCCCATTCTTAACCTCAACAGTGAGACAGCCTCATCAACACACCTGTATGTTCACGGTTTGGAAACGCTAAACTAACACATCCCCTTCCTAGCCCAACGAAGTTCCAAGCCCTAACACACTGTCTTGAGTTAGGAAATAAATTGAACCCGCTTTTCTGCTTAAAGGAACAAATGCCCGACGATAGATCCTTTCTCTTCCACTGTGTAATTAACAGTAATTCTTATTACTATGAGAGACATCTCAACGTAATTGCTTGTAAAACGGCGGGCAGATAGCAGCACAAATTCTCTTTCATTCTTCATTCGGCCGCTAGATGGCAGAAGATGTATCTTAGGATTGTTTCAACTGTTAAAAGCATCTGGTTCATCTACTGAAAGTTCGGTTATTGAGATACAAGGAAACAAACACAAACACTGTGTCTTCTTTATAAGAAACAATCGATTAATTCTCTTAGGGAAGATATCGCTATTTGCGAGAATCTTACATAACGCATAAGTAATCGATGCGAAAAAAAAATATATATTTTTTTTATTTTAAAGCCGTGTGCTATCAGTGTAAATTTAAGGGGCGCACTGTCCAGAGGTATTTAAGTCTGATCAGTTAATGTGATTTAAAAACAATTGCACTGTAATTTGTTGAATTAGAATTTTATTGTGTCAAAAGGTGTTAGTATAACATTGAATGAAAATCTCTTTAGCGATTCTAGGATATTACACGCGGATAGACACAACGGAGCTAATGGGTCTATTTTTATAAGCTTTCGTTGCAAAATTCGGCAAATAGTAACTCTAACTTGGCTTAAATATTTGTTATGTCAGTTCTTATGCTCCGGATGTAATCTCTTCACAAACACCATCAGCTTCATCAGTTACGCAATGGAAATTAGTCCACTGTGATGTGAATTACATTGCCGTGGCTTGGTTAGCGTTTTCTCGTTTTTGATCTGGCATTATGCGCGAATAATCTAACTGCCTTGTTCCGTCTACGCAACTCTAAGAATGTATACCCATTCAACTGTTTCTTACAATAATAATCACTACACGTTTCGACCATCGAAATGGTCATCATCAGATGATAGAATACTTACAAGTGTTTTTGAATTGCAACCACCGTGATGACTGTAAGATGTGGCGACGTTTATTGTAGTAGAAGTTTACTGACGTTTCGGAGGAATATACCGTCAAGATTTGAGGGAGTTTGGGCATGACTTGTAAGATGGGTTCTGGATTGGATGACTGGATTTATTGACACCTTATTCACACAACACGGAACTACAGACAATACAGAGCTGTCGCTATTCTGCACACTTTACAGTTAACCACTACACACGCACTAGTATTCTCAGTCCTCACTAGTCGTATCCTGGCAACGGATTCATAACTGTAACTTCAAATCACAAATGAAGTCTTCTGTTCACAGCCCAGTTCCTCTGTTGCCATTATCCTGCAGCTGCCAGTTCCGAAGACTCAGCTCCATTCAGTTCCAGCCTGGCGTCTCGAAACTCGAATCTTCACTCCCTGCTGTTCAACTGAATTTTTCTTTATAGCCGTTTTGCACGGACCACGCGGAAAACACCGTCATCTATTGTCCCTTGTTTTAGGCGTTTTTACTGCACCGTTGCATAGCAATGGTCGCGGCACGGACCACATATAAAACAGCTTCTCTATTGTTGAAGCGTGTTTACTGCGGTCACGTGTTTACCGAGTCGTTACCTAGCAATGGGTATACATTTTAGGATCGAAGAGTAAGCTAAGAAGAGAGCGCTCGGCGTGTGGAATATGGGCCTGAAAAGGATTCTGGGAAAAGGTGAGAGGACAGAGAACACTCACTGGCTCTGGTAAGGGCCATTATTTCGAAAATTGAGAGACGGAAGAAGACATGAGAAAATGAGACTAGTGACAAGTAGTTCGTTTGGTGTTTACTGATCCTGAGGAAGGATGCAATACATTCTTCCGAAACGTCTGATAAATTTATTTCAGTTTTCACGGCGTCATATAGTACTATCTAGTTTAACCTTACTTCGATACGTTAGAACATGTTGCCAGATGTCACTTTTTCAGACATCTTAATCTGCTAGCATTAGCCAGACGTTGCATTAAAATGCAAATGTCACTTCCGTCTCCTTGTGGGTCCTTGTCACTGGACCAGCCAGAGCCTCTGGTGTCAGCAGGTGCGCCGTGAACTCTGCAGGGGTGTAAGTTGTTTCAGTTGAGTTGTGTTTTTGTTCCTCACTGATCCGGACTCACGTGAGTACTGCCAGCTTGCACGGCATGACAGTTCACTGGGCTCCAAACCCGCTCCTTTCACTTATGTGTTTCGGAATATTCATAACTTGTACGCTTCTTCAAGTATAATTAGAATGATCAAGTCAAGGAGGATGAGATGGTCAGGGCATACAGCACGAATAAGGGAGAAAAGGAATGCATATAGGATATTGGTGGGGAAACCAGAAGGAAAGAGACCACTGGGAAGACCAAGGCGTAGGTGGGTGGACAATATTAGATCTTAGAGAGATAGGATGGGATGGAATGGATTGGATTGATTTGGCTCAGGATTGGAACCAGTGGAGGGCTCTTGTGAACACGGTAATGAAACTTCGGTTTCCATAAAATGCTGGGAAATTCTCGAGTAGCTGCAGAATTGGCTTCTCCTCCAGAAGGGCCCAGCTCCATAAGTGAGTAAGTTTCGGAATATTGTAGACACTATAAATGTTTATGTCATGATACTGACCTGCATTTTGGTGACGAGACAGCAACATATACTCAGTTTTCTGTGTTGGTCGTGCCATAGCTCAGGCGGTTAGTCACCAGCTTTCCATCTCAGCGGCTTGGTCAGGTCAGGTCATGTGGAATTTGTGGTGGACTAAGTGGTACTGGGGCATATTTTCTTCGAGTACTTCGGTTTCCCATGCCAATTCTCATTCCACCGACTGCTCCACACTCAGCATCTATCATCCGAGCCTGGTACAGTTTTTTTTATTGCTAGTGGGGTTGGACTAAGTCCCTTGTAATGCGGCCACTTCTGGCCTATTGTACCAGCCCCAGATGGTAGGTGAGGGTGATTGTGGAGCAGTTGGTGGAATGAAGATTGGCAAGGGAAACCGAAGTACTCGGAGAAAACCTGCCCCAGCGCCACTTTGTCCACCACAAATCCCACTTGACCAGACCCCGGGATCGAACCCGGGCCGCCGCAGTGGGAAGCCAGCGACTAACCGCTTGAGCTATGGCGCGGCCCAGCCTGGTACAGTAAGCCAATTAGTGGCCGAAGTACCAAGTTGACTCAGTCTCACCCCACCCCACTCACTCATGGAGCTGAGCCCTTCTTGAGAAGCCGCCAATTGTGCAGCTACTGAAGAACTTCCCAGAATTTTATGGAAAGTTTATTACCATGTTTAAACGAGCCCTCCACTGGTCCTTATCCTTAGCCAGATCACTTCAATCCATACCATCGCATTCTATTTCTCCAAGATCAATTTTAATATTGTACATCCACCTACGTCTTGGTCTTCATAGCGGTCTCCTTCCTTCTGGCTTTCCCACCAACATCCTACCCCAAGAAATTAAAAATTGAATTCTTTTCTGTTGATTTCTAGACCAACCTCGTTACTAATATCAGTTGCAGCGTTTGTGTTGTTCTTTATGGTGTTTATGGCATTTCCCAGTAGATTTTCATCGTGCACATAGACCAGAAGCTTGCGTGTCCCGTCTGATTTCCCAACACCCACCGAGTGGCGAGCTCTAAAGCAACGTTAAAGCATCTCCTTTTCAGGCCGTTCTGAATAGGAAACAAATCAAGCAAATGTTTACCTATACGGAAGTTAACATAGGTTTCATTTAAACACATTTTAATCAGCCTAAATAGTTTCATGGGTGACCCAAAGTAGGTGGTGATATTGCGCAATACTCCCTTCTTGTCGAGGTGCTGGAACCGGCGACGTAAAATCGAAGTAAGTCGAATTTTAAAAAATCGATTGGGATCAATAAAAATATAAATGGTTTAATCAATTTTATTGTCTCATTCAACCAGTACATGTTTCGGTCTAGTGAACTACCATCAGGTTCTGTGTAAATAAATATTATACATTATTATTGAATTTCAGAGTTAAATAGATCCATTTTTGTAATGAAAAATGTAATGAATTTTCTCATTAGGTGATAAAATATTAGTTACCGTTGTCTCTATTAAACTGTTAAAAGGTTAAAATAGGGCAGAGGAGTACAGTGAATACAATAGGGAAGCTGAAACACAAGTGTGGTGCAGGGGGGCGTATATGCACAATCAAGTAACGGCGGTAAGGCTCCGCACATTCTCAACCTACACATACCATCGACCATTTTACCGCTTGGTAAGACATCTGTTTATTCATTGCACAGAAGACTGGGTGTTTTGTTGAGTCGGTCTCAACGCTAAAGAGAAGCGAAAAATTATTGCCCCTTCAGTAGATCGAACACCGACCTTCCAGCTCTTAAGGTAATTACCTTGAATTATACCCTGTTTAATATTTACCACCACGCTATGAAGAGGTATTGATGAGTGGAGGCATAACTCCAAATATTCTTACATATCGACGCTAGAGTGAAGAGAGCTGTTAACTTCCCGCGTCTGCTTTTAACACCAGGGGAAAATTCCGACACCCCATTGGGTAAGAAGCTAGGCGGTTGTCCGGGACTCAAACCCCTTATCCCACTAACCACAGCCGAATCAGTTGTCTTCCGTATGTAGTGTAGAATGTTGCCGCTGTGTTGTACTTCTCGCTCGGAGCTAATAGTGTCCGTACAATATAACCGTAATTATCTATATAACTGTTTAAATTTAGAGTTATTTTATTTTGAATGTGATTTTCTGTAATCCACAACCTGACTTTCGTCTCATTAAAAGCGAACTTATTCCCGTCTGTAATATGCAAACATCAAAAGATTCCAAAACACCCTCCTCTTTTCTTGCATAAACCGTCCAAACACATCTCGCACCCCCCCCTCCCCACCTTCACTCACCTTTCCACCATTATCCAATGAATTAGTGGAAAACGCTCAGAGTCAAATGTAGGGGAACACCTAAAAACCGAACGAGAACGTTTCAAACGCAGTGAAATGTTCTTTCGTTTTGTGTTAGCTTCAAAGCATACGCACGAACGTTGCAATATTAATCAGGACTGGAATATTTACATACAGTATCACATAGGGATTTTGAAATTGTTTCTCAGATCGGAAGCCGCGGTTCTGTATGGGTGTGAAACTAGGTCTCTGATATTAAGGGAGGAATATAGACTGAGGGTGTAGGAGAACAGAGTGCTGAGGAGAATATTTGAACCGAAGAGGGATGAAGTGACAGGAGGTTGGAGAAAACTGCATAACGAGGAGCTTCATAACTTGTACTCTTCTCCAAGTATAATCAGAATGATCAAGTCAAGGAGGATGAGATAGGCAGGGAATGTAGCATGCATCTGAGCCAAAAGGTTTGTATACAGGGTTTCGGTGGGAAAGCCAGAAGGAAAGATATTACTGGAAAGACCTAAACGTAAATGGTAGGATAATATTAAAATGGGACCTTTTTTTCTTAAATTCGCTTAGTGGGTGGTGGAGTCCAACTGGGTCAACTTGGCACGGCGGTCACTTATTGGTCTATTGTAGCCTGCCGCGGGTGATTATGATGATGGAGAATTTAGTGGAATGAAGATTGGCAGGGGAAACCGAAGTACTCGGAGAAAACCCGCCCCAGCGCCACTTTGTCCACCACAAATCCCACTTGACCACACCCTGTGGGAAGCCAGCGACTAACCGCTTGAGCTATGGCGCGGCCCTAATGTCACATATAAATTTGCATATATTGTTGGAGTTTGAGTTGCGTTTTAGATGATACACCCTGTACAATAGCTATACCTACATCCATCCGTTTGACCCATCCCCTTTCTCCCACATGGCTAGTAGTAAAATGACAAAGACAAAAATGTTCCTCCGGGAATTGTTAATTTTGCTGTTACATGCATGGGTTCGAGTGCAAGTCAGTTTATTTCCGGATCCGTAAGAAAAGCGCTTGTGCCTTGAGGACACCGTTACCTTCGTGTATCTTACAGTAACCATGACGACGAATCGTGTTTACAGTCGATTTTGGCGTCATGTCTCCGCAGAACGTCATATGTCGTTTGAATTATGTTCTGAAGCAAGACTGTTACAGCAGACAAGCATCACGTAAGAGTAAGCATATTGAGATGGATGCTGCCTGCTTACCAGGCGTTCGCCACACTGCACACCGTCACATCTCAGGAAGCTCGTTACAGATTTTGCTCTACAGTACATATTAAGCATTCATAAACATGGCAGTATTGTGACGTATTTGCTCAAAGCAAGAGCTGTGGAGGCAGACAAACATCCGTTGCTAGGCAATTCCCGCACGAAACAATAAAGGTGTCACTATACGTGACGCGTACAGCCGTTTGCTATGGAGCGATTAGGTAAGCACGTACGCTGTGACATTACGCAACAATATAAACAGGGCTGCGGTCAGCGTTCTCTGTGGGTCAGCCCCGAGGCTATATGACTCGACCGACCTAGTCAGTTCAGCGAGTGAGGATCCCCGTGTGGAAGCGGGGTCGAATACCTCCACCGTGACCCTGCGAGTCGTAGGAGGCGACGAAAAGGGAAGTCTCAAATCTGAGACAATAAAACATGGTCGCGAGTCTCAAGGGACTCGGACCGGAGAAAGACTGTGCTGGCAAGGGGCAGCAGCATGTACAAAAGACAGACACGTCCTCTCGACAGAGAGGGCGCCCCACAAAAACAAGATAATAATTGTCAAACCATAATAAATATCTGGTCATGAGCCCCAGATGGGGCTGGACACCGAGACTTACTGACTGACTGACCGTCAGTCGCAATGTGACTTTGACTTTGAGTTCAGCGAGTGCAGCGCAGTTGAGGGTTCAGTTGTGGAGTGTTAACCGGCGGATAACGGAAGCTGAAGAATCTCCATAGCTAAGATCCGTTACCAGGAAACGTCTAGTGAAAACTTCGCAGTGAAATAGCAATTGTTGAGAGCGGTTAGCAAGTAAAGAGTAGTGAAAGTAAATTGAGAAGATATTGTGGAGTGATTTGAAATGTGAGAATAGCAACAGCGCCATAACTTCCTCTAGTTCCAAGTGGTGTACACAAGGCATCAATAAATCCACTTTATCCAATCCAGAACCCGTCTATAAGTCACGCACAAACCCCTACACGTGACGATATAAATATTACGGGCGTAGAAAGAAAAAAATACAGTTGATAAATCCGAAGTGTTTGTGTTTTGTGGTTTATTTTGTGACGTTAATTTTTAGACTATACGGCATCGAATGGTAAGATGACTGAAAAATTGGAAAAGATTTGGAATGAAGCTGAGATTCGAACCAAGATTCTCCAGGGTAGTAGTGTAGGGCGTTACCGCCACCAGCTTTCTCGATTAAGTACTACCTGTAAGTTCGAAATTTGTGTTCGGTGCATTTCTCCTGTGACAACACATGATGTATCGTTTAAAGTGCTTTCTGAAAGCAAGGCTGGTACAACACAGTGCTACAGGATTGAAACAAGAATTAAACACTAGTAGGCATGTTGAGACGGAATATGTGTAAAATAATTCCCTTTTTTCAGGAAAATCTGCCAAATTTATATACGTCCATATGATGTGGTAAGGACCATAACTGATTACAAAAACAAAACTAAGCCCCAACACAATCTTTGCTATACTTCTGCGTGTGTTCTCTTGAGGATGCTGTACCTGCTGTGATATAGGAAGAGAACTCTTCACAAGATGGCGGGCCGTCATTATGTACGAGAACACAATCACACACAGGGGGAGTATACAGGCCACTAGCAGTTCAAACACAACGACTTTTGTATAGTAATTTTGGCTGTCATAATGGCTGCAGTACATATCAGCATGCATTGAGAGTGCGGAAGGAAGGGCGAATACTGAAGCCACAATCCACACTCCACAAATGGCTGCCATAGTAACACGACACGTTGCTGGCGAAAACAAACGAATGTGTAGGGGATTCACCGTGACGTTGTATCGTTGGATGCTGAGCACAGCTACAGAGTACGCTGATAGGCCGACTGACAGACTGCGGGAAAATGCGAAAAACTTGCACAAAAACAGCCCTTGTTTCCAGCTGCCTGACATCAGATATGCATGATTGACAGGCAGATTCACTGTCAGCGTAATTATGTCGCTTACCGCGAGGTTAAGGATGTACATGTTGGCAACGGTTCGCATTTCTTTGTTGCATATTATGATGACGAGAAGGACCAAATTCCCAGTGAAGCCAAATATAAAAAGAACCACATGTACAGGTCCTTGCACGTACTTTATGAGTTTCATGTAATTTTCGTATTCGTTCATGTATGTATCATCAGTTTGATTGTATTTTATGTTGCTGTAGTCCCCGTGATAAGCTATGTGTCCCTGTGAGCACTGTGACCTCTGTAAGACAGCCCACCATAGCCCCTTCACTTCACTTGGGGCGTCACATACCGGCGCATCGGGACCAGACGCTGTTTCTATGTTACGAGCCTTGCACCGTCGCCACGTTTCCAGGAGCTGACAGTCACACTGGAGGGGGTTTCTATGTAGATAGAACGCGGATAGTTGTGGCAAAGAAACGAGAACATTTGTATCGATATCTCGAAGACAATTTGCGCTCAAGTCAAGTAATTTCAGTCCTGCCACCTTTGCAAACGTTTTCATCGAGATAGAAGTCACACTGCAGTTTTCCATAAAGAGACTTTTCAGAGAACGTGAGTTTATGAAATGACTATCCGTAGGAATTTCAAGCTGTTGATTGCTTCCCAGACTTAACAATTCTAGATTGGGTGAGTGTATGAACAATTCCGGATGTATGTATTTTATGTTATTTTCGTTCATGTGAAGATATTCCAGATCACTTAACCCCAAGAACGAATCTGGTTCCAAGTTCTCAATGACGTTGTACCCCAAGTAAAGTCTCTTTAGACAGGACATATTCCCAAAAGTTCGAGCTTTTATTTCACGTATCATATTACTCATTAATGACAGCTGTACCAAGAGAGTTAGCCCGTTGAGCGCACCTGGTTCAACTCCCACAATTCCACACTTGTCGATGCTAAGCGTCTCAAGGCGCGCCAGTCCGCTGGAGAGGAAAGCGTCCTTCTTTAAATAGGTGAGATTGTTGGAATCAAGCGTGAGCGATCTGGCGTCCTTGTGGAAAATAACGGGAATGTTGTCTAATGATGAATTGGTGCAGTCGATCTTGTCTCCTCCAGCACTGCACCAGCATCCATCTGGACACAGGAGTGTGAACCTAGCTGGCAGAATCACCAGCCATGCCCAGAATACCAGAGCTGGTGATGCCACCAACAGTGATATCAGCACTGCCTTCACCGTTGCTGGCATGGCGAAGTGAATAAACCTGCAAAGAGAGAATATAGAAGATTATGAACGCCGTCCATTGTGGTTGATACGTGTTGTGTTTTTTAATCTTTCATCCTTTACATGTATCTGTTGGAGCGACCATCTTCAGAAGGACATCATCAATACTTACAGCAATTACTGTTACAATGTCAATACTTTGTAAATAGACTAATTATAATAATTTATAAATGTTTTAACATATGCATGCACATCGTAGTCATTGTTATAGGATAATACGAGTATTTTATACCTATAACAGAGAGGTTGGACTTCGAGTCCTGGTAGGGTTAAGAATTTTGTCTTCTCCACGTCGTCCAAACCGGTTTTTGGTTTCACAGAGCTTCCTATTCAAAGAGTACCAAGGGATCTTTCCCTGGGGGTAAAGCGGCCGGGGCGTGAAGCTGACCACTCACCTCCAGCTAGTGCCGAGATCAAGAAATGTGGATCTATACATGGACTCCCCCATACGCCTTCAGGGCGTAGTGCTTAATTAGTTAAGTACATGGACAACTTTACCCTCTTATTCTGAAACTACCGCCTTAAAATAATTTACCGGAGGAATTGTATCAAGGAAAATGCTTGAACAACTCCGTAACGTATTCCAGGACCCGCTTCCTTCCTTGTTCATATTAATTCATTATCCATAACTATTTATTTTTATTGCTAGTGAGTGGGACTAAGTCCCTTGTACTGCAGCCAATTCTGGCCTATTGTACCAGCCCAAGATGATAGGCGAGGGTGATTGTGGGGCAATTGGTGGAATGAAGATTGGCAGGGGAAACCGAAGTACTCGGAGAAAACCTGCCCCAGCGCCACTTTGTCCACCACAAATCCCACTTGACCAGACCCGGGCCGCCGCGGTGGGAAGCCAGCGACTAACCGCTTGAGCTATGGCGCGGCCATCCAACTATACTTTCATTCGTTGTTGTAAAATGTTTAAGTTAAAATATGATCGTTTAATGAAGTAACAAGGAAACAGCACTGTGCGTTAGAACGTCTATGTGTGACACCGTCCGTCAGTAATGCAACAAATTGTTCCCTTTTCTTCCACTTACACCTTTAACACAACGTGTTTCGGCGTTAATGTATTAAGACACCTTAAGATGGCATTACTGACGGACTGTGTCGCACATAGACGTTTCAATATGGCTTGCAACAGGATGCTTAAATACATAAATATTGTACGTGTTACAAATACATTACAAATATTGAAAACAGAGACAGAAATTCGTTCGTTATCAATACGTGTTAGAACAGAAAAGTGTTTATCTTTCGTGCGAGTTCTGTGTTTGTTTATATAATTGAAGGTCATAAAGAAAAAGGAAGTTGTTAATTAGAGGTAATCTGACGAGCGAGGAAACTGACTCTATGAATTTCCTGTACTGAGAACGGTGACAAAGGGCCCTGTTCTCTCTGACATTTAAACATGAATACGTCACACCTTGCACGCAGCACTGAGTTCTGAAGCAGAATTCATATTTTTGCCCCCCACCATGTATTCAGATCCATCTCCGCCATTGCACTGGTACCCTGTCAGGGGTGTACACAGGAAATGACCAGTTTGGTACTGAGCTATGGGATCTCTTCATCTGTCTGAGAATGTGTGTCACTTTCCCTTGTAATTCCAGGCGATTTCTAGAAAAGTGTCTGCAGGCATATCAAGAAGGCTTCGACACGCATTCATTCCAACGCATTTAGTGGTATAAATTCTGTATTTGATGCAGTGTCGTAAAATAATCTGGAGATTAAGTGCTGTTGGAACTTAAATATTTGATCCATTCACATATCACTTATTTTTTCAACCTCATAGGCGTATTGTTATTATTATTTAGGGACAGGCCTGCTGTCTTCTTCATGATCACAAATTTCATAGATTGCATCCTGTGTGTAATATCTTATGGTTATGACAGTCAACACAGCAACAAAAGCGAAAATATCTTCGGGCGAAGACAAAAACATCTATTTTTGTCTTCACCCCAAGATATTTCCGCGCCTATTGTTGCTTTTGACGATCATAACCATGAGATAATATCATAAATATCAGTACTATTGTTATTATCATTATAATCCGCGATATGTAGGTATTATTCTAATTTTTAGCAGTAACAATGAGTCTGCTGACCAAGGCTTTCGACTTTTCTGACTGTCTCTGCCGGAAAACACTGGGCTGTCGCCTTACAATAAACGGTGACCACTTCCACGTCTGCCCCCTTTCATCACGTATGTTCTCACTGTCTTTTGATTCTGTTTAACCGAAGCAGTTGTCAAAACGCTTTAAAACTCACCAAGAAACATGAAAACAAACACTCGCAGAGATTGTGATGTCTATCCCAAACGTTGTAATTGTCGCTGCACAATTGAAATGCTATATGAACCGTTAAAACTGAGTAGTACCACGTGCTTTATCTGCCAAGTAGCGGAACTTCGTGGGGGCAATCTTATCCCGCACTGACCACAAAATAATTCTGTTTAATTAGTGCAACCTGCAGTGCGCGTAGTGTGCATTGTTATCTTAAGAGCTAACAGTTCACCAAACCGTCCAGTGAATGCCAACGTACCAGTCGCGGCTGCAGCATTCACAGCCTCCTATCGCCCGNCTCCCCCCCCCCCCAAAAAAAAGAAAATGCATGTAGGATAGTTCGGAAATCCTTCAGATATGTCAACATCAGTTGCAGATGCGAGTTACACCCGCAAATAAGTTCACAGCAGATTATATTCGAGGATTTGAAAACAAGTAAATATATAATATTTATCTAATATCCATTTAGAATTCAACTGGCTTCTCTCATCATACGTCACATAAGATTCTATACTCTTCACTTCCCTTGTTTTCTCTCATGTGGGCCGACATTTAGCGCCATCTTCCACGAATAACACGCACAGATAATCGTAAACCCTCTTCTTTATATCCAGAGTGGCCCAAAATTAAGTTAACCTAACACATTCTCACGTATTAACGTATTAACTATAATACTTAGAATTTGATTTGTTTCATTCTGGTCCGTTACACTAATATTATGGAAAAGTTAAGTAGTTCCGTTCAGTGAGACTGGTTAAGATTTTCGTATTTCAATTACTCATACCCTTACACGTTTCGGTCTTCAGAGACCATCTTCAGAGGGACACCTTACAGCAATACAGTTAGAAGCCACTATTACAGTAGGTGTTCAAAATACATACATACAATATAAATAATATACAATTGGCTGTAAAATCTTAAGTTTTTACAACTACAGCGGCTGTTCCGATATTTTAAAATACGAGTATTTATAGTTATTTTGTTAAGATTCTATTGGAATTCGTAAACCGAGTGGTTTCGTGTCGTCCCTTTATTATTTCTCTTGACGGGGGTCGAATGTGTGCCACCTTGTCGTTCTCGAGAAGAGGGTTCTTTGGTGTTGTCCTGTATGTGACAACATTAAAGAACCCTCTCCTGTATGTACAGGACAACATCAAAGAACCCCCTTCTCGAGAACAAGGGGGCACACATTGGCCCCCCTCAAAAGAAATAATAAGAGGGACGACACGAACCCACTTGGTTTACGAATTCCCATAGAAACTTATCAAACTGACTACAATTGTTCTGAAGTATTGGAAGAGCCGCTGTAGTTGTAAAGACTTTAGATTTTACACCCAGTTGTATATTATTTATATTGTATGTATATATCTTAACTTTTAGAGCATGTACTGTAATAGTGGCTTCTAACTGTATTGGTGTAAAGGTGACCCTCTGAAGATGGTCTCTGAAGACCGAGACATGTAAGGGCATGAATAATTGAAATAAGAAAATTTTAACCAGTCACACTGAACGGAACGATTTAACTTTTCCATATAATACTTCGAGTTACACCTGCTAGTCAATTTGCAGAGCGGCATGACATGAGTCGGGATTGCCGAGTGGGCACGTATTTACGTATAAAGATATAAAATTGATGAACCGATAAAAATTAAATAATTACAAATAAGTGTCGAGTAATTATTTCAATAAAATAATAATAAAATTATTTAAAACGGTCCTCAAGAAAACGACAACAGGAGGAGTGGGAGGCACCTGGAAGCAAAGGGTCCCGACGTACTTTAAGATAGGACTTAGTTTTCCCCAGGCACATAGTTTTATGCTTATAAATAGTTAGTGCCTGGGGTATAGCTTCACCATTCTTGGCCTCGGCGCTAGACGGAGGTGAGTAGGCAATTTCACGACCCCGTTGTTTTACCCGCAAGGGTAATGCCCCCTGTGAGCATTGGACAGGAGGCTGGGTGGGTCTCAGAGCTAATCTGGACGTCGTGAAGAAGCGAAAAATTCCTTACCCCTGCAGGGAATCGAATCCGGCCGTCTAGCCTCGTAGCCTGTCGCTATATAGTCTAAACTATCATTTTTTTAATTCTCATGGAGGGGGTGAAGGTCGGGCGGGGGGTGGAGTCCAGCTGGGTCCACTCGGCACATCGGCCACTGATTGGCCTATTGTACCTGCCCCGGGTGATTATGATGGAGAATTTGGTGGAATGAAGATTGGCAGGGGAAACCGAAGTACTCGGAGAAAACCTGCCCCAGCGCCACTTTGTCCACCACAAATCCTATTTGACCAGACACGGGCTCGAACCTGGGCCACCGCGGTGGGAAGCCAGCGACTAACCACTTGAGCTATGGTGCGGCCTTTGCACTTTCCTTTAGTTCTCGGATTGTTACCTTAAATATCATTAATCAAATCAATGTAGAGGAATTTGCTTTAACTGTTTCAGAGCTAATACGGTCCTTGGTGATGCTGTTACTGCCCGCAATTCCGTCTGTCCACAATGGAAGTTTGAGACGTCTCTAACAGGAGTGACTGAGGAAGAATGGCCAACACGGCGCACCTTGTTCGCCGGCAGAGCTCACAGAACTTAAACCCACAGCGATCGCTGGACCGTCTGGAGATGAAGGAGCTCCGTGGGCGACTTGTCGTGGAGAACGGCAACTCTAACCTGTCCCACAACTATGGCGCCACCAATGTAGCTTTTGACGACACCAGTCCAAACACCAAGGTGGGACTGATTCTTGGTTTCTTCAGTAACCTCAGAGGCAGAAATTATACGTTTCTTACTGAATAATGAAATGGAAAGCCGTCATGGTCTAATTGAAGTCATCATCCTCATATTTGACTGGAGTGACTGAGAAAAACTACTTGAATACATGTTTATGTCCAATATAATTTACAATTTTGGGTAACAGAATTTGACTCTGTGGTCCTATGTTCCAGCACTCCGCTTAGAATTTAGTATTAGTGAAAAAGCATCATTATGAACGCTATGTTACTTCAATGTCGTCATTCTTGCAGACAGGGAAAGTCGGCGGCGGCAGTAAACTAGGTTCTGGCGAGGGTAAACAGGTGTTCAGGCCTGAAGGTGGCGAAGAAGAAAGAGAATCATGGGACAGCAAACTCACCTTCCTATTGGCTACCATTGGTTATGCAGTTGGTCTTGGCAATGTCTGGCGTTTCCCATATTTGGCCCAGAAGAATGGTGGTGGTGGGTACTACTTTATTGTTCCGCATCAAGAAAGATGTTTGTCATCAGTCTCCCTATGCTTTAGTCTCAGATGATACTGAAATGTCTTTAATGTCACAAATCTATCTGAATACTTACTTTCTGTGAACATTTTACAATGACATAATGTGGTGAGAGAATTGTCAAGAACTGTAAGCAGATAAGGATGTGCAGACAGCTTGTCATGTGTTGCTGAAACGTATTATCCCAGCTTTGACCTGAGGACAGTGGGAAAAACTAGGTATTGACTGTGCCAGAATTGAACAATACAAGTCTAGAGTATCACTGCATCAACAATGGTCTTGGTCCCTTTCAAATTTGGGGCCTGAAGGATTGTATGACTGTTCAGTTTTGTTACCTGTTAGTAAGAATGTCGTTGAAAAATGTTTCTACAAATGGCATTTTAAAAACACTAGCTTTTATCTTCGTTATATACTTATTTATTTGCCAGTATAGAGCAACAATAATGCCACTAGTTTAACCTCAAAGACTGATGTTACTTGATAATATATAAAGGTATTTAAAGTTGGAAAGAGCATTTCAAAACCAGGCAAACGCTCCAGATCAGTAAAGAAGTCAGGGGCAATGAATAATATATATATTAAAAAGAAATTATTATAGTACAGGCTTGCAGATTTTCTTCTATGCTCTTTGTTGCTGGGAATGATAGCTTTGATTTTTAAGGCACTGGAAATGGCTTACTTAAAATGAAGCATTCAGAAATAAGTATGTTGCATCTATCTGTATCTACCCCCATTCCCAGCCCAGAATATACTCGTATGAGGATCGAAGTTGTGTTATAAATTGTGTGGATTCACAAATTGTCACATAATGGGAGGCCTACAACTAATGGAAAGGACAGACATGCAAATAGGCATGATGCACCAGAAGCTACACCTTTTTCTGACAGGCACAAACATGAGCCATTTTTTTTCGATTTAAGTCATGAAAAAGATTCTTTTTCCAGGCTGAAATATTGTCTTTTTTATAATTTATAACAAAAACATTTCGGACCTGTGGACAGACATTTTATGTTCTTAAAATCCTAAAATGTTTATATTGCCAAATAAGAGAATAAACGTTTCTTTTCTGATTGCATTGTGAAATATGCATTCAAGAATGAAGACAACAGTGGAATAGTATTGAATTTCTCTTCTTCATAGGTGCATTTCTGATCCCATACTTCGTCATGTTGGCGATCGAGGGTATTCCCATCTTTTACCTGGAGTTAGCAATTGGTCAGCGACTGAGAAAAGGTGCCATTGGGGTATGGAATCAAGTCTCACCTTACCTTGGTGGTATTGGCATCAGTAGTGCTGTGGTATCCTTCAATGTGGCTCTGTACTACAATACCATCATAGCTTGGTGCCTCTTCTACTTCGTCCAGGTATCCATAACAGTTTCTTCAGACAAAAGTTAGACCAGTAACAGGCTGCTAACATCACTCTTAGATTGGTAAAGAACAGATTAAATTTAGGAAATATTTGTCCCTAGTTATTCATAGTAAGTATTTCTGACAGTTCCGGAGCTTATCTTCAGAAGGCAGTGTAGTTGTCCTTGCTTTCCCTTTCAGTATATACCAGTGTCAAATAGCAGTCAAAAAACCTAAATGAATGTTCAAAAGGCATAACATGCAAAGTTTCATTGTCATAATGAATAAAGTGAAAGTCTGTACACAGATAATTATATCTGAATTTGATAATAAAAAATGTAGAGATATGAAAATGAACATTATCGGTAACCTACAAATTAATTGATACAGAACATGGTGAAACAATGAAAGACTCAAGTAAATAATAACCTTTGAACTGAATATATTATTTACTTTATACATTGGTGTTACTCAATTACATTTTTATATATTAAATTGGAGGCAGTGATAGAAGCCAATCAGAATTAAGAATTACCTTCCTGGTAAGTTTTAGTAAGTTTCAAGTCTGTATAAAAATATTATAATTTTATTTGTTTTAATTCCTTTTGACTTTTTAAGCTAACGCTTGGGCTATTTTATCATTTTTTTTAATAATGCTATATTTTATGAGGATTTTAATTTCTGTGTTCTCTAATTTTGGTAGCACATGCATATCATTAATATCACAAACATTTTTATTATAATAACATGATTTTTCTTTGTATCTAATAATTTATTTTGCAATTCAATATCAAAGGCTTAGATTTGATTATGTCAAAAACTAGGTTGCTTTATATGCAAGAAAACTAACCGTCAAAATTGTAATTACAAAGATATCTGAGCCAGGTTTTAGACCATATTGTTACAGAATATAATGCCAGCCTACGAAACAAAGTTTTTGAGCAACAAGATTAGCAGGAACTTCAATTTTCTCATGTTTAAACTTCTGTAACTTTTCTTGCTGCATGGCACTACTGAATTTTAAACATGGAAAGAAGCATTTGCTGATGCAAATAAGGAACATACTCATAGAGCTTCTGCTGTGTTGTAACTCCATGTGGTTTTTGTAAAATTCCACCAACTCTTTGGAAGAACATTGCCCCCATCTTCATGGTCAAAGAGCAAACCGAGTAAAAGACCAGTAAGAAGGAGGCAACAAGCATAGCTGACTTACTCTTCAGTCCTGAAGATGGAAATGAGATATTTCTCCAAATTGTCAGTGGACTTCTACCACATGACAAGGCTTCACATCTCAGTGACATTAGTCTTCATGATCACCATTGTGAGAACCTCAAATAGAACACAGAAGCAAACTTTAAATACTGAGAATCACATAATACTGAGAATATTACTTGATTTCACTAATTTATTATTTTGTTACTGATGTCTTTTGCAATTAATAAAACCCATAATCTATATGCTCAGTATTATTAAGAGAAAATAGGACATAATTAATGATTTTAAACATCTTCTGCTTCAGAGTTTCCAGTCTGAACTGCCATGGGCATCATGCCCTAACAGGTACCATGCCAATGGATCATATACTGTGGAACCAGAGTGTGTGGTAAGTGTTATTTACTTAAAGTAATTAGTTTTAAAACATCTCTCATAAAAGTTCAATGGTAGGGACATTTATAGTTGAGCTGACCAAAGAATTCTCATAGATGGTGGGGATAAGTGTTGGCAGAGGGGAGGGCCTGTTCCCCCACTCCACCATCCTAACCTGCCTACTGATGCCCCTTGCCTAATGCTGTAGAACTAGTAATCCAGCCAAAGAAAGGGAAGAGTGGGGGTAGAGTAAGAGGGGAATAAGAAGGGAGAGTAGCGAGAGAGTGGAGGATGATATGTGAGAATTCTTTGCCTGTCTGTGGTACAGTTTCTGTTCAAGAAGAATCGAAACTAGCTTTAAAGTTACTTTATGATATTGTAACGTGTTTCTGGTGCTGATCCCACTTCTGACACCAGTGTAACGTGTTTCTCGTTACCGAAGACCCCGTAGAGACGGTTAATTGGTTTATTTAACAATCTACAAATAACGGCTACAATTAATTATCACACAGTTGCGGGGTTTCACACTTTATAACCCTAATCGCATTAATCTGTCGACACTGTTGCGGGGTTTCACGATTTCTAACCCTATGCGCAAATCAGCTCACTCTGTCTTCAGTAGTATACACGTTGACAGTAGGGGAGCTGGTATCACTGTATCACACGCTCCCAATTACACAATTTCACACACGTCCGGATCTTCTTTCCGCGACGGCTGCTATACTCCAACTTGTAGTCGGCTGGCTGTTACTTTATAACTCGGAATGTCTTCGGCGGTAGCCACACTGGAACTCGAACTCGAACTGATCGATACGCACTGTGCATCCACTTATATAGCTGCAGTGCTTGCCTGTGGCGTAATGAGTGCCACGTCACAGTAGGACGTTGATTACGGTTACGTTAGCGTTGCGCGTTACGTCACCGCG
>NW_019740656.1:2623137-2723403 GCF_002891405.2 Cryptotermes secundus | reverse complement strand
GAGTGGCGGGGAGCGCTACGTTACCGTGGAGAGGAGGGTGGAGGGGGGTTCTCAGTCGCGCAACATGTTACAATATGTAACACTCTGTTTATGGCTATCTATATGGACTTTGCCCATCGTCTTAGTTTTTATATTAAAAGCAAAACTAAGACACTGCACAAAAAGCAAGGAAATAGCCAGTTTAGTTCTTGGAGTGTCAGTGTCAACTGTCAAGCCTTGAATTGTTCTTTTTAGTCTGGGGAAAGAAATGCTGAATTATGCCTTTATTTGTAATTCAGATGCACTTTCCTTTCACACCCTTGAGACTCCTGTGCACTCTCACAGAAACCCATGATAGGACTGTGATGGACAGAGCTTATTAGAAATGTCACAGACAGTGGACAGTATCTAACATAATGTGGTGTACCGTAGCCTTATATAGATTTTGAAAGTGTTTTCAATTTTTTTGTTCCATGAAGGAGGAACTGGGGAAATTACATAAAGTGGAGTTTCATAATTTGTACCCCTTGCCAAATATTACTAGGATCATCAAAAAATGAAAGATGTTAAAGAAATAGAATGAAAAGATATGGATTGGATTCATATGGCTCAAGATAGGGATCAGTGGCAGGCTCATCTGAGCATGACAATGAACTTTTGGTGTCCATAAAATGCTGCTAACTTCATGAATGACTAAGTAATTATTAGCTTCTCAAGAAGGAACCTTCTCCATACTATTAATTAGAAAGTTAGTTTGTTGGTGATTTCAGTACATAGCAGGTGGTACAGTGAAGCTACCTGAAACATTGTGTATTTAATGCCAAATTTATGTGTTTCAGACAAGCACCCCAACTCAGTACTTTTGGTATCGGACTACTTTAATGGTTTCTGAGGATATCAACAGTCCAGAAGCTTTCAATTGGAAGATTGCACTTGCTCTTGTGGTTGCATGGGTCCTGGTTTACATGTGCATGATCAAAGGGATTGCCTCTTCTGGAAAGGTAAATGCCTACAACTTTCTGTGGAAAAATGCATACTTTGTATTGTGTTTGAAAAACTGTGATCTTACAAATTAATTTGCCACTGAAAATGCTTTCAAAAATATATTCTAGTTGTAATTGTCAACTTTTAAGTTCTCAACAATTACGAAAATTGAAGTATTTTATATGCAGAGTGTCCCAGAATAATTTCTGTGTCCTGTTGTCCTGTATTTATAGGATGGTAATAAAACAATAACACAAATTGCAAGAACAGGCGAAAATGCAGTGCAGAAATGTCAAGTTATTTTTATAGGAGACATGAGCCACAATGCCAAATAATAGATTTTTAATTTACCATAATGTAGTAATATTATTGTGGGACATTCTGTATTGTCATTGGCATATGTGGGAGATTGGCTGACCTTACAAAAATAATATATATATATATATATATATATATCAAAACAGTGTCAAAATATTGAATTCAGAGCTGAGATTTTTGTGGTGGTGAAAATTGGAATTTGTGGTCTGCTGACACAGTGTAATGTGGTTGGTGTTTATGTCTCAGAAAACACACTACCTCTATCTTAATGACAGAAGATGGTAGAAGCATGTTCCAACAAAACATGAATTACCACCTATCAGACTATGTGGTGTCATGACCTAGAAGACCATAATTAAAATTATATTATTTCCTACTGTATTACTGTTGTTTACTAGCATCTTGATCTTTTACCCTTTCTCTTTGTTTAGGTTGTATATGTGACTGCAACCTTTCCATATATTGTGCTTATCATCTTTTTCTTCCGAGGGGTTACACTGAAAGGGATGTCAGATGGGTTACGACATTTGTTCACACCAAAGGTATGTTGCTGGAGTAATGGCATTCCTGCTTCCACTTCTTATTCTTTAAACTATGGTGTCCCATACTTTATGAGAGAGTTACTGAACTGTCAAAAATTTCCTTGAAATATAGTGATATCTGTGTTCATTTTTGTCTAGTCAGTCATACTTGTTAAAGATGTTCTTGGAAAATGTATATATAGCTGGCAAAAACACCGATAAAGGTAAAGATGATGGATTTCTCTCTGTTAATCCCCATGGCACTGATAACTTTGATCAATCAGTGCCATGCAGTAATATTTCAGGGAGCTACATTATAATAATTTTTCAAACTCATGCCTCAACTCCTTTTGCAGGAATACTGGATGAGGCTCATAACAGTCATTGTGAATTAAAACTGGCTAAAACATATTTTAGCTGTAAGTTTTTATTATTGCTGGTATTCACTTGTCATTCACAGATAGCAAGGTGGTAGACTTTTTGTATCACTTAACTAGCTTGTAGCAGTTGTTTATTACTGATGTATAGTTTCTTTGTATTTCTGTCATTTGATGTCCAAGAAAATTACAATTTTAAAAGGCAACAGTGCAGATGTAAATGGCCACTCCATGTATGGCAGCAGACCATATGCATGCCCATGTAAGGAGTTTAAGAAATTGATATTATATAGCTTAAATTGAAAAGAAGAAGGACTATACTGGAAAACACAGTGGCGTCACAAGATACAAAGTATGTAATTATGAAGTCAAGTATCGTTAGTATATTTGCATAGGTGGAGTTGTTAGCACTTCCCCATATTTGGACAGTCACACATTTAAATTTTTACCCAGAAATCAGCTTGCTATGACTGCTCCTTCTGACATCCTTCTGGGTCCTTATTGATCCTACCGTTTCCTCTTTGATTCTGTGCAATCCATGCCTCTTTAAAGATTGCATTAGAAGGAGAGGGTGGGAACGAAACTGAGATTTGGGGTACTCACATCAGTGATTATGAAGAGTTCTGTCTCTGGAATGTGATGTCATATACTTCTGTAGAGTGTTACCCGTGTATCAGAGGAATGTGCACCCTCCATATTCATGGAAGAAAACTTCTCTGTCCTGAATACTGAGGCAGCACATTCACCCCAAAAATTTGGTAATTAAGTACAATTAATTATGAGCAGCAGAATCCTTCTTGAAAAGCCAATATTAGGTCATATAATCAATATTTTGCTCCTTATGGAACCTGAATATCCATTACCATGTACACAAGAGCTTACCACTGTACCCTACCCTGAGCCATGTGAATCCAATCCATATTTTCAATCCTTATTTCTAAAAGATCAATTTTAATATCAGTCTCAAGCATGTACCTAGTCCTCTCAAGTTGTCAACTGTCAACAGTTTCCTGATTAAAATTTTGTAAGAATTTCTCATCTTTCCTAAACAGCTAGCATTACGAGTATTTCTCCAGAAATGTGGTATGCACAAATTAGCAATCCTATTTAAAGACTGTGTTTGATATAAGCCACTGTTGCATTTCAGTGGTGGACACTGACTGATCCTGTCGTGTGGCTGGAGGCAGGGACACAGATCTTCTTCTCATTGGGTCTTGCTTTTGGTGGCCTTATTGCCTTCTCATCATACAACCCTGTTAACAACAACTGTTACCGGGATGCCATCATGGTGTCCCTTACCAACTGCTTCACATCCATGTTTGCTGGCATTGTTGTCTTCTCTGTCATAGGTAATTATAAGTACCAGTTGCATATGAGCAGGACTGGCATGAAAGCACAAGGAAACCAAGCTGCCTCCTGGGACAGCATGATTTTAGGGGTATTTCTTTTTATTGCTACTGGGGTGGGACTAAGTCCCTTGTACTGCAGCCACTTCTGGCCTATTGTACCAGCCCCAGATGATAGGTGAGGGTAATTGTGGAGCAATTGGTGGAATGAAGCTTGACATGGGGAACCGAAGTACAGAAACCTGCCCCAGTGCCACTTTGTCCATCACAAATCCCACTTGACCAGACCCGGGATCGAACACAGGCCCCCATGGTGGGAAGCCAGCGACTAACCGCTTGACCTATGGCGCGGCCATAGGGGTATTGAATAGCCTCTATGTGCACTGTTGCATGCTTGTAACAACTGCATAAGAAAAGCAGAACAGCATTACAGTGAGCAGCAGATTCCTACATCACAACAACCTATACACCTGAAGATGGTCAGTTAGGCAGAAACATGTAGTGACAATACAGAGAGAACGATGAGAGAATATTAACCAATGTTGCACATAGATGGCAGAAAGCAGAACGCTAAGTCAGATCTTGTAACAGAATTAATCATCAAACACTGAATCACATAGAGTTTTCACAACATATGTGCCTCTATCAGACAGAAAGAGAACCATATTTCAAGTCTGTATTAACAGAAGAACTTGGTCCAGTTAGCTTCCTGTTGGTATATGTCACATTACTGTGAAATGAATGAATATTATATTATTAATATTTTAAATCTGTATTTAATTTTTAATTACTATGTATAATGATCTCTTATTTTCATTTGTCATAGGATTCAAAGCAACTATGATCTATGAACGTTGCCTGGAAGAAAGAAATTCAATCTTAGCCTCTCTGGCCTTCAACCCTCTTGAACTAGCTTCTCTCCCACCTGAAGGCACCATCATCAATGTGGGGACAAATGGAACACAAGTCATGCCACCTATCCCTGAGTGTGACTTGGAGAAGGAGCTGGACAATGTAAATGCTTCATCTAAGTAAACAATTGCCTCCTGTGCAGGATCTCTTTAAGCAACTGATAGAATATTGATGTCTAGAAGATATCCTGTTTGTACAGAACTACAAGGTTCATCACCATGTTCACAGAAGCCTCTGTTGGAACTGCCCAAAATCAGTTTAATATATTGCATGTTCTTAACATATTATTTGTCCAATGTCCTTCTTAATATTGTCCTCCCATCTACAGCTAGACCTTCAAAACTGTCTCTTCCCTTGATGTTTTTATCAAATATTTTTATGAATTTATTATTTTCCTTACATGTGTAAGGAACCATCACATCTTTTATAATCATTGTAGTAGTATTAGGTAAAGAATAGAAATAATGACACTCACCATTAAGTAATTTTCTTCCATCCTTTGTTAATTTCATAATGCCTGGCTCTGTATGTCCTCTTTAGCAATTTGCTGTCAGTTATCCTTGTATTAGTGGTTAAGGCACAAACTTCTCACTAATGGTTCACCATTTTGTTAGTAGATATCTACACATTTCTATAGATTAATAGGTAATATTCTTGTTGCAAGATTTATAGGGATTATGAATGTATGTTAGTATGGCTGTGAATGATGACTCAGGAAAGATATGCAGAAAGCATGCTGCTTTTCTGTCAGTACATGACAGTGTGCAGTCCTGACAAATTTTTCAGAAAATAATGAATCTGTTATACAAAATTAATTAAATGCATTCTTGGAAAACATTCACATACGGATTCAGTGGCACACCATATTTTAACGAAATTGAGAAATTGGTTCAAAATTTGAAAGGGGAAACATGCACAATCAAGTTCTAGCATATCTTCTCCACAGAAATAGTACTGGAAGGAAGTAATTGTTATTGCAGTTAATAAGATGGGAAAAGCATATCTTGATGAATTACAGATTGCTCTACATGTGCATTCGTTACAGTTTTCTTTTATACTGCATCCCCTGTGGGAGCAAGGGTACATCACCATTAGACCATTACATCATCATTAGAAAGTAACTAGATTCTGTGTTAAACATGCTCTCAGTACACAAACACCAGCAGGAAATTAAGACAAACTCACACATGATTTTTCTTCCATACATTGCCTCAAAAAGTATGATGTGTCTTTGTTCATGGAGTAAGTGGGCTTTACCGCATTAGCATTTCCATTGTTGTATTGAAACAGAAATATATTTTAGAATTAACATATTACTTCCAATTCCAGTCAGCCTCTGGAACTGGCCTCGCATTCATAATCTTCACAGAAGCAATCAACCAGTTCCCAGGTGCACAATTCTGGTCCATTTTGTTTTTCCTGATGCTCTTCACTCTTGGGATTGACTCCCAGTTTGGGACATTAGAAGGAGTTGTGACATCCATAGTGGATATGAAGCTGTTTCCTAATCTTCGGAAAGAAATACTCACAGGTTTGTAGATATAGCATTCATGTGACCACAGCTCGACCAGAATAAGTAGCACATCATTATACTTTTGTTTTCCAAGTTCCAGATGAGAAGGGTCATTGAATGTTAATGGCAGTACTTGACAGAATATACCCCCTTATGTGCTTATACATGATGAGTGAAAATTCAAAGCTGACAAGTAGAAAAATCCATGTATTTATTCAATAACATTTAGGGTTCCAAAGAAGAAAACTCATTGAATATTAGTAACAATATTTGTCTGAATACACCCACCTGTATGCTTATACATCATGAATGAAGACTTATGTTTCAGTCTCTTTATTTTTTTTTTAGACTAATAAACTCTCTTGATTGGGGGGGGGGAAGTAGGGCTATATTTTTGTGTCTATGTGCCCCAAGCTTAATTCACCACACAAATCTGCTCTTAATTCTAATTGCAGGATTGTTGAAGTGTTAAAACAGAGGAGTATTCACAACATATGACTAAACATTGTGGTGCAAGGGCCAGCAGTTAGGCCCACCACTTATGTGTACATATTGTCATTGTTATTTTTGTCTAGTGAAAGCTGTGCACTTTGAAGTGCACACTAGAACAAGAGACAACAATTGAATTGCATATACAAGCTTGATGCTTCCACTTCAGAGATTATAAATTAAATAAGGTACAGCAGCTTAGGTTTCCCATCAGTGTCCTTAGGAAAAGTGGGAGGGCAGCACTCTAGCACCCAGAACATCACCTTGGGTCACTCTGTCCTAAGTACAGCCCTACTCTGTATAAGGAACTATTTTCACGTTGTAATTTCCTTCATTTCCTGATGGTTTTATTCTTATTCAGGAGTATTATGTCTGGTTTGCTGCACCATCTCAATGGCCTTTGCACATGGAGCTGGGAATTATGTCTTCATCTTATTTGACAACTTCAGTGGCAATTTCCCACTGCTCATCATTGCATTTTTTGAGTGTGTTGGAGTCTCATATGTGTATGGACTGAAACGGTGAGTTACACTATAAGACTTTTGTGATATATTGTTAATATTTTTGGTTATATTTTTATATTCCCTATTCTTGTTTTTAGTTTAAGTTTTAAAGTTTCAAAGAATAATTATGTCTTATGCTTTCTTTTAAATGGAAATACTACCTGGTGTGACAGATATATGTAATTCTGTTACTACTAACCTCCAAAGATACAGTACATACAGAAATTGTTATGTAACTGTTCTTTGTTCTTTAAAAAAAATGGTTGGAAATTAATTTATCATATATTAGTTATGTTGTCTTTGGGATTTTCATGGCTGCGACTATGAAGGGTGCAATTTTCGGGGTTGTAATTCCATGTATATCAGAGACAGCCTCATTGACCCTGCAGGTGAAGTTGATATTTTCTTTCAAAATGTCAGGCTCTTCATGAACTACATCATGTTGCAACCCAGGAGACCATACTCTTCATTAATTGTTATGCTACCATACACTGTAGATATTCACCTGTAGTGCAAAGGGGAATTGTTGTAATACAAAATGGTGGACATGGAGGGTGAACCTGATTGAAGATGGGGCTTGATATATTCTTTTCTACCTTCAGTCTATTTGTTCTTGGTACTGTAAGGGTGAAATAAGTGTAATGTCTAGAAAAGAGTAAGTGAGAGACTAGAGAATAGTTGGTCGTTGTCTGTTGTTACAGGCCAGACACAGTATTAAAATAAACTTGATTTATGTCAGCGAAAAATGACTGTATTAATAAATAATTAATATAATATTTTAAAAGTTAAAACTGACATCCATCTTCGAATATAATCAGATATAAAATTTTGTACTTTATATGGAGAGGAAATTGAAATAAGCTTGAAAAAATAACAGAATGGCATACTTTCTGAATAAGGTGGCAAGTGAAGTTATGATATTGCTTTGAAATACCAGCTACACAAAACTCACGACATAGTAGTAGGACTGCGAAAGTACCCAGACCCACCTATGCCTTTATATTTAATCTTCAATATCTGGGAATATGGTATTTTAAACCCTCTGTTTGTTCTATTACTGTGAAACCTCAGTTTCAAACTTTTGAGGCGAGCACCTAAAATAAACATAAATTTGATGAAAGTGTAAAATCAGAAAATTTGAAAATAGTGTCACATAAAGAAAGATGTATAAGTGCAGTTTAATTAGAGTGTTCTAACGAAACCTTTGTGTCAGATTCGCTGATGATATTGAATTGATGACGGGGCGACGGCCAGGTCTCTACTGGCTTATCTGCTGGAAGTATTTGTCACCTCTAGCCATGCTGTCCATCTTAGTGGCAAGCTTTGTGGAGATAATTATGGATGGCAGTGGCTACCCGGCTTGGGTGTCCAGCAAGGGCATCACCGAGCGACATGAATGGCCCCTGTGGGCTCTCATTTTGATAGCATTTTTGATTCTCATATCCGTACTCTGGATCCCTGTAGTGGGAATATGCAGGTGAGCATAATGCTGTGAATATTGTATGCTATGTATGTTACCTTAGCCCTTCAAGAGCATGTTTTCTTACAACAACATGAAAACTGCATATAAACTCCAGTTTCACACTTCTGTGTTGGAAGATAGTTCTTGCAAAATAAATGCAGTTTATTCTACAAAGTAGCAAGTTTTGTAAATGTAAAATATTTCCTAACGCAGAGCCATTATATGCTGTTACATGGTGGCATTTACAAAATACAACTTTTTCATGCAAAAAGTGACTTATATGTGGATCTGAGGTCATCACAGCTGTGGTTATGAAAGATTGATTATCTGGGATATAATGGACTAAACTGCGTTAAATACCAGAAGACATGATTCTAACTAGCTAACTTCATGGAACTGAACTCTTCTTGAGAAGCTGCCAGTTGTGTAGCTCCAAGTCCAAGGTCCTTTGTGACATATTGTAACAAGCTTATTTTTAACGGTGAGGAGGACCACCACTTATTTGTTGTCCATGACTGCTCATTCAATATATTTGCAGCTACCTTCCATATCTGGAAGTGGTCTTCTCCATCCGCAACCTGAAGAAGCACCACGCCATGGTGATAAGGGACCCCACCCAACATGAACGCATGACCCTTCAAGGACTGATACATTGCAGTGCATAAATCCTTGCATGCCATGAACCAATTACATTGGCTTGCCATCCTTACAATAAAACTGCCACAGCCAGAGACATCGGCGCAGTGTTAATTGCTTAGCTCACCACTTCTCTCAGTAGTTGGCATCAAGGGAAAATTTTTACTGTGGTCTTCTGGGTCTTCAAAAGACCTCACTGTCTTAATCTTCATGGTAAAAGTCTTGGGAGTTACAAGCCTAAGTGCCACACCAGCAAATGAGAATTGTCCCCCCACCCCGCAGTTATAAACAACTCAAGTCTCGCAACAGTTTGTGACAGTTATTAAAGAAAAAATTGCAGACTTTGTAACAGAAACTGTCCTTAATGCATAATTTGTGACCCTTTTGCTGCCTTTTAATGATCCTGATCTGAACAAAGTGTCAGCAGAAATTACTTTGATTTAACAAAAGTCCAGTAACAGAGGTTATAAAATGTGCTGTCCTAGGTGGCCACTTTTTTCTCTGATGCTCTCACTCTTATCCTTCTGTTGACAGCAGGGTGTCATAGCATGTAAGACCATGATCTAAATTGTATCCTTACTTTTCCTCCAATTGCAGTTGTCAATGTTATCTGTTTTTCACGGTTTTTCATTTCTCTTGTGTTCTCACGCATAAATATGACTGTTCTAGGGCCTTTGGGATATTGATCATTGAAGACAACGATAAAGCCTGGTTTCCAAGTGAGGACCTGCGGGAATTTCACGGAATTGTTCCCCATCAGGTGACGACAGCTGAAAAGACACTCTTTTGCATCCGAGAAGATGGAACCGAAGGGCTTTGTTGCCCTACTGGAGATGTTGATGAGGATGACACCTAGTGTCACATTGTAGAAGTTCTATTTCAGCCTGCCAGAATACCCAGTTTTCCTTGGTAATATGCAGCAGAAACACTGTGTAATTAGCTGTAAGGTAAATTAAATTGTAAATACATGTTGGAAGATAATTAAGTCTTCATAAATCAGAACTAACTTATAATATATTGCTAGAGAAAAGGTAACAAATTTGAAACAGTCAGACATATGCATTTCATTTCTCTAGACATATATTATAATCATATATTTTATTTAGAATATTACTTACAAGGAGCCGTCCATAAGTTACAATAACTGAGTACATTTTCAGTGGTGAGAATAAGCAAGCAAATATATAAAATAATATTATTACATTATTACATTACTTTACATTAATATTACCATTATAAAATTGAAATTCTTTCAACGCTATATAGTCTACCTACTGACAGCAATGTAAAATGAACCACAAACTACACAAAATGGAAAGTCCTCAACAGAAGTTCTGTTGTTACATATATACATACCGCTACCTGGCCTAATAGTGTTTAAGAATTACTTGTCAATTCATGTATTGTATCACAAAGAATATCACATTAAGCAATAAAATACATGGAAAACTTGCATTTTTGGCTACTGTCCCACTTGAGGAATGGAATTACATGCATGAACTGTATTATTTTCATTTTACTGTATCTGTCTGTGATTTATGGACAGCTCCCACAGTAATTGTTAATGAATCCTTAAACTGTGACAAGCAGAAATCCGAGCGAAATTAAGGAACTAGATTAGTTGTGAATTATTAAGTAATAATAAAGACGCTCGATAATGCAGCAATACTCAAAACACTATCAAGAATATTAATCTCTGTGACAACATATCTCTGTAAATAACTACAAAGGCCCTGAGGGTAGGTACAAGTAAAGTGTTGTAGTTCAGGGATGTCCAACTGGTGGCCATGAGAAAATTACGTGAAATTTAAAATTAGTTGAATGATTTAGATCTGTAAATTATATGAACTAATTTATGCTTTAGTTCCAATTAATAAATTATGATATTATATTGTATATTTTAAAATTATAGATAATTGAAACACAATTTCATATTATTTAAAATGTGTAGGCATGTATTGTTCGTTTTGTTGGTTGGAACATTTCTGTGTACAAAATATCTCTATTTACATATGCATTAAAAGACAGGAATATGCAATTAAGAACCAAACAATACTCAGAATGAACAATACCCTCAGTGACAAGGAAAATAATGAATAAACCCATGTGAATTAATCACCCACTAATTAAAATAGCAAGTAAGGAACCTCATATCACTACAACTTATAAAATATTTATTTATAATATATGATGTTGAACTATGTAACTGGCCCTTCATTGAGATGAGGTTGGACAACCCTCTTGTAGACAATTGAGGCTGTTTACAGTACAGTGTACTAGAAGTTGCTGTAGCTTGAATAATTTGAGGAGTCCAGCACATTGATCCATAAACAGCCTATATTTTGTACCAGTGTTTGTTGGTGATGACATGTTTACACATGTCTTGAAACTGGAACCCATGCATGGATCACAGTGTGCAGAAGTCTGTCTTTTTATATTGTACACAGCAATTCTTCATCAACTTTTGGGGTTATGTTCCTGAAAAACATTACATCTGGTAAGACCAATATTATATTGGGACACTGGGGTGAGGTGGGAGACTATTGCTGCTGTTAGCATTCATTAAAGCCTAACTAAGTTACCTGTTCTCTCACTAAACCCACAAAAATACTGGACATATAAACATGTGTGAAAATAAAAAATGTTAGAAAATGATGCACTGTAGTAATAATTTGGGATGTATAAAACTGATTTTAGATATTATTACAGCGCTATGTCTAACAAATGCGAATCTCTTGATGTGGAAGTCACAAATTCTTTTCTGTATTTACTAAAATTAAGAACTGAAGGTACAGAAGACAAAAAAAAGTGGTGAGAAAAACTGTGTACAAATGGAAACCCATATATGCTTGAAAGCTGAAACTGGCAAAACTGTGTGGTTGTCGAGGGATTGCTGTTCTTTTCAAACAGGCACTATTATTGCTTGAGGCAAGTATGTGTCTCACCGTTATCCAGAAATATTTGGCTATTCAAAAGTTGCCAACATTTGTTGTGATATTTTATTATATTTTAAAATCTCTTTTAATGTGATATTTCAGGAAAAAATGTTTTAATTTTTATATTATAGTGATTGACAATAATGATTCCTTCATATGTGATCTTTTTACACAAGGGTAATACTTCATGGGTCTTCTTTTGCTAGTTTATTGCTGTCCTCCAATCATAAGCTATTTTATTGCTAGATCATATATATAAATGTTTATTATTATGGATGAAGACATTTCTTCTGTAACTCCTACAATCCTGTGAAAGTTGAAAGGCCTTTAGTCCCAAGTTTTAACATTCTGAGATTTACGCACAACTTCATATAGGAACTGTATATTATGTATATTGTCACTGATAAACATGCATTCTTTAATGGAGAAAAATAATGGATTAAGATTGGCAACAAAGAAAATCACCCTGCTTATATATATATGAATTGAAGCTTTCACACTGACCAGATTAAAATTTGCTTAGTGAGGGGTTGGAGTCCAACTGGGTCCACTCAGCATGGCAGCCACTGATTGGCCTATTGTATCTGCCCCGGGTGATTATGATGATGGAGAATTTGGTGGAATTAAGATGCAGGGGAAACCGAAGTTCTTGGAGAAAACCCGCCCCAGCGCCACTTTGTCCACCACAAATTCCACTTGACCAGACCTGGGATCGAACCTGGGCTGCCGCGGTGGGAAGCCAGCGACTAACTACTTGAACTATGGTGCGGACTTACGCTAACCATAGGCTTGGCCTACTGTTTGATCTTGAAATATCAGTGATTTTGTACCAGACTACACTGCATCACATCCCAGAAGATAGTACTCTTGAAATTTTTCATAAAATTATATGGATTGTTGTTATGGTAGAAAATGCATTCTAGTTGTGTCATTGAAATATTTATTTTAATTATGCTGGAAAAAGGGATGACAAGGGGGTAAACAACTGCACAAAGCCAGATATAATAAATATATAATGAGGTCTTGTTAGGCAGTCAGCCATGTCAATGTGGAGTTGACATTTGACTTTTCAGTCTCAGAAATGTGAGACACCAATGCCACATCAACATGAATGATGTTCTGAGGAAGTTTTATTGTATAATGTCACTTTGAAAGCTTCAAGTTATATAATAATTATAATAATGTTGGAGAGTGGTATTTACTTTGATTTTGACCTTCATATATTAAATTAAGTTACAGTATTTCCTTGCTCTACTTGGTGGCTACATTTATGAGATAAAGCTACATAAAGGGAATCCAGATCTACAGACTGAAAGAAAAGAAGTATATGATGCACGAACATTCAGAGCCTCCCATCAAACTTATACATATCTCACTAATTGTTATAGGAAATTGCTGACACAATCCACCAAACTTATTTCTACTTGGCAGACATTTCTCCACATATGGAACCCACATCTAACCATGTATTTGCAATTCATCTGCACCAGCCTACTTATCAACACATAATATGCATGACAGAAATAATAATGTCACTTACAGGCATACTTTATTATTTACCACTTGATATCTTGTGCAGAAATGAGGAACTAGAGCAGGAAGTTCAGTATGAACTATAACCATGTTGATGGATATTCAACCCATTGATATATTACATACCATCACATCCAATTATGTAGTTTGGATTTTTAAAAGTTGTTGTGCTGAGTCCCATGTTAGATTGAAATGTAATGAATTGTTAGACTGAAGGTAGCAAAGGTTTCCTTTTGAGATTCATATCACATTGCTCCATGTTCAACTTATTTCAAATACATTTTTATAAATTGTCAGAAAATGTCACACACCAGACCAAAATATGATTATCTAATCATTGGACTAAATATCCTCTTTAAGATCCATATCACCCAACTGTCTTTTTTGTGAAATTTTAATGTAGCACTCAGTATGATGTTCAAATAGAATTTAATTTTTTAAAAATTGAACTAAGTCCAACATGAGATCCAGAAATTGTTAATTCAAGTTAGAATCTAGGAAGATTTTTGAGTGTTTAACATTTGTCATGCTACAAACAAGATAGTATAGTTGGTATAACGACTGGCCACTGCCTGGATGACCGAGGGATCGGAGTTTGGGTCCTGGTAGAGTCAAGAATTTTCTTTTTTCCAAGTCATCCATACTGGCTCTGAGGTCCATCCAACCTCCTATCCAGTGGGTACCAGGGAATCTTTCCCGAATGTTAAAGCAGTTGTGGTGTGAAGTTGATCACTCACCTCCAACTGGTGCCAAGGTAAAGAAAACGGGAATCTATACATTCACTCTGACATAGGCCTTCATGGCATAGTGCTTAATTAGTTAAGCATAGGGACAACTCTACCTTAATTTACCCAGGCTTTTGTTCTTGTACATCTTTGGTTTGGGGTACTATTATAAATAAATTTATACTCATCTCTTGAATCTTTAAGATAACTATTTCCAGCATCCACTATATTGAATTTATAAAATTCCATGAAAATATAGCACAAGGAAACGTTCTTTTTTAATGCAAATCTGAACATAGAAAGGGTTTTAATTTGGAGAAGGTTTCATAATATATGCATGCTTGAATAAGCCTTCACTTCAATTATACGTATATGTATGATAAACCTGTTTCATATTTGTATTTACACTAATGAACACCATGAAATTGTGAATTCACATAAATGTAACCCATGTAAAGCAAGGGACAGTGCACACTACATAACATTCTTTGCACATGTTTTAATATATTGTAAATATCAATGGCTGCATATCATACTTTCTGTCTGTATAGTTATAGATATATATGAAGAAACTGATCTTAGAATTGTCAAATACTAATATGCAAAAAACATTCTAAAGTTACAGCACCGAATGTTTTTCTGTAATGTTCCAGAAAGAATGGAATTTACATTTTAATAGGCCTAGGTAGTGTTTTGATTTCATTTTACTATCAGATATTTCCAGTTTTATGAAAAAAAGAGAGTGAAGTTACTAAGTAGTACTTTTCAGGTTAAGAAGAAAGGCATTAGACATTTATGTAATAATGTCTTGCACTCAGTATTTTATTATGTTCAGAGGTGGAGATGGCTTTTCAGGACTAGGTAGACACTCTATTTCAGAACTAGATGGATGTTATAGATCAGAACCAGGTAGACAGTCAGTTCAGGATTGGATATATGCTCCAGATCAAAACTAGATAGACAGTCCATTTTAGAACTGGGTAGATATTCCACTTCAGAACTAGTCAGACACTCCAGTTCAGAACTAGGTATATGGTCCAGTTTGGAAGGAAGGGGGTGCTCCTTTTCAGAACTTGGTAGAAACTACAGTTCAGAGCTCTTTAGATCAGTATGAAACCCAGAGAGACTAACTGACAAGTATTACAAGGAAATGTTCATCATTCTAGTTCATGAACTTGTTCCTACATATTTTGTTGCTGGAAGCAAAGACATCGAAAATAGCTTCTTCAAAATTAAGCACTCCTGAACTAAGCAGACATCTGTCCCCATATCCAGCCCTGATTATGTCACTGAACAGAGAATATTTTGCTTTACTGACACACCTAAGTTTTGACTCAGTACCTTTATTAAGGATAAGTTAGGATGCACTTAATTTTGACTGTTTCTTACTTAACCCTCTTTCTTCCTCGCCACAGATATGATACCTTTGCTATCAGTTGTTTCAAACTAGCAATTTCGTGTAGCAATATGTGCAGTGTTCAAATGGATATTGTAACTACACTGTCGCAACAGTGCACTCCTTCATTTGTCATACTAACTATAATATATTTCAGTGGCAAACATTCTCATGTAAATGAATGATGCTGATTGCCCTCAGTTATAGTTATATGTTATGTTATGCTTAGATTTCACAAAATTAAATATTTCAAAATATTAGGAGCTAATCTAAAGAGACTGAAAATTTTTATTTGTTTTCAGTTGTTATAATATACACTCTGTTTTCACAGAATCTTTTAACAGTCATTTATACAAGTGCAGCAGTTTTTACCAAGACATTATTGTTGCCATGAGCAATGTTTTGCACTTTTAGTAGTGAAATACCAATGGTTCATAGCAATTTAAGGGTCACATTTGTTATTAATTTTCTGTTCATATGGATTATTGTCATGTAATGGAAATTGTCTATTGCACAAATGATCTGCATTTATTCATAAGTTTTAACGGTTAATACAGAAACACTATAAAATGATTCTCTTGTAACCACTATGTTTCAAGTGAAAATTTAAGTTCCACTCTGATCTGACATCTGGGATTTATTGCTGGATGTGGAATATGGATATTTTGGATGTGGAAATATGATCACTGCTGTTGGTCATAATGTCTGGGTTGTAATATCACTAATTTGGAGGCAACCCGCCATTTTGGAAAACATATAACCTCCAACCTGGGAGTCAAGAAGTAAGCCAAACAAAGCAGCAGAAGCAGGGAGCAAGCTGAGGATAGTGGTGATACATTCCTCTGAAGTGTGTGCTGTTTCTGAATTATATGGCATTATAACCCAGAATGCTATATTCTGCATAGTCACTACTGTGAGAACCTCGAACCAAATATTTTTTTTAATTAAAATGCATAAATATGAAGTTTTAGTAGTCACTCTTCATAGTGTATTTAAAGTCATATACAATTTTAACTTACTTGGAAGTGAACTTTAATATATATGACGCCTACTTCATTTCATAACAGTTATGATAAATAAAAGTTAAATATTTTGAACACTAAATATACTGAAGATAATTATAAAAATCATAATGTCATATAGAATAAATTATATAATGTGATTATATGAGTAACTGCAATTGTGAAATTCTTGATATTTTTTACTCAGGAGACCAAGAAGCGGAGAATGTATATTTAATCTCCCTCTTTGATTTTTAATGGTTTTTATTAATCTCAGTGATTAGAATGGAGGTAGCGAGATATATGCTTTTTTCCTTCCGGATTCTATGATCTTATTATCTCCTTTATACTCTCAGGATCTTGAGCTGAATGGTAAGATGACTGAAGTATAATGAATTTGAAAATGATGTGGAAGGTAGCAGGCATGGCATAATTAAAGTACTGTCCTGGAATTCCCCTTGAGAGACTGAAGAAGACTATGAAAAACCTCAGTCAGGATTGCCAGTTTTCCAGCCAAAATTTGAACCAAGTACGTCCAGAATATAAGTCTAGAGCACTACTACTACATCAGCTTGCTCACTGATATTGACATTCAAACTCTTCTGCCATATTCAGTTTAATACTGGTTCATGAACTGTTAAAACACAGAAATGTGTTTGTTTTTATTTATCAAATCTAATTAATTTATTTGCATCATTGGTCCACTTCGGTTTGCTGCTTATGTTATCTTATATGTATACAAGTTATCAGATTCACATGTGAGGACAAATAATGAAATCAGTGGTAAAGAATAGTGATGAATAGATTTAAAATTTTTTCCACTCTTGGCCTTGAATTTTTCTTCATCACAGACAAGCAGATGAGTGGGTTAACTGAGTTTTGCTGATGGCATTCAAGGAAGGTTACTAATTGGTATGTTACAGGCATGATCTTGTCTACCTTCTCTCAAAGAACTAAAAACAATTTCTGGTTTCAAGATTCAACATTTCTTCATTTTCCTCATACATTGAATACTGAGAGAATAATGTATGTATAATATTATATATAATTATATATATATTATATATAATTAATATTATAATTGAATTTTATTAAATACAAAAGTATGATTAATTTTTTAATGTAAGATCAGTGAATCAGATGTATACATTGACTAATTTAATCCTGCAAATGAAAGGTATTGAAAATTTAAACATCTTTGTCTGATGGCACATAACATCTGTTGACAATTTATCTGAACTGCATAGATAGGAAATTGTTTCTTTCATTTGAAGTTCTTGGAAGTTTTCATAAATATTATTTGCCTTTTAATTTTGCAGCGCTTTGACTTGGTACAGTGGGTACTGAAGGTTGTACCAGTGGGGTTAAGCATGTTGCATACAAGTTGTAGTACAGGACTACAGATACATATCTAACACTTACATGTTGTTAGAAGAAAGGCTGACTCCAAATTAAGAACTGCCTCCACATATCATGAAATATTTAGTACATCCATATGTTTGAAGTCATCACTCTGTAAATATTTTATATATTCAGAATTTTGTTTATTGTAATGTTATCATTTGTGCAATTGGAATTAGAAATTAATTTATGAATTTACATGACTCAGCAGTTTGCAGCCATGGATATAATTTACTGTGAATTATCTGTAATAGAATATTTGTTGTTAAATTTATAGCAATGATTCTTGAATTGTTATGTGAGTAACAAGATAGAAATTGGGATTTGTGGAACTGTGTTTCTGTGGATTTGTCACTGACAGAAAATGTATGGAGAAGGAAGCAACTGACCTAGTAATATACTTCTAGGCAGTGAATTTAAAGTTGTATATCTCTTCCACATTTTAACAACAAAATTCATGCAGTAATCTTTCAGCAGGGACACAGAAAAGTAAAACTGTGAAAACACTTTCTAAAGTTTGAGAATCGCTGTGACATTTTGTTGAACTGGAGAATACTATGAAAATATGTACTGAACTTAAAATTGTTAAAGATCAGAAACTTATTTTATTTCAATAATGAAATATATCATAATAACTATGGAGCAAAAATTATGAAATACGTAAAAAGTGCCATAAAAATTGTTTTAAAGAGCTTTGGTTCAATTTAGCATTATACTGCCATTGTGACAGTAAAAAAATTAAGGCTAAAGGCGGCAGTTGTGTAAGGGAATGACTAACTTATTTCTTAAATAGAGGAATCCATGTTTTAATTATATATTATATTTAACATTTAGTGATAGTAACATCCACGTGACAGTTCCCATGTGATATTACCTTGCTCTTGTACTGATAATAGCATATAATTACGACAATAAGGAATATCTGAACTGATTTATATATTATGTTACATTTACGACAGTGGAAGATTGGGATGACACATTAATGTGTGTGTATATAAAATACTTAGTTTTGTATTGATCTAAATTTATTGTCTATATGAGCAAATATTTTAAAATATATGTTTTAGCCATAATATTAAAATTAAAGTTGAACTTGTTTCGGTTAGTGATAATTAAACGAGGAAATATAAAGGATAAGCAGATAACAGCAAACTATCTTAGTTTAAGAAACGTTACTCTGCTTACAAAGATGTTCTTTCTTCTTCCATATCATGTTATGGCATGGCTTAAAATATTTTTACATAGTAAGTACTTTTCTTAATTTGTAACACAGTAGAGGACAGACAACAGAGAAGTAAAGCAAATTTTGAAATCCTCCAATTATAAGTACACAAAAAATTACTAATTAAGCTTAGAACATAATTTAAATTAGTAGAACGGTAGACATTTTGTCCCTGTAGTGTTCACTGTATTCCTGTTGCACCATTTCTAATCCTTTATATACTTTGTTTTCTGTCTTTAACATTAATTATGAAGGACTCAGGTTGGAGGAAGTTTGGATTGTAATGACAATAATATTTTTATTGAATCTGTCTGTGGTATGGCTAACAAAACAGAAAGAAAAATGTAGCAACATTCTGTAATCATGTTATTCATCAAAATGTAATGATACACACTAGGACTTACAACAGGAAGAAAAGTACACACTGTTTTCAGATCAGTGCATGTGCTAGTGTTCATATGGCTGTACACAGTTTAACAGTTTTTGCAGATATTTGCACATGTGACATTTTTGATAGGCCTACTTAAATTAGTAAATTAACCGAAAATCGTACTAAGTACTGGTATATTGCTTGTGAAGTAAGTTTTAAGCTATTGCTTAGAGACAGTAAGTCACCAGAAACGTTAATTTTAAAGATTACAGGCGTGCAGTGCTCAAGTTATTTTGAAATGTTACATTTTTTAGCCACTGCACCCCTTATATTTTTTCTCCCTCTAATAAATAGAGTAAACCTTCATTATATCAGACTAATAGAGAAAACAGGGTGTCGGTTATCGCTTACATTGGCTATAAATGAGTGAAGTGGCATTCACAGAAGTACACCATTTGATACATAACCAGTACACACAATAAACACAGAAGCAGACAATGTGATTATGTAGTGGTTTTTATATTGGGATTCTTTTTAATTTTAAATACTTTTCTAACAAAAAAATCCTTCTTAGTGCCTCCACACCTCTAAATATTCACAATTGTACAAGCCACATTTTGTCCGTTATATCTGGGTCCGTTATAACGAGGGTTTACTGTATAATTTTATTTCATTATCAATGGTGCTCCTGTCATTATATTCAAGAAAACTGCACTGAAATATGGAAGGAGTTTAACTTAAAATGTTTAATAACTTGCTAATTAATGTATGTCTAAAGTGAGTATTTTTTTCTTAATATTTTATCTGCATTATTATGATATTTTTAACTATATAAGTGCTTGATGAAGCCTGGCTCCTTCTGTTTCAAAAGGGTGAAAGGTAAAAACACTGCCACTTTGGTGACACTGTGAAGTACATGGAATGAACCATCACCGCAGCCCCTTCTGATCTGTATGGAATGAAGGTGCTTTGTGTAGAGTTAGGAGAAGCATGCGGTAGTATTACATTGTGCTACAGTCCAAATTTAGTGTAATTATTAGGCCTACTGCTGGTGCTGGTTCTTTAGCTCATCATCATCATCATCACCATCTTCATCCTTCCCAGTGATTGGTGCATCTTTCCATAATTTTTTAAGTCATCCTAAACTACTTCTTCCTTTTGGTTGCTATTTTGAGATCATTTTTGGAATACTGTCAGAGCCCATCTTGTGCTCTTTCCATTTTTTCTGTATTAAAAGAATTCTGTTAACTCTGGTTCATGGGACAAAAGATGAAATTGTAATAATTGTGCATGTAAGCCTCTTGTGGTTGCATCATATGTTATTTAATGGTAGAATATTAAATGCAGAAGTTATGAGAGGGTTATTGTATAAAGTGAACTGAAAGACCTGGGAGGAATAAGTTGTACCCTGTATCCTACCATTGTGATGGGAGGAGTATGGAAAGCTATGAAAGATCTCAATCGTGATAGTTGGTGTCCCAGCCAGAACTTTGTACCACCCAAAAGACAAATCAGAAACATTACCGCTTCAGCTAGTTTGTTCACTACGAGCCTTGTGTAAAAATAATATATCATAAAATAACTGTAAGAGAACCACTTCATATTTGTGAAATAGTTTTATGAAGGTGAGTATGACAGCTGTGTCTAAGGTACAAAATGTCTTTGCCTGCTTGAACACTGGGATTGTGGGTTTAGATCCCACTGCCCTTCTTTTTTTTTTGGTTGTTCTGTGTAGGTAGCACCCTTGAAATAGGCTGATCCTCCATCTAAAGAGTCCTGCCAACTGACTGTAAGATTGATAATTCCAGAAGTGGGAACTGGCCAGTGCTCTTCATTTGTCAAAGGAGGAAAAGGAGAAGGAGGAGGAGGAGGAGGAAGAGGAAGAGGAGATATCTATCATCATATCATCGCTGATTCTGATCAGAAGGCTGTAGAAATTAATGTGTGGTCCATACACTCTCTGCATAATTTCAAATTTTTCATAGATGAAGAAGTAGTCCCTTTGTATCAAGTTTTGCGAAATTAGTGTTTTACCATTTAATTTAATAATTGTGTTAATTATAAATCTAAAAATATTGAACGAATAAACAGATAAACTGAGTGATGAAATAGTAAACATCATCCAACAGGTGACTGATAAAGTAGCCAGACAAATCAATTGGCAAATAGAAAGAGGCAAGGAGGAACTTGGACTGCTGTACATTCTTTTCGTGGTTTTGATGTAGACCACATGGACAATGCAATGAACAGTAGAAAGTAAAGTTAAAACTACTGACTTTTTGTAATTTTGTAAAATCTTTAACCTGTTAAACTTGAAAAGAACATAAATCTTGCAAATTGATTTTTATTTCCCCCCTAATGTGTATGCACATTTTTTATTTACTGTTTATCTGACTCAGGGATTTAAAATTTAAAGGTACCTCAATTTTTTTAGTTGCAATCTTTTTTAATTGTTAATATTTTATTCTTTTTGATGTTTTTATGATAATTAACAGTTTTAAAATGTGCTGATTTTAAACTGAGTACAAAAATGCTGTATGGATCACTATTTCTATAACCTTCTCAATGGTTCACAGCTTTTAGAAAATGTGAACACTTATTAATTAATATTATTATCTCAGAATACAGTGAGATATGCTGATACTTTTGGCTGTCATATCTGCAATGAGTGTGCTCGTGTACAGGACATATATAGTGCAAATTATATACCATATGTAGGTCAGCAAATTAGTTTGGGTCACACAGATATACCAAAGAGGAATTGCAAAATGGCATGCATTGATATATAATATATATAAGAAAAGAAGTTTGTATCATAACAATCGTGATTGATTAAGAGGGATGACAGATTTTTAAAGTAAACTTTCAATGTTCAGAAACACTGCATTTTAAGCTATTTAATTGTTAAGCTTTGGCCTATATTTTTATTGCCCTATGCAACATAAAATATTTTTAACAAAACATTTGTTTATGGCTTGAAATAAAATTAAACGTTACTGTGCTTAGAGATTTTATGAAATGATTAGTTTAAATTTATATTCTGGGGGATGGAACAATTTAATTTCAGTGGTGTTCCAAAATAAGGATAATAATAAAAATTGAATGCATATTAAAAAAATGGCATTGCAGTTCATTGTTAAAATTACTTGTTCACTGTTAACTGTTCTAATGTGATGTAAACTGTTGTATAGGGTGATCTTGAGAACTTAAACAAAAGTGTGCTGTGAAATTAAATGTGCAATGTAAATAGAACATCTTTGTTTGTTTAATGTCGAAATAAACTGTTAATTGAACTGACTTGACTTCTTTCTCAGTTTTGTGACATAGTTCATTATTTCTGAGTTTTCATCAACACATTTACATGTAGTGGATTTAATTTATTTTCAAATCAACTTCTAAACGAAGAGTTCTTTCTTCTTAGATATAATGCTGGTAAAAGTCAACTGATGATTTTTGAGGAACATGTGGCTTCCATTTTTAGTGTTTAAGAATAAGCCAAGCAAGAAAATTTGCTTGCTGCCTGCTACAGGAGCTAAGACAAAACATCGAAATATTAAAAACTTAGCTCTCACAGGTGGTTTGTGCTGGGCTTGGCTTGTATAACCTACCCAGTGTTGGTACAGGTGTCCAGAGATACGGACTAGCTCCATCTATTGGGTCTGACTGAGTAGGTTCCATCTGAAGACGGGGGCAGAATCCAGTCTCCAAAGCATTGTGTTTTTAAATAAAAACAAGACAAAGTTATGGATAAGAACAAAGCGATGGATAATATCCAGAAAAATAATGTTTGTATTAATATACCAGCCGGTCACGGTAGCCAAACGGTCTAAGGCATGTACTGTCTTCGCTTGCTTGGAAACCGGGATCGTGGGTTCGAATCCCATTCAGGGCATGGATGTTTAGTTTGTGTGTGTGCGTTTTTCTGTGTTTGTGTACAGGTAGAGGCCTTGCGATGAGCTCATCACCTGCCCAAGGAGCCCTACCGAATGTGTAAAATCTAGGAAAACCGAAGTGAACGGAGAAGTTCATGGAGGTAGGCCTAGGCCCACTGGGGCTGTAGTGCCAAGGGGGGAAAAAATTAATATACCATCGTCACAAATTTTAGATCTTACAAAGAGAAGTTGAAAATAATCCAAAATATTTCCCATTCGAGGGAGTGGCCCCGCACACAGAAAGTGTCGTTTTAACGCTGTGTACATACATACATACTTTATTTCACTTCCATAAATCCTATCAGGAGTTACAAACTCATGTGGATGTGGAGATCGTCTTGGTTACAAATTTGGCTCAAGATACAACTTGTCGTACAAATATCATAAACATTCTAATACAATCCATTACAAGTAAATTACAAGTGGAAAGCAATCCTGTCATACATTATTAGCACATACATATTAATGATAAAATTCAATAAGAGATACATAATAGTTACAATATAAATAAGTAATATAAAATAAGATATTACAATGCTTGTATACAATAAAATAAAATAAAAGTTACAAAATACCCAATATAAATAATTATAAATACAAAAATACAAATCTGGCTATTTATCTCCTTTTAGAGTAGAGTTATTCAAATACCTTAAGGGGATTTGTAACAGAAATATTCTTGTAATGAATAAAAAGAGTGTAGTAGTAAAAATTGTTTCAGTAGTACTTCAAACATCTTAATATCACTTGATACATCCTTAATGTGTTGTGGAAGATTATTGTAGACCTTCGTTCCTGAATAATAGATTCCCTTTTGATACATCCTCAAATTTACTAGGGGTAGATGGAGGTTTTTTTGTTGCCTAGTATTTTTCCTATGGATCTCTGAATTTACTATGAATTCACTTCTATTTTTTGCTACAAAAAGCATAAGAGAAAGTATATACTGAGATGCCAAGGGCAATATTTCTAGTTTTTTAAATAATTTCCTGCACGAGTCCCTCCTTCTACAACCCAACATAATTCTAATTATATTCTTTTGCATCCTGAATATTTTTATGCTTAAGGGTGAGTTGCCCCAAAAGGGTATCCCATAATTTATGATTGAATTAAAATAAGAGTGATATACCATTTTCAAGGTACTTAGGGACGTGAATGGTTTTATTGATCTTATTATGTAGCAAACCGCACTTGTCTTTGAAGTAATATGTTCAATATGGCATTTCCAGTTCATTTTCTCATCAATGTGTATTCCAAGAAATTTTATATTAGATACAGTTGTAATTTCTTTTCCCCCATATGCAATTTTTGTTTCGGTTATTGGTTTATTATTACTGGCTGAGAAATGAATATAATGAGTTTTGTTAAAATTTATAGAGAGTTGGTTTACTTTGAACCATTCATTTATACTGGTGTAAGATTAAGCTGCAATGGGATCGAGGCAGGAAGTAAAAAAGCCGTAGAGCACAACAATTCCCTGTTACATCTGCCCTCCAATCTCTCCCGAAGTTTTCTTCAAAATATCATTCTCTTACATTCCTTGGTGATTTATGGAGAAGCAGTAAAGTCAAATACAATGCTTCACATATAGTCCAAAAATATTTCTTTTGAGCATCTCTAAATATTCATGTGAGATTTTTATCCATTTGCGTAATGTATTCAGACATAATTTTATTGCATGTAACCCGTTGCTAGACAATGACCGCGAAATGAACAGCTGCACAATAGTCGTTGCTCTGGAAAGAGAGGCTATCGCTAGGTAATGGCCGCAACAGGCACGCACCCAACAATAAAAGAGCTGTGTAAGATTTGAGGCTTTCACGGCGGTGACTATGAAGAAAGCAGTCTTCTGGGATTTGGCACCGTGTATATGTGGTGTTAACCGACGTTTCGGAGGAACGTATCGCCTCCATCTTCAGGGTAGAAGAAAAAATATAAGAAATCTGCTTTCTGCAGTCTGCTTTTACCGGTTCTCACGGTCTCTTCGCTTGCAGATTTCTTATATTTTTTCTTCTACCCTGAAGATGGAGGCGATACGTTCCTCCGAAACGTCGGTTAACACCACATATACACGGTGCCAAATCCCAGAAGACTGCTTTCTTCAATAAAAGAGCTGTTGGAAGCAGTTCTCTCTGCACGGTCCGCGCTATACCTACGTGATGCAACAATAGAAGAACTGTTGGAAGTGATGTTCTCTGTGCAGTCCGTACCGAGGCTATATAACGAGGGCCAGTTTCCGTTAGAAAAAAGTGACCCACCCGTGTGGAGGCAGGGTCGAATACCTCCACCACGACCCTGCGAGTCGTAGGAGGCGACGAAAAGGGAAGTCTCAAATCTGAGACAGTAAAATATGGTCGCGAGTCCTAAGGCACTCGGTCCCGAAAAAGACTGCGCTGACAAGGACCAGCAGAATATAACAATGACAGATCCGTCCTCTTGTCAGAGAGGGTGCCCCACAAAAACAAAACCGTAACTGTCAAACAGTAATAAATATCTGGTCATTAGCCCCAGATGGGGCTGGACACCAAGACTTACTGACTGACTGACTGACCGTCAGCCGCAATGTGACTTTGACGCTGACTTGAAAGCCTGTACTAACAGAGGACTTGTGTGTAGTTCAAAAGGAAGAATTTTCAACCCCATGTTATATGTACGAAATATGCACTTGTCGAAAGGCCAAGCGTATTCGTAAGAGACAGACCCATCTTCTCGTCAGAGAGGATGTTACATAAGAACTATTACCACAAGAGTTCAGTTGAAAAAAGAAATCTCTGGTTGTTGGCCTTAAGAGGCCTGACGCCAATACAAACCGCCAGTCGTAAAGCAACTCTGATTCTGACTCTGACTCTGACTCTTTGATTTTAGAGGAGAGTCTTGAGACAGCAGTTAGAAGAGTAGGGAGTTGCTGTGAGATGGTCGCCAGCCTGCGAGGGCGTGAGCCCGGTAACAGGGGGAAGTCAACTGGTGAAGACACCGCAGAGTGAGAAGAACCCGTACGCGTTATAGTGAACTGCAGAGTGTGTGAATTAGCGAGAGCTCTGCACTTACTGGTAGTTACGTTCTGTAAGTGTTCAATAAACCCAATTAGCAATCCAAACCGCGTCCGTAGTCACTCAATAAAATCATAACATTATGATGTTTCTTACTCTACCGTAAACAACTGCCCGAAATGCTTTGTTATGAGTTCAGCTATAAAAGCGATGCAACTCATGGCACCCCCGAAAGCAAGCAAACAAAACGCTATTCGCAGATGGAACGTCGTGAATGCAAAGTACATGCTGTCATGTTCATTATCACTGTCACCTTGATGATATTTGTGTAAACTCTCGTTCCAAGTCAGTTCTGACCAATATTTCTGTCCAAGCCCCGCTTCCAAACAGCGCCGTAATAATGCATTAAATCTCTGCAGAAGAGGGAAATCCTTGGGTACGTACATGGCTAGACCCATGGTGAATACGTTCTCATCAATTGTGCACAACGAGCTCTTGTCTCGTCCTGTAGTGAACGCAAAATATTCTGCCCAAATATCTGTAACCATGACCGTGACGTCTGTCCCTTCCAGGAAGCGTAACATGCATTCTGTGTAGTTTTCGCAGTTTTCTTGGGGAATTCTTAGTTTTTCGTGTTGGTCGTAGTTTATATAAAGAGCTAATTTGCTCAGCGAAGGGTGTTTAAGGTATGTTATTCCAGAGGTATTAAGGTCATCAAATGTTCCAATCTGTTTATCAAATCTCGGTTCGATTAGATATGAAGTGAAAAATGCTTGGAATATTGTGTTTATTGCAAAACAGTAACAGACAAATAGAAAGAAGAAACCCCTCATTCTAAAAGTTACGGGCATTTGTGCAACGGACACTCCTACCAAAACAGCCCAAGCATAATTGAATGTCTGTGATAGTGACTTGTATGCTCTTGACTCCTGTATCGAGGAAGTACTAGGGCTATTGGCTATTGCCCAGAATGAGAGAGATGACAAAGCGAGCACTAAAATTAAAGCTAACCAAGTAGAAGCGGTGAAAATATTCATAACATTGTCTATTTTGCGAATAGGTCTTGCACATGGTACATACCATTTGTATGAGTTATAGATGTAAGGTACTGTTGGATCACCGAACGAAACAGCTCGAAAATTTAGTGGTAAACTGCCCATTGCAATTTCAGCCTCCCCGGTATATATTGATGTTAAGACATGAAAAAAGCAATCAGATAGAAGCATTTTGTCATCAGTAGTTGGGAGAAATTTTACGGTCATATTCATTGCTTCACTCAAAAGAAGGAGATACTCAATTTCAGCCCCTCTGTATTGATATATCACACTGTCACCTTCTTCCTCGTATGCAGATGTTTTAATAATATTTGGGTGGATTTCACAGGTCGAAATTCTGATTGGACAACCATTTATGTTTAAGGGAGTTTTAGAAGGGAAAAGTGATGTACCGGTTGAGACACATCTGTCGTTTCCATATCTATACCGTTCCAAAAGGACAACCTCTTTGAGTGTTCCGCATTGTTCTGACTCATATGGGAACCAGGTATAGAAATCGAAAATGTATTCCTCTCCATTTTCAGTAGGTTGAAATGTATTCGGTACCATGATCAAGCTATTAATGATACCATAATCTTTTCGCAGTATTTCTGTGATATTCATCGCAAAATTATTGGGAAATTGTATACCAAAATCTGTTACAACTATAAGAAATTTACCTCTGTGATTAAAGATATTATCAAGAAGCACTATATTGTTCAGTAGTTTTCTTAAGGTACTTGTCAGGTCGTCTGCCTCATCTGGCCACAGTAAAATGATGTAGCTCTGATGTGTAGGCGTGAGGATGTTCTGTGTTGAATCGGAACCTTGACGAGAGATCAGTATAGGCGAGATTGTTCTCTTGTGTATGTGCTCCAGGAGCTTGTCGGCCACTTGTAATTTGCTGCCTGCTGAATGCACATGGGATACTTCAGATGACGTGGTTGGTAATGAGATCATCAGTGCTGGCCCCTCTGTAAGGTAGCTAATGGCGATTTCTTCCACACACAACACCAGCGCACTTTCCTCTCTTGTCAAACAGTGACTGTATGTAACATCGAGGACTAAAAGAAACATGCAAAAGGTATTCATCTTCCTAATTATCCCCATGCTTTCCGATAGCCTTGGATTCGTCACTTCCACCTGAAAATAAATACTTAATTGTGTTAGACATTGAGATAGGTTGGGCTTGTAGCATGTCTGGGTGAGATGAGAAACAATCCTATTTTATTCTAAAATCCTGAAGAGAAAATTCCGGTTAGAAACATAGACAATTGTTGCAGAATAATTTTAAAATGGACGACAAGCAGTTTTGGGAAGAAATAATATCATAATTTCATTTACAACAACACGGACCGCATAGAAAACGACGCATCCATCAGTTCTTCTATTGCTGCATGTGTTCGTTGTCGCGGTAACATTTATACCGAGCCGTTACCTAGCAACGATAATGGGACACAGACTAAAGAGGGTGATTTATGAAGTATGCCCTTGAAATGAGCTTAGATCTTATGCAATACATGCCGAGGTTCATTAAGAATTGATTCAGGTATTCAGCAGTTGAAAAAAGGGGGATTCACAGACAGCATTGTGATCTCATAAGCCTACTTTTATTTTTGAAAAGAAGGAAAGTAGGTTAAAATGTGTGAATGGGTGGACTAGCGTCTCCGTTTGCTAGTGTCCAGTGGCGGGATCTTGTTTATTGTTTATTTAATGACGCTGTCCATGGCTCAGACTAGAGGGCGTCGAATGATGGCGATCAATGAACATGAACTGGAAGAAACTCGAAAGGTTACTGTTGCGAAGTAGGCCCAGGTACTATCGCCGAACACATTGCCTCTGTCTTCAGGGTCGGAAAGTAAGCAAGCCAATTTCAGCATGACACATTCTTCTGCCGGTCTCTTGCAAGTATCTCAGTGTAGTTCGCAGAAAACTTGACGTTTCGGAAGAACGTATTACATCAAGCTTCAGGGTCGAAAAATAAATTAGGGCTTCCACCAAATTGGACAAGGTTTCACTCCCAGTCAGTCCGAATTAGTGAGGTCTTACTGTATAGAAATTTTGTTCTCACATCAAAGAAAACAGGAGCCGGAATAGCTCAGTCGGTATAGCGACTGGCTACAGGCTGGACGACCGAGGGGTCGGAGTTCGAGCCCTGATAGGGTCAAGAGATTTCTCTTCTCCACGTCATTCAAACTGGCTCTGGGGTCCATCCAGCCCCCTATCCAATGGATACCTGTGGCTCTTTCCCACATACGCCTTCATGGCGTAGTGCTTAATTAGTTAAGCACAGGAACAACTCTTATTTCCGTCAAAGAAAACGCACCAAAAATATATCATGAAATTAAGTAATGACATTAGAAACATTATTATTATTATTATTATTATTATTATTATTATTATTATTATTTTACAACAAGCTGAAAGTAACAAATAATATTTCTGGATAAAACGTCGAATCCCTTAAGGTTACATCCAGCCACACATGATTACTGCCGCCCAGTGATGAGTTCTGAGAGTCAGTTCTTTAGATCATACCTGCGTGTAAGGATGCGCAGCTCGTCTTAGAGTGTCTTGGTAACTTTAAAGCGGTTGTGCAGATAAACGTTTCACAGCGTCGAATTCCTGGACTGAGTGAAACGAAGGAATAAAATATTTTTTACGTCGATCGCTAATGTAATTAATAAGTTGGAACATTTCATGCAATTACTTAATTTGCCTTACTCTGTAACGACAATATTAATTTGTATTTCTTTTGTGACGAGTCTTATGAAGGGGTATGAATCTACAGTAAATTGCGTGTTTGTAATCAACTGGAAATTTTCTATTCATTTAGAACCATAAAGTTTTTTAATGCATAAAGCTATATCACAGTTTTTATCAGGCCTCTATTTAACGGAAAACCCCTAATTGCGTTATATACATAAAATAAACAGAAAAGAAAATATTGTCCTGATGATTTGTATGGCAGTTACTTGTTGTAATTGATTGATCACCTAGAGTTACTACATTTCACAATTTAATCAAGCGTTTTTATTCGACTCCCTGTAGCCGATATGACGATAGGCTACGTCTGGATGACCGATAAATAGGGAATTAATTCCCGGCAGGATCAAGAGGCTGCTTTCGCGGGGATAAATCGGACGAAGCGTGAAGCGGACCACTCAGCTATCGCGGCATCCCCTTATCCGCAAATAACATTCAGTTGCGCTTTTTTATGCGAATAGGTGCAAAATTGTAGTTATATTTGCTGTAAACCACCCTTTTCTATCCATAAATTTGGCTGAAACAGAGACCCTGAATNATATGGTACAGATTGTTTCAATGTTTTTCCCCTGACACCGCCAACGGACCACTCGGTGGACCGTAGCGGCCCACAATTTGATAAACAATTAAGTAAGAGTTCCAGTATTACATCTGTGTATCTCTGCTGAAATATATTTTTATAAATAAATTTGTCTGCATAACGCAATATTAGACCTTCATACCGAGTGAGTTTTGGGTGCCACAATGGCGGCAAGACAATATCTGTGCTTGCCAATTTCAACTTGCGAACCACTTCAAGGATTTTAACGAAAATTGCTACGAACTTCGTGCAATTGAAGGTGAGCGAAATACAGTGTATTCCAGTTCCCTCGTTCCAACAATAGCCATAAGATGGATGCTTGAATTTGTGAGTGAAAGCTGTTCTTTTTACCACTCAGTTTACTCCATTTAAGTCAACGCATCAGACAACTGCGCAACCATCTGCTCATTGCGTCATAGCTTGGGAGAATGGGATTGGTTGGGTAAAATTAGGTTTGAAAATAATTCACGTCTTATATGTTTAATGAACACAGTCCTAACAGAACCTGGACACATCGTGTATTCCTTGTAATGCGAACTATTCTGTGCATTTTCGCGAGCAAGTAATGTTCCAATCGGAACACAGCTCTGATATTGCTAAATCTGGGTGTGTTAGCTTCCATATCCTGTCCACTATGAATGCGAAGGTGCGGTTTCCATTTTTCTGATTATTGACGTAAGATCCATCGCCGTGCGACGAGTTACGCTGACTTGCATCAACATCTCCACTGTACGGGGTTTCCTTGAACTGAGACTTTCCGGTAAATTTGAGCGATTTACTGCTGTTTTGGCTTTCCGTAGTGAATTGTGTTTTATGTTCCGCTTCAGGAAAGCTGTTATCTCGTTCTGGAAAAGACGTCGGAAAGTTGACTGCTATCTCAAAGTAGGCAGTTGATAATATGGTCAGTGTGAGTAGCGTTGCCTGAAAGAATGAAAAAGCAAATCTACGTAAGACTAAAGTTGAACATTTGTGTAGTGAATAAGCAAACCCGTGTAGAGACAGACTGAACAAATGTGTATATATAAGGAGAAATTAAAATTAGTGTCTTTTCTTTATTGCTAGTGGGGTGGGACTAAGTCCCTTGTACTGCGGCCACTTCTGGCCTATTGTACCAGCCCCAGATGATAGGTGAGGGTGATTGTGGAGCAATTGGTGAAATGAAGATTGGCAGGGGAAAACGAAGTACTTCGAGAAAACCTGCCCCGGCACCACTTTGTCCACCACAAATCCCACTTGACCAGACCCGGGATCGAACCCGGGCCGCCGCGGTGGGAAGCCAGCGAACCGCTTGAGCTATGGCGCGGCCCAAATTAGTGGCTTAATTAAAGTGTAACAGTAGTTAAACTGAGGAAATTGCCTCAAACCTTAACGTTTCTGACTATTATTGTAGAGGTAATCGGTTCGAATCTTAGCGTGAACTAGAATGAGATATTTCTCTTGGATCTTCTCAGTCACTCTAGAAGATGCCAAGTTAATACTCGAAATTATGCCACCACTACTTCCTCTCAAATTATTTCCAAATCACTCACCATCATCCAGACATTCCATGCCATATAGACTTTGTTACTGATTTTGTCGTTAAGAAAATACAGACAAAAGCAATAATTAATGTTATGAGAATATTTATTAATTTTATTGTTTGTAGAACCTTTTGCTTTTTCATCTGCTGTCTAAAAATATAAAAATTAGAATAGCAAAACTATGTTGTCTATGGTTCTGTATGGGTGTGAAACTTGGTCTCTGACATTGAGAGACATAGACTGAGGGTGTTTGAGAACAGGGCGTTGAGGAGAATATTTGGACCGAAGGGAGATTAAGTGACAGCAGATTGGAGAAAACTGCATAATGAGGAGCTTCATAACTTGTACTCTTCGCCAAGTATAATTAGAATGATAAGTCAAGGATGATGGTATGGACAGGGCATGTAGCACGAATGGGGGGAGAAGAGGAATGTATATAGGATATTGGTGGAAAAGCCAGAAGGAAAAACGCTACTAGGAAGATCAAGACATAGGTGGGTGGACAATATTAAAATGGATCCTCGAGAGATACGATAGGATGGTATGGATTGGATTGATCTGGCTCAGGAAAGGGGTCAGTGAAGGGCTCTTGTGAACAGGGTAATGAACCTTCGGGTTCCATTAAATACTGGGAAATTCTGAGTAGCTGCAGAATTGGCGGCTTCCCAAGTGGGGCTCAGCTCCAAGGGTGAGTTAGTAGTTATTAATAAGTAATTGAAATTAAAATTGTTCTGTCTTGTGTGATATATCACAGAGTAGTCTGTTGAAAGACAACCGACGTTTCAGAGGAACGTACGTTCTCCATCTTCAGGGTCGAAGTGTAAGCCAGACAAGATACTAATATATCATAAGGTGGACCCTGCTCATTGTCTTTTCATTTCCTCGACAACATGTTTGAACTCTTCAAATGTCATAATTATTACTTTCGTGTTATTGAAATTAATATTGTTATTGTTATGTAGAACCTTTTTTGTTTCATATTCGCATATTTGCTTGCGTCTTTATTTTGGCGTTTTAGGACCTGATTTTCGGGTATGAGCACGAGGAGATGTTTACCAAGAAGTAGCTGCGCAGTGGTTGCACAGCATTATGGGGTTGAGGGAGGGTGGCTCGTTGTAACTAAGGCCCTGATACAAGTGGTAGACGGCCCATACTCCTTGTCTCACTTGGTAGGCTCGACCAAACGCGCTATCCATTGTGTCTAAAAGCAGGTACAATATGTACGTATCATACGGCCTGACAGTGACTTCTTCAAGGCCGTCATGCAAACAACCACATGACAAGATATCGTAAATTGTAAGAACTTCGGTGAAATCCACGATGGAGGAATACAAGAGATAAATAAGTCACTCCCTCATGGAGCCGAGCTCTTCTTGAGAAACTGCCAGTTGTGCAGCTACTTAAGAGCTTACCAGAAATTTATGGAACATGAAGGTTCATTGCCACTTCCACTGGTCCCTATCCTGAGCCAGATCAAACCATATCATCCCATCTTATATCTCTAAGATCCATTTTAGTATTGTCCACCCACCTACGTCTTGGTGTTCCTAGTGGTCTCTTTCCTGCTGACTTTCCCACCAATAACTTACATGTACTCGTACTTCTCTTCTATTGGTGCTACATGCACTGCCCATCTCATCCTCCTTGACTTGATCATTCTAATTATACTTGGAGAAGAGTACAAGTTATGAAGCTCCTCATTATGCAGTTTTCTCCAACCTCCTGTCACTTCATCTCTCTCCGGTCCAAATATTCTCCTCAACACCCTGTTCTCAAACACCTTCAGTCTATGTTTCTTAATGTGAGAGACCAACTTTCACACCCATACAGAACCACAGGCAAATATATAGAGTTATATGTTCAAATGTTTGTGTTTTTAGACAGCAGAAGAGAAGGCAAAATTTTCTGGACTGAATGGTAGCAAGCATTACCCGAGTTCAGTCTGCTGCTTCAGGTTTTGATTTGTTATAGCCGTTCTCAAATATCTGAACTGTACCACATTTTCAAAACATCTGTTTCCTATCTTGATGTCATGATTTTGCCCTGCAGTTTGGTGAGGAGACAGCAACATACACTTAGTTTTCTCTGTGTTTACTCATAGACCAACCTCCTTACTTGCGTCAATTAAAGTTTGTGTGTTTTTCTTTATGGTATCTTCTTCTTCTTCTTTTACTTTTGTGTAGTTTATTTATATTCATTGTATTCTGCATTCACAGGGGTGGGTACTTACAGTCACCCCCAAGCACTCTACTGCCTACTACCAATCTCACCAGGACAACGTGAAGGGTCCTATCATGAGTGCTGGTGCTAGAACATTTTTGATTATGGCACCCCTGATATCTGCAGACTGTAATTTCTGAGCTGCAAAATCTCTATACAGAAATGCAACTTGCGAAATGTTATTACTCACTTTCACAGCCTTCATGTTGTGCCTAGTATGAAGTCCCTCAGCGATTGACCACTTTGTCTTCACGGAGCAAGCAACACTATGTATGCATACGTAATAACAAAAGTGTGTTCAAACTCATGAACCGGGAAAGATTTCCTGTTCAGATACCACTATCGTGTCATTTGTATCCTGCAGACAAACATGAAGTCCGGAATGGAATTAATGCACTTTGTATGTGGTTTATTTTACACCAATGTCAATCAGTATCTTGGTTATGTAAAAGAAGCAAAGCTATCCCTGTAACAGACCGTGAAGGCCCATAGGGTTGTGAGACGTCGAGACTTCCACATTTTCTAGAGAGCATATAACAGAATGGTAGGATCATTTTTGAATGACGAATGGAAAAGTTTGCGGAAGGAATTTATTTTTGCCTAATCTGCGGTAGACCCTAAAATCGCAGCGAGTTTTCTGGTGGGAGTAAAGGATAACTGGTTTCCAAGCGAGTATTCAAACCCAGGACTCCAAAAATACGAAACAGAGGTACCCACTCGACCTTGAGGTTCTGTGCTCAGTACATCCTCAGCTAAATTGATTGGATTATTTACACAGAGCAACACTCAAACTCATAATTATAAATCACACAATAATTTACAGATAAAGACAAAACTTAGCAATACTGCTTGTTTTGTAACGGTGACCCGGTGTCTGGCTCACCGGTTGCGAGCTATTTCCTTCTACAGTCCCTCCCGCCATCTTTCCTGCAACATTTGCCAACATGGCGAACTGCGTCGGCCTGTATCTCCAGGCAGAAGGAAACCGATTTTATTTCCTTCTGTGAGCCCATTATCTCCACGTCCACCGAGGTATAAACTCGACAGGTTTCGTTTTCGTCTGTAAATTATTGCGTCATTATCAATTCATCATCAGCTTTTAGTGAATCACCCTGTATAATTCATCATGCTTACCTGCCCGCGGTTACCACAGAGTTCTCATCCAAGTGATTGTAGAGAAAGAAGTAATACAATGGACTCTTCACAGTATCCAGACCCAGTCTCCTACACAATGAGCATCAGAGGCTCTTTCTCCGGAGATAAAGAGGACGAGGCGTGAAGCTGACCTCTTCCCTTCATCTCTTTCCAGTGTTAAGAATCGTGGAGTTATACTTGCAACCCCCGTATGCCTGGGAGCCGGGACAGCTCTGTCCTTACAGCCACGCGCTTTGGGCTTGGCGGTCCAGGTTCAATTCCTGACACAGACAAGAGATTTTCTCTATTCTACAGCGTCCTAACCGGCCGTGGGGTTCTTTCCCTGGAGGTAAAGTGGCTGGGACGTGAACGTAAGCACTCATGTCCATCTAGTTCAGAGGTCAAGAATGGTGGAGCTATACCTCCACTCTTCCATACTTCTTCAAGGCAGGGAGAGATTTGTTATAAAGAATGCTGTCTTCTGGGATGTGGCGCCGTGCATGTGAACCAACGTTTCGGCGTAACGTATCGCCTCAATCTTCAGGGTGATGGGATACGATCCTCCGAAACGTCGGTTCACACAAGATCTACACGGCGCCACGTCCCAGAAGACGGTATTCTTCATATTCACCGCCATGAAAACCTCAAATCTTATAGGTTTATTATATTTCAGTTGCTCTTGTTAAGTTATACATAAGGAAGGGGTGACGTGGAGTACGAACCCACAGCTTTCCTTCTCTGTACATGGCTCCGTTTCTGTTGTCCCTTCCTCCACAACCAAAGAATCCCGCTGGAAATATCAGCGCGTGACGTTTTCAGTTTTATCCTTATCATATGTCCATATCCTTCCGGTCTGAGTTTCTGTTGTGGTTTCTTGAACTTCCGGTCGGCAGACCCGGTGCTATGTTCCCAGGATGGATCGCGGCGGCGGCTTCGTCGTGATTAAACTGCGCAGCCCTTGCTGACACGAATGACTCAACCGCGTCTTCCGTCAGCTGCAGACCTCTTGTCGCCGGCAGCAGAGCTTCCGCTCTTGTTGGCCTTGCGAGCTTTGTGTTATTATTGTTGTTGTTTACATCTCCAGCACAGGAGCAGATCCGTGGTTTCGGTAACAAATCTGTTTTCACACTCGTTGGAGCACAAGAAGGCAAACACACAGTCTCTGCATAACGATAGACTGGTTGCTTGAGCGAGTTTAGTCTCTTCGTTTAACTGTGCTTCCTGAAGGAAATGAAGAAAGCCGCGATAGATTGATTCCTAGGCTGGTTAACGGTTCATCGTCCTAGTTCCTTTGTGTTTTTGTCCATGCCTTATCAGTTGCGGGGTGCACGCGATAGCGTAGTTGGTTGAGGCACTGTTCTACAAGCAGGAAGGTCGGGGGTTGGATTCCCGATGAGGTCAGTGACTTTCTTTAATTTACTTAATCCTTCCAGCCGCACTATGGACCTGGGGTCGACTCAGCCCGTAACAGAAATTATCGACAATCATCCTGGGGGGTAAAGGGCGGCCTGCGCATAAGGGTGACAACCTTACTGCAATCTGTGAGCCGATTGTCTAGAAAATGTGGGATCCTCGACGTCTCACAACCCTATGGGCCTCCACGACCTGTTACAGGGACAAATATAAATTCTACAGAGCATATGATTCTTTAAGCACGAGTAAAATTAGTAAAAAAAAAAAAAGATCGACACTTGGTGGTCAAGGATTTTCTTCACAAGAAGTATTTATATTCCATTCTTGTACAATTTTAACTTTCGTGTTTTAGTCTTCAGTTTCTAATTTTAACTTTTACAACTTTAATTTTAAAATTTTATTATCTAAGAATTTTTACATTTAAAATTTTGACCAAATATACTCAATTTGTGAATTTATGCATTTCAATAATTTCAAGACATAATACGGATCCTTTATTTGAAGAATCAGATGAGAATTAATTGCAATTCAGTAACCGAAGTCTGAGCATTTTACTCCCGGCATGAAGGTCGAAACATGTTGCGTCTATAATAACATAATATAAACAAATGTTGACACAGTAATGTCTTCTTTTTCTTTAAATACAGAATATTGTTGTGTAGACTGGATACCTTATATACTTTCATGTACCTTATTTATAACACACAACAGGATGCATACTATTAAGATTGGAGACGTCTGATATATTGGGTTTCTGGACTTTATCCATCGTCCTGGTTTTTAAGATAACAAATAAAAACACGACGTTTCGGAAACTGGATCTGCTTCCGTCCTCAGGTGAAGGAAAAGGGAAACACCTATTCTGTTGGGTCAGAATCCTATAGTAATTACTTGGAGNTACTTTTTCTTCAACCCTGAAGATGGGGGCGATACGTTCCTCCGAAACGTCGGTTAACACCACATATACACGGCGCCAAAGCCCAGAAGACTGCTTTCTTCATAGTCACCGCCGTGAAAGCCTCAAATCTTACTTGGAGACGTCTGTTTGTTGACTTTTTTTTCTCGTTGTTCGAAAACTTAACCTCAATTATAACACCTGAATATAGGAAACGGCAGTTCGTATTATGAACTCTCTCTAGATGCATAATTGTTTGTACGAGCGAATGCAGTCTTTTTGCTCCCACTTGAATTAGAGATCTGTCAACATTAATGCCACACATCAGCGGCTTGTGTGTCTTCATTGCTTAATTACGCACCCTACAATTGTTCTAAAATTGGGGTTTCTCTAACTACTGTTCCGTGATAACATGAGAGTTCGAGATGTAGGACGGTATCAACGTTATATAAACCGAGAAAGTAACACAGAGTCCTCTGTTGACAAAACCAAGTCATGGGTGAATTTGCTTTGGAAATTCCCTATCGTCTTAAACTGCAAACACTGTATAACAAAGCCACAAATAAAGCACGAATTAACAGCTAGATCAGAAAATTCGACAGAAAGAATTCTCATTATTCAACCCAATTGTCTTTATTAGAAAACGTGCCCCTACCATTACTCCTGTGTCACTTAGATTTCGTCCCGTTTCGTGGGAAATATTCCTGTCTAACTTCGGTTCTTCCATCTATAAAACTAGCGTGAAAAATTCTTACTCAGAGCACAAATACTTTCCTAAATGGCTCTTTGGAATGCTTCTACGAATAGAATATCGCAAAACTAATGACAATGCAGGATTTTATGTTCTCACGCCAGTGGTTATGAGGAACACTATCTTCTGAGATATATATCGCCTCCGTCTTCATGGTCGAAAATAAATCAAACAAGAAACAGCGATAAATCAGGTAGCAAGCACTATGAAAATGACAGTTCCTCCGAAACGTCGATTGACTTTCAACGGACTACACGGCGTTATATTCCAGAAGATAGAAATCTAGCCTACTTTCATTATTAAAAAAAAATAAAAGCAATTAAATGAAGAATATTATGAGTTCACATTGCTGTCTGTGTGTCCGTGTAACCCCTTAATTCGGGACCCCCTCGGAAAACAAAGCCAAATTTTTGTTCGTTCCAAAACCATTCGTGTGTTTGGAAATGGAGCCTCGTGTTTGAAGAAAGAAATTCCTGGAAACAGAGAGCGATATAATAATAACATCTAATAAGAACCTAATGCTGGCACGCGGTAGCGTAGCTGGTTGAGGCACTATGCTACAAGCCGGAAGGTCGCTGGTTCGATTCCCGATGAGGTCATTGGATTTTTCAATTGACCTAACCCTTCCAGCCGCAATATGACCCTGTGGTCGACACAGCCTCTAAGAGGAATGAGTACCGGGAATTTCCCTGGAGATAAAGGGCGGCCTGAGCGTAAGGCTGACAACCTCACTGCCATCTGTGAGCCGATTGTCTAGGAGAAATGTGGGAGCCTCGACGTCTCACAACCCTGTGGGCCTCCATGGACTGCTACAGGGATAGCTTTACCTTTTAATGATCTACTGAGGATCTGCGTGTATGAAGGCGCAAACTGAAATGAATTTCAGACAGAGAATGCTCGTACACCGCTCTGTTCTCTCTCACTCATTCCTGACGAAGCAATGGAAGAGCGGGCCAGATGGCTAGCCTGTAGCACCCTCCTATTATCAAGAATCCCGCCACACACGAACCTCTGTGCCGTCGGCAATATATGAAATCTGGGCATGCTAACGACCGCTTGAACTTTTGATACAAAGTTGAAAGATAATTGTAAAATTGCCCCTGTCCTTATACACCATTCCACGAAGGTACATATGGGGCGTGGATGTAAATATCCACGAATACTTAAATACTTAACAATCAGTTTGGTGTAGCGTTAGTAATCTGGATTAGTTTATATTCAGATCTCGTACATGCCATAGCTCAGGCCACCCCAGGTCAGGTCATGTGGGATTTATGGTGGACAAAGTGGCACTGAGGCAGGTTTTTTCCGAATACTTCGGTTTCTCCTACCAATTTTCATTCAACCGACTGCTCCACGCTGATCATCTATTATCCGGAGCTGGTACAATAGACCAATTAATTGGCCGACGTACAAAATGGATGCAGTCTCACCCCACCCCAAGAAACTAAAATAATAAAATATATATTTACTACAATAAACCATCAATATTTGCATCATAATTATTAAGGGACCTACGATTCAATATATTTGCGTGATAGCTCAGTCAGTATAAGGGCGGGATATGGGTAAACGCCCGGGGTTCGAGTCGCGGTAGGGGCAAGAGGTTTTACTGTTCTCAGCGTCAACCTCTTGCCAAAAGGATAACGTGGGGTTCTCTCCCAGGAGGTAAGGCGGCCGGAGAGTGCAGATCACCACTGACCTCCTTCTAATGCCTAGGTCAAGCATGTTTGAGTTATAACTCCACCCCCTAAACACCTTCATGGCGTAGTGCTTGATTAATTATTTACGCATAGGTATAATTTTTAACTTTTACCATTGACTTACTCATGAAATTCTCATTACTAATGTGCTTGCAGATATTCCATTGCAATCTGCTGTCCTGCTGTAGAGAGAAGTTCTTGGGAACTGCTGTGGCTCTCAGTTCCCTTGTCTGAGCGTGTCCTACCAACGCACGTACATTTCTATGGTCTCACTCCGTTTCCAAATGCCCTAAGCCACTGTAAAAGTGAACAAGTCCTTATGCGTGTCTTGAGCCTGTTCTCTTTCCTTTAAAAGCATACAATTTCCTTGAGAATGCTTGTATTTGCCTCCAGGAATTCAAACGCTTCTCACGATAACTGCTTCCGTTTCTGGCTCTACAGACGATATTGTTTCGAGGGTCATAAAAGAGAAATTTTAAATGTATAAAAGGGAAATGCGTTTCTTAGTAAACAGGAATTAATTTTAAAGTTGGGGAATGCGGTAGAGTGGTTGTTTTAGGCACTATGCAACAAGCCGGAAGATCGCAGGTTCGATTCCCGGTGAGGTCATTGGATTTTTTCCAATTGACCTAATCCTTCCAGCCGCTCTGTGGCCCTGGGGTCAACTCAGCCTCTAACAGAAATGAGTACCAGGAATCTTCTTGAGGGAAAGGGCGGCCGGTGCGTAAGGCTGACAACTTCACCGCCATCTGTGAACCGATTGTCTAGAGAAAATGTGGGAGCCTCGACGTATCACAACCCTATGGGCCTCCATGGCCTGTTACAGGGATAGATTTGCTTTACTTTTTTACTTTACACCGAAGATGGGGACAGTATATTCGTCCTAAACGTCGGTAAACAGCCTCCAGACTGGAGGACGCGTCAGGCCAGAAAACACTGACCTCCATAGTCAGTGCCGTAACAACCACAAACTCTTCTCACAAAGCTGGAAGTTTTCGTGTAAGACGTCATGCGTCATCCTCTATCTTAATAGCGTCCCTTTCTCTCAGTACGGTAACACGTTTACACGAATCAGAAAGGCAAACTGTGCTTAATTTAAATCCATGCCGTTAAAGTATGTGGGGGGAATGGAGGTATGGCTCCATGCATTCTTAGTCTCGGCAATGGATGGAGATGAGTGGTCATCTTTACACCCCTGATGATGTCCCCTGCGGGAATATGAGGCTGGATGGGCCCCAGAGCCTGTCTGAATTCTGTGAAAAGAATAAAAATCTCTTATTCTTGTCCAGAATCGAACTACAGTACATTGATAGTGCACCCTGTAGCCTAGTCACTATGCTGACTGAGCTATTCCGTTTGTTATGTATATTGTTTATTTTACGATGCTCTCCGTAACTCGGAGTACATAGTGTCTAATGGTAGAATGAGTAACTGGACACCAAGATTTGTATTTTCTGGTATATAACGCTGTGTAGTCCGTTGAAAGACAAACGACGTTTAGGAGGAACATGTCGCTTCCATCTTCAGTGTTTAACACTAAGTAAAGCAAGAAAGCCGTTTGCTTCAAGCTGCGCTTGCTGCCGACTTCAGCCTGGTTTGTTGTTTAGCTTTTTCTTCCACCCTAAAAACAGAGGTGACATGTTCCTCCGAAACGTCAGTTGACTTTCAACGTACAACACGGCGTTACATCCCCGAAGATGGTGCTCTTCATAGCCACCGCTGTGAGAACCCCAGATGATGCATCATTCGAGAGGATTTTGAAAAATATTGTTCAGGCATTTGCCTGAGGGACTGAGGAAAACCACAATAAAGTCAGGTTTATCGGTATCCCGGATTCGAGCCCAGCACCTTCGTAATTCTTGTCTAGAGGAGTACAACTCGGAGAATTGGCCCCAGTTCTGCATGTATCATAACAGTTAAAAGCATCAAAAATCATATTTTCATTGTCCTTTCCTTGTATGGAGCTGAACTCTTGTTTCTTAGTGGTCGGTGATGTACCACGTGACGAGAATTGAGAGTTGCGGTTGGCTAGTAAAGCCGCCAGGTGCGATGCATACTGCACTGCTTCCACGCGCCTGTCTCTTCGCGACCAGTAGCAGTCTGGTTAGGCGAGACGCGAGGTGTTGCGGGCAGCACATCCTTCAGTGCTCATGGGCATACTCGGTGTCTCAGAATTATTACTAGTAATTTGTAAACAAACATATAGTTCAAGTGTTTAATTCTATTTATTCTTTAACAAAGAGTGATTATATACTTTCTGGATGTTTTCTTTGTGGATTTTGTTAATAACTTGTGAATAAAAACGGTTAACGTATAACCAAGTAATATTTAGTGTGTGTGTGTATGATTCACATTATGGATTTCACCATTTTGGAATGGATGTATCCTCTAAGTTAAAGGTAAGAATATTTGTTATTATTTATTCAGTTCGTGTTCTGTGTGTGTGTGTGTGTGTGTGTGTATGTGTGTGTTGGGGGGAAGGGGCGTAGCTCTCCGGCGTACGTGCGTACTTCGAAATTCTGTTCTTTAATACTTGTTACTCAGTTGCTGGTTTCGTCTTTTAGCTCCCTATATTCGTAGGATTTTAAACATGTCTTTACAAACGTGTACCGAATCTCATCTTTTCTAGAACAGAATTTTCCTGAATGGCCAAGGAAAAGAAATGGGCCCAGTGTAATGAAAAGAAAACTCGCCGATATTAAGATTAAAAATAAAAATCCCTTTTTACACACTTATTGAGAAAGTTTGAGCAAGCCGTAAAACTTACTTGTATTCTGTAGGTTATCGGTTCTAATCAGCCGGGACGCGACTTTCCTGAATGAGATTCTCCGTAATTTTCCTCAGTCTCGTCGTATAAATGTGTAAATATTACCTCAAATTATGACAAGACCGATTCTTTCTTAGTCCTTTTCAATTCATTATTTACTGAAATAATCATCTGATCCTATATAGACTGAGCAAATGATCGTCGTTAAATAAGAAATAAATGTACAAGATTTATAATAAGTAAAACAATCTGCAGAGTACAATGCATAGTACAGGGCATGAGTCTCCTGAGGAAGACATTTCTCTGTTTTGCACCAGACGGCAACTGCTGATGTAGCCAACTAAATTGGGTCGATTCACTTCTTCCGCAATTTAATTAATTTACATTTCACAGTCCGTCCAGTTTTAGCCACTGTTTTCCAAATAACATCTACAGTTAATGTAGCTTCATTGCATAAACGAAAAGGAAATAAATTAAATAATATTTGGAATGTTATATCCTTTCTCACAGACTGAAGTACGTGTCTCAATTACAAAGATCAAGCTGTTAATGCTGTTTAGGAAAACAGTCGCTGTTTATTGTGAAAACTGTACGGAACACACAGATACACTCTGTGGGCAGAAAACTCAGTTCCTACCTCACAGGAAACACATTACGTCTCCGCTACAAAGCCCAACCGGTTAATGCTGTTTAGGGAAACAGTCGCTGTTTATTGTGAGAACTACACGGAACAGACAAATACACTCTGTGGGCAGAATGCACAGTTTTAGCATGTTAAAGCAAATGGTACATATAGTAACTAGTTGGCTGTAGAAGGTAAAGCTGTTAAGTAAGTCACGTTTGTTCAGGGAATCTATCTGTCCACGTATGTCAGTTGCATCTATGGAGACTTTTGTTCTGAAACGTAACCGCTTCGACTCTCCGCCACGTTATCTCTTATCCTAACACTCCTCTTGCCCTTATACACTGTCTCCAGGCGAGTATTGATATAGTGACTTGAAACAGGATACAATTGACACTTTCCAGATAATTACCTATTCATGATCAACTACCTATCTAATTAGACGCTATGTTGTACTTGTGGTTACCTCAGCGGTGGCTATGAAGAGTAGTTCCTTCTGGCATATGATGCATTATAGTCCGATAGACGTTCACAGACGTTTGGATTAACATCCTACTTCCATCTTCAGGATAGAATAATTAGTGAAGCAATCAACCAGTAAGAAGCTAACAAGTCGCGTCACATCTCAGAAGATGATAGTCTGTTCATCATAATTAGGCACTGCACAATCTTTTCAGTTGAAATGACGTCTATAAATAATCCAAGGATCTATATTTGATCTGAGGTTTTCAGCGCTATGAAGATTGATATTATGTGTGCTGGAAAATTCATTTACGACGTTGTCAGTAGCTAGACTATAGAGCATCGAATGATGGGATAAATAATGAATTAAAGAGGATCTGAAAGGAACCGGTAAAGGCCAAATCGAGGTAACGTTCCGGCATATGCCTAGAGAGACTGGATAAAACAACAGAAACATGACAGCTGATGCCCCTACCAAGATTCGAACCGGGAACTTTTCGAAAGAGTCAAGAGAGTTTTCGGTACATCATTCAACAAGGTCCTATAAATTATGACACCGTGAAGTCTGGTACTCCTAAAAAACGTTGATATTCACCTCCCAGATTACACGGTGTCATAACTCTGAAGGTCGTAAAAGGAATCTTAAAACTCAACGGTCTTATTATATTCAACAGATAAATTAGTCCAAGTTCTTTTCTTATTCAAATCTCTCGAATCATATTTCTTTCCAGCTTGGATGAGACGTAATCCATTGGAACTGAAGAATTTTCTTTCGGTTGTATGCATGACCTTTACGCTTGCGTAGGCAACTCTTTCCTACGTACGGCGGATTGCCTACCTTAGCCTTCCCACACGAACGTAATGGCATTTGAATCAGCATTCACTCAGTATTACACGTACAGTACATTTGTTTTTCTTCTGTAGCGCCGGAGGTATTACAGCGTGTTGTAATAGCAGAGGTCAGAGAGGAGCACAAGTTCATAACACGACTGAATGCAGTCATGAATATCTGTGAGAAGTGCTGTAACGCCGTCTAGCCCGGTGAAAGGCAAATGTAGCTTCGGAAGAATATATCGGCTCAGTTTTCAGGGTTGAAATGTAAACTAGGCAAGAAATCAGCATGCAAGCCGAGAGTTCATGCTGGGTTCTTGCTTTGATTACTGTTCATCCCTTAAGTTGGAAACAATATGTTCCTCCGAAACGTCATTGAGCTTCTACAGAGCTACACGGTGTTATATCGCAGAACGTAGCACACTTCTTAACAAGAGCTGTTAGAACCTCGAGTTCCATAACGTTTATGTGATTTTGTATGTGTTCCTACGTGTAAATACAAATATTAATTGGGGCACCGGAACCCCCAGGATTTGGGGGGAGGAACCATAAAATTTGCTTACAAATATATGTTTAACCGTTTAAGTCTATTTTCACTGGTCACCTTAAAGCATTCAGGAAGTAAGAGTTTTTAACGTTTTAATTTTTTATATAAATTTTCCGCAATTTTTAATATTGATTGTTTTCCAAAATCCATGGGAGGGGCCAGGATTCTCCCTACTCCTTCCTACCCTTTGTGGTACACGTGGATTCAGATATTAAGAGAAGGCCTTCGGCAATTCCCGGGTCCCGGAGCGCTCGGGTCAATCTCGCCTTGCACACCGACTGAAGTAATTGAAATTTCTCATTTCTCGTCTGTGCCTGCAGAATATGCCGGAATATCGGTCCATCTCTTTCCCATTTCATTCACTCATCCGAAGCTGCATATACCTGTACACACCTCGAGCTACTGAGAGCCTCCTTAGGTACAACACAAAGAAATTGAAGTGTCATGTCATGATGTATGTTACATCAGATATTGAAAGTAAATTTGGATGCAGGCAAACTCACAGAGCAGCTGATGAATAACATAGCATGCACCTCCCTTAATGCATTGAGATCATACACCAAGTACTTCGCGTTGTATGAAACCAAAAGCTTCATTGCCGTGTTCACAAGATACCGCCATTGATTTCTATCCTGTGCCAGATGAACAGAGTCCACATTCGTCCATATACTTCACTTTTTATTTAATATCCCATTTACATCTGTTTCTCCCACGTAATCTCTTTCTATCAGAACTTCCAATTAAAATTGTATGTGAATTTCTGGTGTCACTCACCTGTTTCTTGATTTGGTCTGCTGTAGTTCAGGAGGTTAGTCGTCGGCTTCCCATCATGGTGGCCAGTGTCCTTCCTAGGTTCTGTCATGTGGGATTTTTGGTAGGCAAAGTGTCACTGGGGCAGATTCTCCCTAAGTTTTCCCTGCCAATTCTCATCCACCGATTTCTCCACATATTAATCATCATATCATCGACTCTATATATAGTCTCGATACTGAGCGTCGTTAAATAGCCGACTTGAAATAAGTGACTTCCTTACCTTAACATTATTTGGTGAAAAATACGTATAAATTATGATGGTCCAGATTGTGTGGTTCTCTCAGTCCTTTTCTTGCCACATTTCCCTTGTGTCCAAATAATCTCGTAAGATACCCTTAATCTGTGTTCTGCCATTAGAAAGTGACGGTCACGTTTCAACACTGGGACTAGACGTATTGCATAATAGAGGGGAATGCCCGTCAATTCATCTGTTTCTGAGATACCGCAAGCAAATAAACAGGAAAACCGCACTCCTTTGTTTGAGACGTTCGAAGTATTCCTTTATTTCGAGGACGGAGGCTGCTTTGAGAGTCTGAATTCAACTACAGTGTTTCGTTTTGGATGCGAAGTTACATTAAAATTTTAAAGCCCATTGGTTACTATATGTACCATCTGCTTTAACACATAAAACTCAGCATTCTGCTCACAACAGTGTATTTGTGTTTTCCGTATGGGTCTCACAATAATTAGCATTAACCGGTTGGGCTTTGTAGGGGGGACGTAATGTGTTTCCTGTGAGCTACGGACTGAGTTTTCTGCCCACAGAGTGTATCTGTGTGTTCCGTAAGGTTCTCACAATAAACAGCAGTAACCGGTTGGGCTTTGTAGCGCAGATGTAATGTGTTTTCCGTGAGGTACGGACTGAGTTTTCTGCCCACAGAGTGTATCTATGTGTTACATATGGTTCTCACAATAAACAGAGACTGTTTCCCTAAACAGCATTAACCGGTTGGGCTTTGTAGCGGAGACGTAATTTGCTTCCTGTGAGGTAAGAACCGAATCTTTATACTAGTTTTGTGATTTTTCATCCGTACGTGTTTTGTTCATAATAGTTCTCAATAAGCACTTTTAGAGATCATGAATTTACACAAATTTAAACGTCAGATAATGGAGATTACAGTGGAAACTTGGCTCACAATTATGGAAATCTTTGTTGTACATATATGAGAATTGTGGATTGCAGCAGCATATTAGTACTGAATTATTATCTCGGTATAAATGAAGTTATCTTCCCATGACTTCTCACAGTATTGAGGTTAGGTATTTTTGATTAAGTTCCACTTCAAAAATTTCCCTGTTAAAATTTCATCGGACTATACATTAATGTTGAATGAATGCGAAAGAATAAGCACAAAATATAATTATCATCAATAACCTATCGTGCTGCCACCTGGGCAGACAAATCTATAAGCATCATTACGTGTGTCTGCATGTATTTTTGTTCATGTCAAGAAATATTTCTCTTTGGAGTATAGATGTATTGTAAATGAGTACAACGTGACTTTGCGAATGTTGCGATAGAACAAGAGACCAATAATACGGTAAGAAGAACATAACTAGTTAAAATGGAAGAAGCCTACATGTGCCAAAAGGTTTATTGCCCTCGGAGTGTATGGGGTTACGACCGATAGTCTGTCACGCGCCTTCCACAGGCACGTTATCAAACTTTGCTAGCGGCACGCCTTGAAAATTTCAACTCACCAAATTTCTGCACACAGTAAACCGTCGCTAATCCGGTTGTGGGATAATCCGGAACGAAAAAATTAAAAATCCTGTTCACAGTTGAGTACGTATTCTGTAAAAGACACATGGCATTTAAGAAGGCAGATGAGTCGCTTGTGTGTTCAGCCAAAACATGACAGTTTCTTCAAACCTGCATTATTACGTCCAAACCATTTACAAATTCTGAGTCTTCTATCGATGAATAAATGTATTGTCATTTTATAGTTATTAAATAAAGGTTCTACAGCGATACTTTTATTTATTTTCATCAGAAGTGCTTATATCATTACTTTTTCCATTTATCTGTATTCTTTTTTGGTCTTTTAGGGCTACCTTTTGCTTCACTAATCCGGATTATCGCTTAATCCGCACGATCTCCCCCACCAATTACTCCGGATTAGCGAGGATTTACCGTATTACAGCCTCTCCCCTTTCTTACCTCTTTCCATACTAAGCGTTGGCTATGTCGATTAGAGGTACAGGCCTATCTTCCTCAGGCACGTTAAGAGACATTTCGGAAAAGTTTCGAGGTTCTCACAGCGGTAAGTATGAGGACTAACATCTTCGGGGGTATGACGACGTATAGTCTTGTAGAATATTACCATCGTTTCGGAAGAACGTACTCCTTCCATCTTCAGGATTAAAGAGTAAGTCCAGAAAACAATCGGCAAGAAGCAAGCAGAGCATTATGAACCCTGAAGATGGAGGCGGTACATTCTTCAGAAACATTGGTAAACTTCTACCAGACTGCACGACCGCACAACCCATGTAAATATATAGGTAAGTAAAGTAAAGGTACACCTGTAACAAGCCGCGAAGGCCCATAGGTTTGTGAGATGTTGATGTTACCACATTTTCTAGACGATCGACTCATAGATGGCGGCAAGGTTGTCAGCCTTACGCGCCCGTCGCACTTTACCCCCAAGAATACTTCAAGAATATTCTACAAGCCAGAAGGTCGCGGGTTGAAGTCTCGATGTCATTGGTTTCTTTTTCAATTGACCTAATCCTTCCAGCCGCACCGTGGCCCTGGAGTCGACTCGGCCTCTAACAGAAATGAGTACCAGAAATGTATAGTTACATTAACTGAAAGCAGAATATGAAGGTTCATTTGGCTTATGTAGACGAGTATATTCGTCGAAACCAAGCATGTCCGCTTGTCGAAACATTACGCTTTGCAGTTTAGTAGTTACAGGTACCAACATTTCGGAGGCACATTTTGTCTGCATTCTCAGGGTAGAGGTCTACGCCCTGTTGTACTCTAAAGATGGAAACAGCAGGTTCAGAGAGGGTTAAAGCAGTCATAGTGCTATAGACTCGTACTGGGATGTTCTTCCTTCGAATCTTCTCCGTGACGTCGGTTATTCTGATATTTTTCATGGTTTTCCTGGTCACTCCAACAAAATTACGGGATGCCACCCACGAACGCTTCCTTCTAAACCCTTGCCAGTATATACTTTATTTATCATTATACAATTCGACGCTATATAGTCTACCTACTGACAGCATCGTAAAATGAGCTGCCCCTGAAAGAGACAGCAAATAGAATATTGACGATGTAGGTAGCAACTTCCTCCGAAACATATGTTTGCGTATGCCAGACTGCACGGTGTTATATCTCATAAAATACTGTCACGTGTATTTGTGACGCGTAGACGGGGTTTGGATTTGGTGAATCGATTTATTGGATATTCAGAAGTCGTAACTACAATCGGTTTTTACACTCTAGTATATCAAATGAAGCCTTCAACGTCTGTTGACACTTCACAGCTGAATCCTCACGGCTCCTCGACCTCTGTTTTTAGATTCTGCATCCCGACCTGAGCTGGCTTTACATGGACCGGATATAGAAGGCCATATCTAACAGTTCCTCTGTTATTTTACATATCCATTTCCACGGTAATTCGTTGCTGCGGAAATTTGTTTCAACTCGCCGTTGTCTAGCAATGGCCGTCTTTTCTGATTTAACTATTCTGGTTTTCAGGTGTCATGTCACAATATTTTCTTCATACTCGTAGCCCAGAAAGAACCTCAAATTTCACATATCTTTCAGAATTACGGATATAAAAATGTAGAAGTTACAGGATAGATCAGCTAATGCCTAACTCATGAAGCCTGTACCGCCTGTAATTCATTATAAACTCTATCGAAGGTGCAGACCAACTTATTGCTGTTCCTTGTCATCGTGACCAGACAAGAAGGCGCAACACTGAACTCACGCGGCTTCTCATTGGGCTGCGATCCTATGAAGCACGAACCGCGGGGATTCCTCAATTACCGGCAACCCGGAGAGTCGGGGTTATGCAACGCCATTTGCCTGTAAGGTGAATGCGCTTGTGTTCGTCTCCCGTCAAACCGTGTCATGGCAACACGAGGAAACACATGGATCTCAAAGTAGAGACAAAAAACATGAAGTTCTGAGAAGAAATAGTCTCCTGCTTTCCTCTCACTGCGTACTGAATAGGAGTCTCGATAGCGACAGACTGAAATGCATTTTTGTTGGATGTACTGAAGAATACCACGAAAGACTCCGACCGAGATTCGAATCAGGTGCCTCCCGAGTACCCATCAGAACTGTTAACACAAGCAGCATAATTGAATATAATAAATGTTAAGGGGGATACCCGCCCGCCTCTGTGGTCTAGTAGTCAGAGTTCATGGCTACAGATCCAGAGGTCCCGGGTTCGATTCCTGGCTCTACCAGATTATCTGAGAAGTAGTGGGACTGAAACGGGGTCCACTCAGCGTCGTGAGGATAATTGTGTAGCTATTTCAAGGAAATAGCGGCTCCGGTCTAGAAAACCGAGATTAAAATCCGTGGGGATCCGTTGTGCTGACCACGCGACACCCTCTATCAGCTAAAGTTGGCACTAACTTCGCCGACAAGCGGTTGCACGGTCGGTATAGTTCGCTTGCGGACTACAGACCACGGAGTTTAGTTTTAGGGGGGGATACCCAGCCTGGCAGGAAGGAAATCTCATAAGCCTCTTTTTTAGCGTATTTCTTTTCAGAATGAGAGAAGTGGGCTCAGAATAGCATAACCCAGTCTTGAACTGGAACTCAGCTACATCAGATTGACACCCGTGGGTTCCGTCTCCAGGCGACCCACGTAAACACGAATTTGTATGCAACTAAGGGCTCACCGGAACAGGCTGCACGTTTGTTAGTCGCCCTTCCGGAGGAGAAGTTAAGTGCAATCCTTTCTTCCTGGCATCTGTGCCTCGTTACTTCAATCTTTTACTAGGAATACGGGCCTCTGGGATGTGACTCCGTGTACTCTGGTAGATATCGTGACATGCGAGTATAGAGCCATTGTTTCCATAAGGATTAAACTAAACTTTGTGGTCTATAGTCCGACTGAACGACCGCCGCTTGTCGGCGAGGTGTCAGGTTGACAGCGCAACGGATCCCCACGGGCTTTAATCTCAGTTTTATATACCGGAGCCTCTACTTTTCCATTCAAGTAGCTCCTCAATTATCCTCATGAGGCTGAGTGGACTCCGTTTCAGACCCACTACTTCTCAGAAAATCTGGTAGCCATGGGAATCGAACCCGAGACCTCTGAATCTGTAGCCAGGAACTTTAACCACTAGACCACAGATACGGTTAAAATGCTGGGACAGCAACTCTAATTCAGTTCGATTCTGCCCACACCCTGTGTGCATTTCTACTAATGTTTATGTGCTGTGTTTTGTTTGAAAGTGTTTGTGTGTTTCCTGTCTGTTGTTTCATTGTAGTACCACTGCCACCGGGTGAAAACCCATTTGCAGGTAAATAATAATAATAATAATCAAACTGTAACAGGTCTAAATGCAGAGTAAGGAAGCTACTTTTCCTTCTAATCCGTACTGAAACACGGAAACATCCGTACTGTAGGAGCAATGATACAGATGTACGCTGTAACTATTCAGCTTTGCTCTTCCTAGAGACACAGAAACACAGCACAGACCGGAGGTAGACGTTTATCGTACTTTGTTTGTTTATCGTAGTTTATGCTACAGTAATCTTCACAGACATCCAAACGTCCATTGTAACAACACACGCCAAAGAAATAGAGGTTAATTTTAAGAAGAATTTCACGTACGAAAAAAGAATGTTAAAAAGAACTTTCTCCTTCTCAGGCTGTAGACAATGGAAACTTAAGAGACCCATCGCTGGGAGTACAGCAAGCGTTGAATGGAAGAGAGATACTCCTTGGATGTATACAGTAGCCATATATAAATATGGGAATATCTTCCTTGCCAGCGAAAGTTGTTTGCTCGTTCAGAACCCGTCAGCAGTGTTCTAAGTAGCCGTCTCGGAATGCGAGGGGCTATTCAGACACAAAACGTGTTAATGTGTCCCCGATATAACCCCCAGGGGCAGGCGGTCGGTTTCTAAGCGCCAAGATAGTGACGATGCAAAATATTACCTGGTTGCTGACTGGTAATGATTTGTGCGCCAGTTTTATTTTCTTCGCGGATTTACGTACCACCCACAACTTAGTAAGTTATCTACAGAAAGTGCTCCATTTTTAATTTTGTTTTTGTGTTACGAAATTTTAAAATAGGTACAACGACACGCTTTACGTTCTCTTTGAATAAAGAAGCATTTCAACACAAAAAGAAAAAAAAACACATCGGTGCAAAGACATTACATGTGTGCTTTCTCATATACGATGTGACCTTGAGTATGTCATGCTGGAAACGAAATATATTTTTACTCCGTACACCAGTTTTGGTTCTATAATACCGAATGACAAATGAATGAATCTGACTGTTAAAGTTGGTTTCGAAATAGTCGACAATTTGAGAGGGACACCAATGCATTTTGGTGAGAAGAGTTAGCGAATAGAATGAGTGGTGTGTGTGTGTGCATTAGAGGGGGTGACCACTAGTAGTTGGACATCTCTCGTCGAAGATGAGGCCCAATTTCGAAACACATGAAAGTCTTGAAAACAAAAATTTGACCATGGATAACGGTACCTGAAAAAAAAATTAACTTCTGGCGAGGTCCAGCAGCAATTTATCCAACCGATATTTCACATTTGGGCCCCCAATGCGCTTTCCGTTATTTTTTTGAAGACACCACCTCCAGCTTTATGTAAGGATTTGGCCTACGTAATTTACTAGAATTTGATCGAGAGAACGCAGAAAGCACAAGGAATAAAATGAATAATAAAATCATAACAAGTCCAGTACAGTCAAGTCAATTGGATGCCCACTGTCGTATAAAAGAGAAAAAGATACAGGCCCTAAAATGTCGTAAGCTTGTAAAATAATTGAGCCCATTAATGCAATTTTTCTAATGTCAAAATCAATGAACACGCTAGAACAAAAATTAATCATAAAGCCGCTATTTTGTATCGGAACGAACGACGGGCAAAGAAAGGCGACAAGACCAGAATAACATCCGCCGAAACGAAATTTATGAGACGGAACAGGAGATGAATTTTGGTGGGCTATAAAATCTTTAACGGAGAGTTTCATGGAGGTAGGCCTAGGCCCAAATGAGGGCTGTAGCGCCAAAGGGGGGGGGGAAATAAAAGTCATGTGTTACGCTGATCGCGGTGGCCCGCCGCGCGGTCCAAGGCATGAACTGTCTTCGCTCGCTCGAACGCTGGGATCGTGGGTTCGAATCCCAATCAATGGTTGGATATCTGTGTGCGTTTATTTTGTTTGTGTTGTTCTGTGCGACGGGCTCATCCCCCGTCCAAGGAGTCCTACCGACTGTATATGGGATTAAGAAATTAGAAACCGACCAAGGTCCAAAAGAGGGGCTGTACAGCCATAGATAGATAGATGGGTGGATTGGATGGATAGGTAGATAGGTGGGTAGGTACGCAGTTTCAGCATCAGGAAAGAAGGCCACGGAACCAAATCCCCAATACATTATGACATTTCAAACCACTTGAATCCAGGAACTGAGAAAACAGAGTCAAACCCCCTTAGCTATTTTACGGTCAAAATAAATAAGTAAGCAAAGTAAAGCTAGCCCTGCAACAGGCCGTGGAGGCCCTTAGGGTTGTGAGACGTCGAGGCTCCCACATTTTCTGTATATTGGTACAGACAGGAATATTAAATATGAAAATAAATGTTAAATTGAAGAATTGTAACGCCGTATAATTTGTATAGTTCCCGACGTTTCAGAGGAATATATCGACTCCATCTTCATGGTCACAGGAAAATTCAAGCAATAAACCAACATAAGCAGGAGACAAACTCAGCCCACTGTTTCTTGCTTGACCAGTTATTCTAACCTGTAAAATATAGGCAATATGTGCGTCCGAAACGTCGGGATGTCTGTAAACTTCACGGCGTTATAACCCAGAAGACCTACCTCCTCATAGTCACAACTGTGAGAATCTGAGATTCATTCATTTGTTTGCGAGGCAGTTGTATAAATAGAAAAGTACAGACAGGCCACAATTGGCTTGTATTTACACCCCTCTCTATTGTCACAAAATGAGAATAGAGTAAGCAAGTCTTTCGAAGTGAGTTCCGAACTTCCAAATAAAGAGAAATCTTGAGGTGACTGCCTGTGTTGACACGCCATGTTTCTTCTTTGTAGAGACTGTCATGATTTACTTACTGTGTGAGGTTGTTACCTTGTTTTCTCTTGCTTTATAGGACAGCCAGCTGTCTTCCTGTACGTAACAGAAACTACCGTTAAAATGAACTTTTTTTGTTATCTTGCTCATTGTTTTGTTATACTTATCAGTTTCGTTTTTTGTTACGTGGGCATTGGAGAAATTGGTACCGTAATTAACGAAGTATATGATTTTCCTATTTATTTCCCCCCCCCCTGGCCGTAGTAAATATTATCAAGGAAAATCGTGTTCTTGTAATTTACATTATAAATTATTAAATGTATTTTATACGTATAGAATTACAAGCAGCCGTTTCAATACCTGCAAGCGATTTGAGGGAAATATTTGTAGCGAAGGTCAGCCAGTTCTCTCCACTTTTATCTGAAATTCAGTATTTTACAATTCGCGTAGTTGGTTGAGGCACTGTGCTACAAACCGGAAGGTCGCGTGTTCAAGTCCCGATGAGGTCACTGGATTTTTTTTCAATTGATCTAATCCTTCCAGCCGGACTAGGCCCTGGGGTTGACTCAGCCTCTAACACAAATGACTACCAGGAATATTCTTGGGGCTAAAGGGCGGCCGGCACTTAAGGCTGACAAGCTTACCGCCATCTGTGAGCCGATTGTCTACAAAATGTGGGAGCCTCGACGTCTCACAACCCTATGGGCCTCCACGGCCTGTTACAAGGATAGCTTTACTTTTACAATTCCAAAGTCTCAAGAAATTTATCATTACTATTAAGTGGCCTGTGGTCCGGAAGTGAACTATACCGACCGAGCGACCGCCGCTTGTCGGCGAAGTTAGTACAAACTTTTGCGGATAGAGGGTGTCGCTTGGTCAGCGCAACGGATCCTCACGGCCGATAATCTCGGTTTTCTAGACGAAATTTATCATTAATGGCAAGGTATTATAGATATAGGGGGAGTGGAGGTATAGCTCCAACATTTTTGAACTCGGCACTAGAGAAGAGGTGAGTTACCAGCTTCACGCCCCGGCCGCTTTACCCCCGTGGAAAGAGCGCCCTATACCCAGTGGATAGGAGGCGGGGTGGACCCCAGAGCCAGTCTTGCCCCTGCCCTGAAGAGAATTGCGGCCGTGCAGCAAGTCACTATACCGACTGAGCTATTCCGGTTGTTTGTAAAGAAGTGTTGATGCTGGAGCATTAGGAACTTAAATCAAATTCGTCCCACGTCGTGCTGGAGACCACGTCACGCAAGCAGTGTAGTGACTCGGCTGTGTGCCTGGACTTCAAACTGCGGCACTGGGCCCCAACTAGACTTTTGTTCAGTTGGCAACGAACACTGTTTCCTTGAGAGTAGAGCGACCGGGTTTTGAAGCCGATCACACACCTTCAGTTAGTGTCGAAGTAAGAATCTGTGGAGCCATATCTCCAATCCCCCATACGTCTTCATGACGTGTATTCATTTATTTGTAGTTTAAAGACTGTCAGTGAGTGACATAGTGGAGGGAATGTAGAAGGAACTGATCGTGACCTAATCTAAGGTACTCTACTATATCTGCACTGGCCTGGGGAGACTGAAGAAAAACACGTATGTATCTCAGTAAGGACATTACTATCCCGGTCCGGATTTGAAGCGGGTACTTCCCAAATACTAGTCATAGGGGTTAATTCTGAAAAAGCCGAAGCAGTTTATAACATTTATCTGTCATGCTAAAATAATTTAAACAATAAACTACGGTTGAAAGAACCATAATGCATATGTGAATTGTTGGGTACAGGGTAGAGAGGGCTCTTCGCCTGGATAAAGCGGCCAGAGCCTGAAGCTGACCATTCACCTCCATCTAGTGCCGCGATCAAAAATGGTGGAATTATACCTACACTCCCCCATACGTCTTCACATCGCATGTCGTAATTTATTGAACACATGCACAACTTTATCTTCTTACCTAACGATCTTCTGAGTTGCAACGCAATGAAGTTTAGTAGGAGTCCACTAATGTTTCGGAAGAAAATATTGCTTCCTTCTTCAATGTGGAAGACTAAACTAGAGAAGAAACCAAAATATACTGCCAGACGGGCTCCGCTTACCACCTTCTCCCTTCATAAATATTGCTTAACTTAAGCGTGGACTCAGTTTTACAACTCAGACAAGTATAATTTCCATATCCACCGCTGTAATAACCTCAAATCTAAATTATTTTTGAGTTCCAGTGGCCTAAATTGGGCCTTTTGTAGGCTGACCTGACAACCCCTGCAATGACACTGTTTGGACGAGTTCAATTTAAAGCGCGGAAATGGGTTCCTGTGAGCTAGTCACGAGTTCTTGCCCGCTCTCCCTAGCAACTCGCCGCTCGAGACACAAGGTTCTGCAACATCATGAATGTATGCGAGTCTAGCATAGAAACACTCAGTAATGGCGAAGCTTGTGTACATTAATGATACAGACGAGACACTTTCAAAAGCTGACGAACATTACCACATATGTTAATGACCCTGGCTATTGAATTCTTTCATACGCACTCAAACTCTTCTCTGTACGAAGAGCTCTATTTTCTGGGGTGTAGTCCGTTCAAAATCACCTGCAACCTGCTCTCACGCTTGTATCTTGTTCGACTTATTCGACCCTGAAAATGGAGGCGATATATTTCTCCGAAACGTCCGCTGACTTTTAACGGAATACACGGCGGTATAACCCAGAAGATAGAACTCTTCGTAAGAACTTGAAATGCTACACGTTCTGTGTATAATTACTTTCACGTTACAGGCCGACCTTGTCATTGTGAAGTCTGCCCCTTACACTTACTCCAGTCAAGCAATAGAGTACTATCTTCTGGAATGTACTGCCGTATAGTCTGAGGTGTTACAGAGGCATTTATTGCCACCATCTTCAAGGTTCGAAAAATAAGTTAATAAAGCAAGACAAGAAAAGAAAACACATTGCTGTGTTTTACTCCTAGTCATGCGGGGCGGGTTCCAGAGCCGTTATGGGAACTCCGGAGAAGAGAAAAAGATCCTACCGGGGCTCCAACCCCGACTCTTCGGTCGTCCAGTCCATAGACTCTCGCTATACCAATTCAGTTATTCTGGTTCCTGAGAATTAAATATCCACTGTTATGTGGGAAAAGCAATATTTAGTAGAACTAAACATAAATGGGAAATTAATTTTGCAATTATGTTGGAGAATGGAGCCGGTAGCGCAGTCGGTATAGAGACTGACTACTGGCTGGACGACCGAGGGCTAGGAGGTCGAGTCCCGGTAGGGTAAAAATTTTCACTTTTCCATGTCGTCTGGACCTCCTATCCAATGAGTACCGGGGGCTCTTTCCCCGGGCGATAGAGCGGCCGGGGCGTGAAGCTGACCGCTGACCTCCAACTAATGCCGAGGTCAAGAAGATGTGGATCTATACATTCACTCCCCCATACGCCTTCATGGCGTAGTGCTTAATTAGTTAAGCACAGGGACAACTTCACCTTTACGTTACCTTACCTACACATCTTGGCGAGACCAAACGTGGGGACGTGGATTGGAAGGAACTGCCTCAGTACTGGTTTGCAGTGCCGGGATTTTGTGTTGACTGTGACGAGAGTTTCTTCATCAGTTGAATAACAACTGTTCAAGGAGAGTCTGTAGCACGGATTTATGTAATTAGTTGCTATGTTAATTAGTATGAATTGCACCAGTCTGAAACTCACACGAAGTCTTATTCAAGGGTTAGGCTAGGCTTGCACCCATTATCCAGTACTAATGAACTTCACTTCCTGAATCTGCAATCACCCAAGTGTCCGCTCAAGAGATGAAGCCCCTAATTAAAGAGAGGATATGATACTGTGCTGCGTGTCAGGGCTATCACACATCTCAGGGGTCGGTGATGGATGTGTATGTAGCAATGGTGGAATGATAATTAGCAGGGGGAAGCTGTAAATCTCAGAGGAACACCTATCCTAGTGCCACTTTGTTCACCACAAATCCTACTTGAAGTCACACGCGATTGAAACTGATCTCCGCCCGAATTATGGCGAATAGCGTTCAAAATGAATTAGTGCATTCCTGGACTGTTTCGATAGGTGTAAAGTTGCTGTGTGTTTTCCTGCTTTATCAGAAAGTGCCCTTGCGGATTGTTGTGAACAGAATAATAATCCATTTAGGGATTGTGGTCTTTCCAGAAATAACTCGTATCCATGATTTTAGCTTTCAAGAATAGATGAAATTATTGCAAAATTAAAAAAGAATTCTTCTTTTTAGAGGTGGGTTCGAATATCTTCACCGTAGCCCTGCGAGAAGGAGGACGCGACGAAAAGGGAACCCAGTGCCTGGGGGTATAACCAGTTCACCCTTTTTCTGGGGGATATAAATATGGGGATCTGGCTTTCCACGTTGTGGGTCGGATTCAAGTTTGACCTTGCTGTGTAGATAAAATTCAAAGAAGTGGAAACCGGGTGACAGATATAGCAGAAACTTCTAAGGAAGGGAAGGGCTCAACATGTGCTACTTTGCCAGTGATGTTCGTGACAAAATACCTTACCGACGAAGAATTTTTGGCATTAGTATCAGTAGTGAAACCATCAACGTATTAGCTGAACATGCAAACATTTTTATTCCAATGAAGATTTTTTTAAATAAAAATATTAGTAACAGAATTGTTAAACGAAACTTTATTTGGGAATCTTACATGAATATATGTGAGTGAGAAATTTCCGTTCATGTATGCAGAACCTTTTCTTTTTTCTCTTTTAAATCTTGGCATGCGAATATGTCATCAGTCGAGCTTCAAGTCGCGTCTTGCATTCATCTCCCTTATTGCTTAATTTATTCCAACCACAAATACGCATTCACCACGTATGAGAGACTCATTAACACAATATTGGGTACTTATATTTCAAACCGAACACGATGGCTCAATCGGTAACGTGTCTGCCTTGTGAAGAGTACTATATTTGGGGTTGTGATCTCAATGTGGCCCTCAGATCTCACTTTTGACTCGTATTCCTTTGGTAACCGGTTTGAATCTCGTCCAGAACTCCAAGTGCCCTAAGTTGTTGGTGGCCTTCCTTAGTCTCTCTAGAAAAATGGCGACCATGACAACTTGTAAGGCCCTTTCTCAATTCATTATTCACTATCACCACTCGACGGCTTACATGCTGAATAACACACACAAATCACACAATATTTCCGTGGATAGACGGACTGGAACTTTCTAATTCTTGATCATGCAGGAGGTCGTTTTCAGTAAATCCAGCAGCTGACACGTAACGTCTTAAAAGACGCAGCACTTGACCAGCGAGTGACGTAATCATCGGGTTTCCTGTTCCAACATTTTGCTTAGTGCTGACACATCTTCATGAAGAGCGGCAAAAAAAAAAAAAGTAAAGTTGCCCCCTGTGCTTATCTCATGAAGCACCAAACAGTGAAGACGGATGAAGGAGTGGAATTTTAGATCCACGTACTGTTGACTTCAGTCTGGGATTAAAGCAGACGGAGCTTGAAATTGACCACTCACCCCTATCTAGTGCCGAGATCAAGAATACTTGTATCTATAACTCCACTCCCACATATGCCTTCAAGGCTTGGTGCCTAATTAATTAAGCACAGGGACTACTTTACCTTTTTACGTTTTATAAACTTGGTATTTGAAAAAAAAGTCTTTATTTAAACCAACAATAAATACAAATATATCGAACACTTTTTATTGCTAAGGGAGTGGGACTAAGTCCCTTGTACTGCGGCCACTTCTGGTCTACTGTACCAGCCCCAGATGATAGGTGAGGGTGATTGTGGAACAATGAAGATTGGCAGGGGAAACCGAAGTACTCGGAGAAAACCTGCCCCCGCGCCACTTTATCCACCACAAATTTCATTTGACCAGACCCGGGATCGAGGGCCGCCGCGGTGAGAAGCCAGCGACTAACCACTTGAGCTATGGCGCGGCCTGATATATCGAATATAGTACCGAAGTATTGCTCATTTTGTTCAGTAACTGAACTCTGCGTGATCCCTGCTGAGAAGTGACAAATGAGGACTGCGTTTCTATGGCTCAGAAGTCTGTCCATCACAAGGCTGACCTACTTGTAGCAGCAGCAATGTTACTATTTATGGTACGTTATGTCCGAGAAAGTGCTCAGTAAGGCATCTGAACCGAGATATATAAAACAACAATTACATAATGGCGAGATTTATATATTTCTTCTCATATGGAGAGCAGCTATAGCGACGGTCTACGGTTCAATTCCCGGCACGGGAAAGATGTTTCTCTTCTCCACTGTTTCCAGCCTGGCACTTAGACCCACCCAACCTCTTATCCAAAGAGTTCCAGGGGCTTTTTCTCCCGGGGTTAAGAGGTTTGGGCTTGAAGCTAGCCACTCAACTCCATCAAGAATGGTGGAGCTATACCCCCATTGTCCAGTACGTCTTCATGGCCTAATGGTTAACTAATTACGAAAAGAGACAGCTTTGCCTTTACATTTTTTTAAGGTATCCTTATTTCAAGTAGCAATAAAATGTGGTGTGTTTTTCAGTCAGTTTAAGCTTCCCAGAATTATCTTGGCGTGATGCAGTTTTGTAACTACTTCACTCTATAACCAGTTAAGTCCCAACTTAATGACCGAGGATGTGACAATGTGCTGCCTGATTAGCGCGATCACACATCCTAGAGGGCGGTGATTGACAGGTGTGAAGCAATGGTGGAACGATGATTAGTAAGGGAAAGCAGTAGACACAAATTTAGTACCACTTCGTAAGATTTGAGGTTTTCACGGCGGTGACTGTGAAGAATTCCGTCTTCTGGGATGTTGCGCCGCGTAGATCCTGTGTGAACCGATATATTTCGGAGGAACATCTCGCCTCCATCTTCAGGAAGATACCACTTTCTCCACCACTAATTTCATGCAAACCTACGCCTGGCCTCCCAGTGAGTGGGTAAAGTGTACTATTTTCCTCGATGGTAATGTTTCGAAATCGTGAAGCTAACCATTCTCTTCTACATAGTTCCGAGGTTAAAAATATCTGGATGTATACATCAGTCGTAATAGAGTTGTGCCGAATTAATTGCAGGAACAACTTCAGTGGTTTCTTAACATTAGGATTCCGGCCGCGCCATAGCTCAAGCGGTTAGTAGCTGGCTTCCCATCGCGGCGGCCAGGGTTCGATCCCGGGTCTGGTCAAGTGGGATTTGTGGTGGACAAAATGGCGCTGGGGCAGGTTTCCTCAGAGTACTTCGGTTTCCCCTGCCAATCTTCATTCCACCAATTGCTCCACAATCACCCTCACCTATCATCTGGGGCTGGTACAATAGGCCAGAAGTGGCCGCAGTACAAGGGACTTAGTCCCACCCCACTAACAATAAAAAAATAACATTAGGATTAGGCCATGGCGAAGGACATGAAATTATGTCAGAGTTTTTGTGTGTTGTGTCCTGTACAGATTGAGCCTGTGCGGTAGATTGTTCCACTGGCCAAGGAATCGTACCAAAAGCCTGAAGAATACGATTACGTTTACTAAATCCTGTTCATGAATCGGGCAGGTCAAATTGTCCACTTCTCAACACCTGAAGAAGAAAGACAGAATTCCTGGTCAATGTGGCATGCACCCATAACGTCAACATCCGCTGCAGCTAATCTTTGTTAGAAGTCCCATCATTAGGCGCTATATAATCGCAAGGAAGTCATTTTATGACATAATCGATTAATCGCCAAGTTCGATCAGTATTTCACCCGAACTGCGCTATGAGCGGAAGTGTTAAGGGGCCCGTAGAAAATAATGGCGGAGACGAGACCAGAACCAAAGGCCATGAAATTAAATAATTGGGCATCATAATCCAAGACATTTCTATAAATTACACCAACACCTAACCTCGAGGCATAAGCAGCGAGTTTCTCTGAAAATTTGGAACACACTTGCGACCCAGATAGTCGAAACAGCGCTTCATCGAAGTTGGAATTGCTGCAACTTCGTAAACGAAGGACATATATTTCTCTTTCTCCTGCACTTTACTTTCTTCTTCGCCTGTGCCTCACCTTCTTCCTGTTCGTATATTTCACTTTATTTCCTCTCTGTATCCATTTCTTTCTTTTTTTCGATTTTATATGTTTCTTTGTCTTTATTTCTCGTCCTTTACCATCATCTCTCCTACTTTCTTTCATTATTATTTCTTTATTTAATTTCATTTCTTTTCATCCTCCACCTTTCATTCCTTTCATCTTTATTTAATCTTTTGTCTCCTTAAATCACCTCTCTCCTCTTCATTTGACCTCATTTTAATGTCTCTCTTTCATCTTCCTACTTTTCTTTCACCCTGTTCTTCTTTCATTATTTCGTATTTTCCTTCCCACTTTTCCCTAGCTTATTTGTCTTTCTTTCTGGTTTCTTCTCTTCGTCTTCTTTTCTTTGCTTGTCTGTGCCTTTCACAATTACTCTTTCGTCTCTTCTTTTCTCTTTTCTACCGATATACACTTATTTCTTCAGTTTCCTTTCCCTTTCCATCCTTCTTTCGCCTTATTTCTTCATTACCTTTGTCTTTCCGTTTATTTATTTTTGTCTCTCTGTATCTGCATTTATACTTCCCTTATTTTTTACAATTTCTTTTTTATTGTTTATTGTTTTATTCCATCTTTTCTATCGTTATTTCTCTTTTTGACTTGGCTATCAATTCTCTTTTTCTTGCAGTATTATCTCTTTTTTTATTATTTCTTCGTTTTCATTTTTTCCGTGTCCTGTCTTTCTATTAGCATTTTTTATATTTATTTTCTCTCCTGCCTATTCCTCTGATTTTCTTTCACTATTCTTTCGTTTTCTGTTCTCTCTTTTCCTTTGTTTCATTCCCTTTCTTCATGCCATTATATTCCTTCACTTGTCTCTCTATCTTCGAGTTACACCACCAACTTGTCAGAGCTGTGTTCCTAGCTGCATCAGAATGGATCTCCCGCATGTCGAAGGCCGGCCCTGCCGCCACGGAGGCGACGTGACTCGTTCCCTTCACTTGAGATCCGTGTTCCCGTTACTTGGAATAACAGAGGGCCAGCCCTGTGCCGCGGGCTAGTTACATGCGTGCACACAAAGAAAGTTGATTCCTATAACACAGAGCTCTGCCTGCTACTGCAGATTATGGCTGACGGTCTGTCTGTATCTAGAACAGGGCAATAATTCATCTGAGTCGTATTCAGGAGGTACAAGTTCATATCCAGACATCGTGCCTCAGGTTTAATGGTTATCACAGCTGTCTTAAACCCTAGAAATTACAGACTCCTTTCCTAGAGAGCCAAGCTGTCATTCTAGGTTGTCATAGGTGTTTTTCTTTCATGTAACCATGTCGTTAAGATAAAATGTCAACAGATGTCACAAGCTTGTAGATACAGCAGTTTTTGTAAAGACCGATATTTCCGACATCTGGCGTTTATAAGATTAAGATAGGGCACCACTAAATTTTACACGCCCTCCGCAATTAGATATCAAATTGCTTTACAGCATTCACTCATACACGCCTCTAGATATTGATACAGTATTGCAGAGAACCGAATGTACAGAACCTTACGTCTCAGAAGTGCTGTGTTAATTATAGTTTATACCCCTCATACTGAGGAGCCGTGATAGCGCAGTCGGTATAGCGACTGGCTACGGGCTGGACGGCCGAGGGGTCGGAGTTTGAGTTCCGGCAAGGACAAGAATTTTCTTTTCTCCAAGTTTTCCAGACTGGCTCTGGGGTCCACCCAACCTCCTATCCAATGGGTACCGGGGACTCTTTCCCCTGGGGTAAAGCGGCCGGGGCGTGAAGCTGACCACTCACCAACTAGTGCCGAGGTCAAGAAAATATGGATCTATACATCCACTCTCCCATACGCCTTCATATTTTAGTGCTTAATTAGATAAGTACAGGGGCAACTATACCTTTACATTGCCCCTCAAATTGTACTCTTCTCCAAGTATAATTAGAAGGATGAGATGAGCAGGGTATGTAGCACGAATGAGGGAGAAGAGAAATGCATGTAGGATATTGGTGGGAAACCAGAAAGAAAGAGACAACTAGCAAGACCAAGGCGTAGGTGGGTGGACAATATTAAAATTATTCTTAAAGAGATAAGATGGGATGGTACGGATTGGATTGATCTGTCTCAGGATAGGGACCAGTGGCGGGCTCTTGTGAACACGGTAATGAACCTACGGGTTCCATAAAATGCTGGGAAGTTCTTGAGTGGCTGCAGAATTTGAGGTTTCTCAAGAAGGGCTCGGCTCCATGAGCGAGTCAGTGACCCCTGATGTTTCTCTTGTTTAATGACGCTGCCAGTAACTCAGACTACATCGCATTGAACGATTAGAGGATGGTAAATAATAAAAGGAAAGATATGTTTCCAGAAAGTACTCAGTTCGAATCTTAGTCGGAGCACCAGTTCACCGCGGTTTTCTTCAGTTCCTGCAAGCAGGTGCCTGTATGTCTGTATTATCGCTTCCTTCCATTTCATTTTGACATCATCTTTCATGTTTCCTGTTACCATTCGATGCAGTTTAATCTACGGCAATGAAAGTGTAAAACAAGCCGAAAAGAAAGCTGTTTGTTGTTCGAATCGGTTTCCAGACCCGTTCTCCATTCTTGTAAACGCCGTGATGTCTTGCAAGTGAATCAGATTGTAATTAACAGTGATTATAAGCAGATTCTGTAACGGCCTCGGAACCTAAACCTCTCGAAACAATGCGAGTGAAGATTTGAAAGTTGCTATGTTCTTTATTTATTTTGTTTCATTTCTAATAAGTATTTTGAATATTTAGTAGCCCCTTCAAATCACTTTCAACTTTCAAAAACACAATCTTTCATTAACTGACCTGCTGTGTAACTGACAGAGTCTGCAGTGAATGTCCCACTCTGCCCAGTTACGATGTATGTAGGTGGAGCTATGCTGGATAATTAAACTTCCACACAATTCCGCAGTTCACGATCTGAAGCCCGGAGATGAAGCTTCAAACCTTGGTCGATTTTTCAAGTGTTAAAAAACGGGGAAATTAATTGCGTACTTTCATTTAACACTACAAGGGCACGCAGTAGCGTAGTTGGTTGAGGCACTATGCTACAAGCCGGAATGTCGCGGGTTCGATTACCGATGAGGTAATTGGATTTTTAATTGATCTAATCCTTCCAGCCACACTATGGCTCTGGGGTCGACTCAGTCTCTAACAGAAATGAATACCGGGAATATTTCTGGGGGCTAAAGGGCGGCCGGCAGGTAAGGCTGACAACCTTACCGCCATTTGTGAGCTGATTGTCTAGAAAATATGGGAGCCTCAACGTCTCACAACCCTATGGGCCTCCACAGCTTTACCTTTACTACACGAACTGCATAGAAAATGTAAAATATTAACGGGGATAAACAGAAAAAGGAATAAACAAACAGAGAATAGTGTGACAGTATAAATCCCCCTTTTATAAAATAAGAAAAGTAGGCTAAAATTGGCATATGATTTCCATAAATCATATTTAATTATCATCATTATCATTACCATCTTTGTCATCATAAATGATCGTCTTTCCTGCTGAATAATTTGATCACTGCATCTGCTAGTTTTTTTTTTCGGTCGTCAAATGCTTCGGTCATGAGGATGGAGGCAGTACATTTCTCCGAAGTATCAGTTGAATTCCCCTGGACTTCAGAGAATGCTGCACATAATTGCATGTTTCATTGCCTTTAAGGATGTCTGCAGATATTTGTCCTAGGACCTGAAGCAGGGCTAAGACCGCAGAACTGTTAAGAAAGGGAAGGAGCTGTGTTTGTCCTGTTATAAAACATAACTACTTTCTGACTTGTAGGGGAGACCCAGTGGGTCCCAAGGGCAGTCTTGATGTCCGACGAGAGGGACAACTTTCGGGGCTGAGAAATGGGTCGTATAGCCCGTAACTGAATTTTTTCACTCACTGATTGTTCTAACTCATCCAGCATTACTCCACTGCCTAGTTACATGCCTTCTGTTACCAGAAACAAACAAGGGCAAGAGAAGGTACTCAAACCCTTGAAGACATATCTTCCAGAACCGGCAAATCTGGTTTCTTCAGAACTAACGGGGTATGTTGTATAAAAAGAACATCCGAAGAGAATCTATACTCACATCTGTCTTATGATGTCGCGTTTTAAGGCCCCTACAATATAACACTGTGTTCTTGGCTTCGGTTTCCGCCCAAGTCGTGACCCTATGCTTGTTCCGTGTTGCGTTTCACTGTGTAGGATGGGGCCTTGTAGCGAATCTCTTTCAAGGAATTGAATCAGATGTTTGTAATGGCCGTGCAAGTCTTGGCAGTTAAACTCCGGTCTCGGGTTCAGTCTCAAGGTAAATTGTGTAGGAACTGTGGTGAACATTATGGCATCCTTCCTCCCAACACACCTGTTTCCCCTGCCAGTTATAGTTCCATCAGCGCTCCAATTCCTTCTGTCAGCAGGAGCTCGTACAGGAGACACATTTGAGACTGCAGTACCAAGGGGCTCAGTCTCACCCCACTCCTCCAACTAAAAAAAAAAACAACAAATCTCTTATATTCATTGTCTCATTATTGATTTTGAATTCGAGAAGATTTTTGGACATAATCAGTGAAGCATATTTGTTTCTCTCCTCTCGCTCCCACTTTGGGTCATAGGGCATCTTTCTCAGTTTCATGATCATTTTACAGACGGTAGGACTCCTTATACGGGGGATCAGCCCGTCACAAGGCCTCTACCTGAACACAGGACAACACAAACACAGTATAAACGCATACACACACCAAACGTCCATGATTTGAGTGGGATTCGAACCTACTATCCCGGCTTCCGAGCGAGCGTAGACAGTCCATGCCGCAGACCACTCGGCTACCGTGACCGGCAGCGAAGTATATAACTCGTTAAAAGTTACTTATGAACCCTAAATATGTTGCCTGAGTTGTTGACAACGCCGTGAAATAAACTAGAAATACATAAATAGACCAACAAATTCTCACAGAGACTAATCGTCCATGTTCCTTGATACCACACGGACCGCTCAGAAAACCACGTGTCCAACAATTCTGTTGTTGAGTGTGTATTCGTTGCCTTAGTAATATTTTTATTTAGCCGTTGCGTAGCACCGAACTGTTTCCTAGAAAAGATGAGGGATACCCATACAGACACACAGACTGATGGGCGGGATTTACGAAGTATGCAGTTGAGATGGGCTCAGGTGCCATAATATATATAACAAGTTTCATAAAAATTGGTTCAGGAATTCCGAAGTTAATAAAGGGGGACACACAGACACACGGACAGTATGAGGTAGAATGTCTTAATCTGGGTGAAGTTAGACGCCAGTGGGGGCTTCTATGAGCACGGCATTTAAACTCATGGTTTCTTTGTAGGTCACTTAAGCACGCTGTCACAATCTGGATTATAAAAATGTTGGATAAATAAATAAAATTATAAAGGATTTGGAAGGAAGCTGTCGTGAACTAATCGATGTAATCCTGTCTTATGAATCGTGGTTTGAAGCGCGAACAAATATCCTTTCTCTAAGATTTGAGGTTTTCTCAGCGGTGACTATGAACAATGCCGTCTTCTGGGATGTGGCGCCGTATAGATCTAGTGTAAACCGACGGTTCGAACGAACACATCGCCTCCATCTTCAGGGTAAAAAGTCAGCGAGTAAGGAACCAGCGTGTGCAGGTGACTGCTACGCTGAAGATGGAGGCGATCCGTTCCTCCGAAACATCGGTTTATACTATATCTACACGCCGCCACATCTTCAAATAACCCTCCTCTACGGCTTTGGTTCTCTTGGTCTGGGCACCAGGTACAAATACATACGCTGCACACAGAAGTTGACTGCCCGTTGAAGTAACAGGAAGAGGAAGACCGGAAATTGTAATGCGAAACATCTCTGGACTTCCGGATCCGCTCTGTGTAACTGAATGCGACATAGTTGGCTGGAAAACACGTCATGACTCTTTTGCATTACCATTCGCATTATGTAACGCGTTTACGGGGGAAAATCCGTTCGAAGCAGTGCAGTAATCTTACCATGAGCGTCATTTAAAAGCCACAGCTGGCTGCCGAAACTTCAGAACTGAGACAAGATGGTTCGTGTAGCCGAATGTAAGGTTAAGTAACATTCATTCATTCATTCATTCATTTTAAAACTCCATGAATCCTCTCTGGTCACAACGTGCCTAGGATGTAGAACATGTCAGATTACTCTATGTACTGCAATAATTAATGCAGGTAAATAGTTACCATTGTCACAATCATGTTGTAAAAACTAAATCATAATATATACAATTCGATAGCAGTCTAAAATATACAATTCATAAAATTGTAAAATTAGTATATAATGAAAATTCCATAGGTACAAACGTAAAATACTATTATTAATACCTTGTATTTAGTATTAGTTAAAAATAATTCTTATACAGGATGGAAATTAAATTTACCATTTAAATATCAGATGGGCTATACTTCCTTGTCTTCAGTATACTGATAATATTCAGTCATTGAGTAAACAGAATGTTGACACAAGAACCTCTTCAGTGTAGATTTAAAACTTTTAACATTATTGGCCAAGGTCTTTATTGACTGAGGGAGGTGATTGTACACTTTGATGCCTGTTATGTTTGTTCCATTATTAAATTTTGCTGTTTTCACAGCAGGAACATGTAAGTCATCATGGGTTTGAGTTACTTATTCATGAATCTCATTATTGGAACTGAACATATGTTTGGGTCTTTATTATGAAGAGAAGTAATGAATATATATATAGCAAATATAATGTCATTATTTCCAATTGCTTAAAGATATTCCTACAAGAATCCCTAGGTTTAGTGTTTGTTATGATTCTAATGATTTTCTTTTGTTAAGACAAACACTTTCTTGGCATGAGAGGAGTTACACCAGAAAATTATGCCATAACTTATGATAGAGTGAACATAGGCAAAGTAGATTAGCCTTAGTGTTGGAAAGGTTACTATATAGTTAATGTTGCGCAGCGCGTATCATGTAGAAGTTAGTCTATTGATCATCAGATTTATATGCTGTTGCCAAGATAAAACATCGTCAATAGTTAAACCAAGGAACTTAGTTACTGTTGCACTTGGAATACTTTTCTGTTCATAACTAGTGTAGGTCTCTGTATCGTAGCGTTTCGTGGTTCTAAACTCCATATATTGAGTTTTATTGAAATTTAGTTTAAGTAAATTAGCCTTAAACCAGGTGTTTATATCTTTAAAAGTTTGGTTAAGATTTATTTTATAGCTTCATTTATTGGGTTCTGTTATTATGACACTAGTACCATCTGCATATAATACCATGCTATTGTCTGTATTCATCGTTTTGGGAAGATCATTTATGTATAGCAAGAAAAGCAGAGGTCCAAGAATCGAGCCCTGTGGTACTCCATGTTTTACTTTCTCCCATCTAGATGAATTATCACTATCAGTTTTAAGGCCCAGAGCAACTCTTTGCTGTCTGTCAGTCAAATAAGATTCCATTAGTGTTTTAAAAATACCATGTACTCCATAAAATTCAAGTTTATCCAATAGAATTCCATAGTTTACACAATCAAAGGCCTTTTGTAGGTCGCAAAAAATGCCTCCCACAATTTGCTTATTATTCGTAGCTGTGGAGATACTGTTAATACATGAAAATGCTGCCTTCTCCATAGACGAATGTGTCCTAAATCCATATTGTTCGAGGGCGAAGATACTGTTTGCTTCAATATGAGTGATTAGCCTCGAATATACAAGTTTTTCTATAATTTTTGAGAAGGAAGTTAACAGTGATATAGGCCTGTAGTTGGAAACTTCTTGTGTGTTGCCTTTCTTAAAGCAAGGTTTGATTATGGCAAATTTTAATCTTTCTGGAAATACACCAGAATGCAGGATCGCATTACAAATATATGTCAGAGGAGAAATTATAAATGGAGCACTTTGTTTTATTAATCTACTGGAGATATCATCATACCCAAAAGAGTCTGTAGTCTTTATCGTTTTTATAATTTTCTTGATTTCATGTGTGGAGGTATACTGCCAGCTCATTTTGGTAAAGGGTCTTTTAAATAAATTTGTTAAATAGGTGGAGGGATTAGTTATACTTGGATTAATGGGATTAGTATTATTTAATCTGGCGGAATCAGCAATAGATATGAAATAGTTATTAAAAACCTTAGCAATTCTGTTTTGGTTCTTTATCATTTTATTATCTGTCATTATAGAATAAATACCTTTGTCTTGTTTTATTTTTCCATTTTCTTCATTTATTATTTTCCATGTGCTTCTTATTTTATTATTAGAATTAGCAGTAATTCTGCAATAGTGTAATTTTTTGGCAGCTAAAATAACATTGGTTAGTATTTTACAGTAGTGTTTCAAATAAATTTTTGAGATTAATGTCATTACTGTCTCTACTTAATAAGAAGAGTTCTTAATAATTAATAATGCTTCTTAATAAGAAGAGACTTAGTAAATATTGAAAATCCAGTATAGTGATGTTATTAATGTTTCTAGTATAGTTAATCTTAGGAGTCTTATTAGATACCGAGATGTTATTAAGTATGATGAGTTGGGAATCATGATCTGATAGTCCATTTATGCATGGTTTTATGTCATAACTCATTCTATTGTCAATGAGAATGTCAATCAAGGTAGCTGAGTTATTAGTGATTCTTGTAGGAAAATTTACTGTATCCCTGAGATTATAAGCATTAAACATGTCCTCTAATTGGGTTCGTTGATTGCTAGTTTTCATGTAGTTTATGTTTATATCACCACATATTATGAATTCTAGATTATGACTGAAAAAAGAGTTCAATATAGAATCAAGAAATATATCAAAATTACCAGAATGTTTGTTTATTCTTGTTTGAATGGCTGCAATTTCCAAATCTTGTTCCTTACAATATTTTTGTAAATTTATATTCACAAATTTTAGATCTTGTTGGATATATATACATACACCCCACCATTTTTTATTTTTTTTCTACAAAATTTAGCACCTAGTTTGTACATTGGAATATGCACAGCATCAATTTCATGGTCAGTCATATGATGCTCAGATAAACAGATTACATTTGGTAGTTGATTATGTAAGGAAATCATAAGTTCTTCAGTTTTACCTTTTAGACCCCTAGTATTTTGGTGAAAAATCATAAATAAGTCCTTAATGTCTTCATTCTTTTTACTGTTACATTTATTATTTGTAGAGTATAATGTATTTGTATACTGAACTTCTCTTAGACTAGCATTAGTATTATTTAACAGCTTAGTAGTGTTATTATTACCATCATTATTAATTAAGTTTAGGTGTAGGTCTCTCATAAAAAACCACCCCTCTCTTGTGTAGGCAGCTTTCTAGATCTAGTAGGGTATCTTCGTGTTAGTGTAACCTTATGCTCATTATATGTTTCAGTACTACTAGTAGGATGATTTTGCTGTTCTTTGATATTGTCATAACCTGTGTATGAAGTATTTATTGTTTCTAAGTTCACCCTTGTCTCTAGTTTCCATTTCAGGCTAATTACATAGATAGTTTTTTCCTCTGTTAATCCGTAGATTTCCCTTGCTATTTGTTTGGCTATTAAATACTTTCCTGACCTATTTAGATGTAGCCCATGTTGTGTGAACATTTCTCTGTTTAATCTAGGCTCTAATATTGTTACATGTTTAAGTTGTTTGGTAACCTTACTCAATTTTTGATTAAAGACCTGAATTCCCTTGTCCACAGTGGAATTCTTTACTGGGTTATATCTGGATGGAATGTCTGTCATTATTATGTTAGTATTATTTAAATTCTTACAGAACTTCATGATCTGCATTAATGCAGCCTCCGCATTATTACTATATATATCATTTGATCCATCCTGTATCAGAATTATGTCCTTTTTTTGTTAGGTTCTTATACTTTCTACTAGATTGGGTTATTATGTCAGCTATACCTGCACCTGGCTTCACTATACCATGAACCTGAAATTTATTTCCTAGGTAATCATCAATCTTAGTTGCAATTCCCTTTGAGTGACTATCACCTAGTATTATTATAATATGATTATTATTTTCTTTCCCTTCATTCTTCAATTCCTTATAATTGGGGTTATTTATTTTGTTTAAGCTATTATGAATGAAACTTGGAACTGGTATTAAATTGTCGTATTTGTTAGTTACTATTTTCACCATTTACTATTACAGGTATTTGTTTCTCTTTTGTATTGTTACCAGAAATTAGGATTGGTTCTTTATCACATGTAACAAGATTTGTTTCTTCCAACTTTGGTTCAGAGTAGGTTCCTTTGAGGCTGGATGAGGCATCTTCTTCGCTTGTTGTATGGTCTATCAAAACTGGTAGAATATCGTATTTGTTATTTGTAGCGAGAGGAAGGTGTGGTGTATCTGATACTTTTAGTTCACTCTTCCTTCTAATATTTCTATATGTTTTAAATTCAATATTACTCCAATCATTTTGTGATTTGTCCGATTTCTCATTCAGCGTTTTACCAGTCATAACCTCAAATTTAGTGGAAATCTCTTCTAACTCCTTAAACAAGAGTTTATTTACTAATTGCAATGATTTTAACTCAGAGAGTGTATGTTGTAATTTGTTTCCAAGTTCCAGGCACTTAGAACGGTTATATATAACCTGACCAAACTCTTCCCTTGTATCTTCAGTAAGTTTTGCCTTATTTAAACTGCTGAATTGCTCTTAATTCGATACGTAGTCTTTTCTAACTCCAAATCCAGTTCTGCACATGAAAAACACAATATGTCACTTGATTTCTCACTATTGTTTACTATAACTGGAGCACTATTTGCATGGTTCATCTTACTGTCCACCATTGCCATCGCCATCAACTGTGTGTTTTAGTCATCACAACACAACACTCAAAGATTAGAAGAAAGCAGTCTTCTGGGCTGTGGCACCGTGTAGACCGCGGCGGTCGGGGTTCGACCCCGGGTCTGGTCAAGTGGCATTTGTGGTGGACGAAGTGGCGCTGAGGCAGGTTTTCTCCGAGTACTTCGTTTTCTCCTGCCAATCTTCATTCCACCAAATTCTCCATCATCATAATCACCCGGGGCAGGTACAATAGGCCAATCAGTGGCCGCCGTGCCGAGTGGACCCAACTGGACTCCACCCCCCACTATGCGAATTAAAAAAAAAATTAATACCATTTGTCTAGAATAAAAACTTTATGTTAACATTGAAAAACTGTAGGTACTTGAAGGATGTAAACACTCTCAGCTGGGCCACACGTTTAGTGCAGGGCAACGTTGTATTATTGGCATACTTTCCTTCGATTCAAAGACAACATAGAAATTTAAGCGGGCTGCAACGCGCAATTTTAGCGCGTATCAAAGCAGTGTAGCAGTTTACAAGCATCGAAGCACCTGAGGATGGCCATCTGTGGCCAAAACATGTTGTGTTGGTGTTGAATGGTGAATATTTTTATGATTTTTGCAATATTGGCGGACTAAATACATAGACTTTTAATTAAAGATGTGTAACGGGATGCTGAAATACAGAATTAGAAAACGGAAACCTTAAGACGAGGGGCACACAGGCGACACGTTGCCTAGCAATGATAGGGGTGGACCCACAGACACACAGACAGCAAGGTGATCTCCTAAGCCTATTTTTTTCTTCAAAATAAGGAATGTAGGCTAAAAAGGAAACTTACGTGGTTACCCTTCCGTATGTGTTTCTGTGTATCTCCTGTCGATGCTAGGCAACGGTTCAGTAAACACGTTGCCGCTGTAACGAATACACGCGCAACGGTAGAAGAATTATTGGACGTGGTGTTTTCGATGCAATCCATGTCGTATTAAATAATCAGTGTGCAGTGAAAGTAAGCAATTAGTTCGTCCCATAACATCCTGTACTGCTCTGCAATTCCCCATGAGGAAAGCAAATGTTCGCCTCCTGTTTGTATATATAGTACAGTGGCTCTACTAACATAAACTCTGTGAGATTTCATTTTTCTTTGACGTGTACACACATTAAGATACTTCTGTCATTCTAACGTCTAAGAATAAGCGTCTGTTATCTATTATTAATTAGTGTTTTAATTAAATTCGTGTATAATTACTATTGTAACACCCGCTGACAATTCAGCGGGAAGCCTCGTCCTTTCTTACGTAAGCTCTCTTACGGCTACTTCCCCTGCTTTCTCCTGCTTTCCTTTCCAGTCCCACATTTCACGGAGTGATACGCCGAGGCCGATGTTTGGCGCCATGATTCTGTAGCCGTGCAATGCTCTTGTTGGTGGTTGTAGGTACGGGAAGGGGGGCGGATAAGAGGTAAGGGCCAGTCTGCCCAGCTGGATATTTTAGGAATAAAATAAATTAGGAAATACAACAAATGCCACGTGTAGGGGTGACCATAAACGGGGTTTGGATTGATGAATAGATTGATTGATCACTTACAGGTCGTAAAAAAAATAAATATAACATTATCGCTAATTCCACATTTTATAGTTCACCAGAGCACACAGTCTAGTGTTCTTAGTCTGTTAATGGACGTTTCCTGGTAACTGCTTCCCACAATGGTTATTCCTCTTCCTCCGGCTGAAGCCCTATCTTCACAGATTCCCGTAGAGAACTAGCTCTGACCTCGTCCCTTGCATAATTTCTCGTCACGGATCGCTTACGAAACACAGATCTTCACTGTTGTAGTCCAACTGTTGCACTATTAAGAATCTGCTGCCTAGCAATGGGAACTTGTTTACCGAACCGCTGCCCAGAAGCAGGCCTAGTATGTCCTCCCATCTCTTGGTCGTTGTATAGCAACGGCTCTACACGCTACAACAAAAACAATTGAAAGTACTTTTGAACAAGTTATACTTCCATCTTGAGTGCTGTGCTAGACGTGGGCGCCAGCTGTGGGGGAATCCACACTTCTGCCCTCTCCCCCAAATTTATAGAAATCAGAATTCAGAAAACAGAAAATACACCAAATGTTGTTAGGCATGCGGTAGCATAGTTGGTTGTGGCACTATGCTACAAGCCGATTGGTCGCGGGTTCGATTCCCGAGGAGGTAATTGGATTTTTCTTTTTACCCAATCCTTCCAGCCGCATTGTGGCTCAGGGGACGACTCAGCCTCTAACAGAAATGAGTACCAGGAATCTTCCTGCGGGTAAAGAGCGGCCGGCGCGTAAGGCTGACAACTTCACCGCCAAATATGTGAGCCTGGACGTCTCACAATCCTATGGGCCTTCACGGCCTGTTACAGGAATAGCTTTACCTTTTTTATTACCAAAAAATAAATTAAATTAAATGCGTTTTTATTCTGTCCTTAGTATTAGACGGCAAGCTACATAAATATCCTTAAATGGCTCAAACTTAAGTTAGTAAGCAAGTCTTCGGACATACCCCCTCCCCCTTTGGAATTCTGATGTCGTCCCTTGCTGAACTCTTCGCTCCTTCTAGAAGAAATCCTTCGGGCGACCATGGACACAACATTCACGGTTTCCTCTTGAGAAATCAGAGATGAAAGTGTTATAATATTTTAGCACAGAGATGTGCTGTGAATCCCCGCGGATACTTCTTGAATTAAGTGGGAAATAAAGGAACAGTTCTACAGATATATCCGTTAGTTTCATTTTTCCTTACCGTAGCATGTTAATGAATGCCGTATGTTTCCCAAAACGTGATTTCGGTCTTACCTCTTACATTTATTACGTAGTAATAAATGAGTTGAAACAAGTGACCTTCGTTTCATAGCCACACCTGTTACGTAAGAAATATCTATTTCTGAATTAATAACGGTTGTGGTGTAGGCATTCTTAGCTCTATAATAGCCGTATCGTAGCTTAGACTGTTAGATGTTAGCCCCTCATCTCGGAGCCTTGGGTTCAAACCTCGGTGAATTCGTGTGTTATTCGAGGTGGACAATATGGTATTGGCATTGTTTCTTCTCCAAGTTTCTGCTACTTTCCCCTCTTACTCATCATTTCACCATTGTTTCGTGTTCATCTATCACGGCTTCCTGAGGTGGGAGATATCCTTGACAGGCAGCACATTATCACATCCTCGGTGTTTAACTTGAAGGGCTTAGTCCCTAATCGAACATCGAGCTCGTTACAGAGTTTATATAAAGTTATTCTTTACCGGGATAGCGCAGTCGGTATAGCGACTGGCTACTGGCTGGTAGACTGACGGGTAGGATTTCGAGTCCCTGTGGGGTCAAGAACATTCACTACTCCATATCGTCCAGACCGGCTCTGTGTTCTACCCAGCCTCCTATCCAATGGGTACCGGGGCTGGGCTCTTTCCCCGGTGGGTAAAGCGACCGGGGCGTGAAGCTGTCTACTCACTAACTAGTATCCAATTCAAGAAAATCTGGATCTATACAACCCCCCCCCCACTTACGCCTTCATGGCGTAGTGTTTAGTTAAATACAGGAACAATTTACCTTTTATTCCTTTTATCATTTAGGGATTTTCATAGAAATTAGACCTGTGAGGAGAAAACTTTGTTCTTACATTTTGTATTGTAGGTAAGGTTATAGGCCTGCTACATATTTATTCATTAAATTCTGAGTCATGTAACTTCGTTGTGAGTTGTTTAGACCCTAATCTCGTTCTGTGTTATATAATCGCCCCCTCATTCTGATCTATTTCTGAGTTACATGATCTCATTCTGAGTTGTTGAGCTCCTAATTTCCTTCTCAGCTGTATAATCTTATACTGAGTTGCTCAGGTCCTAATCTCCGACTGAGTTACATAATCTCATTCTGAGTTTGTTTAAACCCCAGTCTCCTGAGTTGTGTACTGTCATTCTGAGTTACATGATCTCATTCTGAGTTTGTTTAAACCCCAGTCTCCTGAGTTGTGTACTGTCATTCTGAGTTACATGATCTCATTCTGAGTTTGTTTAAACCCCAGTCTCCTGAGTTGTGTACTGTCATTCTGAGTTACATGATCTCATTCTGAGTTTGTTTAGACCCCAGTCTCCTGAGTTACAAAATCTCACGGGTTTAAAATCGTATTCTCCTCTGAGTGTCACAGCTATAGGCTTTCCCTGTTCTGTGAATTCAGTACTTCATTGAGAGAAGGATAACAGGATAGGATCCGCCCTAAACAAACATTTATCTGATACCTGCTGTCACCTTCCTTTTTCTAACCTTCCATTGGCACCAATATCTGTGATGGAAGCAATCCGCGTTAAGGGCAATTACTCGAAACACAAGCCAAGGACAGGAACATATCAGTTTCCGGTACTGAAGTCAGAGAAACTGTTAAAAGGAAGGATATAAATTTATTAACAGTACATGAACTGGATTAATTGTCATACACGTTAAACGGCCTCAAGTATGTCGCATTCAAGGACTATTTTGAAATTAATTTATTTAAAATCTGCATTCCTACATGTAATGAAATCAAGGAGATTAAAGTGAACTTAGCACATAACGTGGTGGATTAATCAATAAATTTGTTAGAATCGAGAGAGTTAATGCTAAAGCTTTCTGATGACGGCAATTCACATTTTGGATTACTCGATTTCCGGAATTTTTCCATCTTCCAGTATTCCGTAATAACGCAGCGTTTTGGAAAATGGAATCCCCATTTCAAGTATTCTTTATTTGTATTACAATTGTAATTCTTCAGTTTCAGTGTTATTACTCCTTTAAAACTGTGGGTCATACATCACAAATGCTGGTATATCTTGGGACCGCCTCTGTGGTCTAGTGGTGGGAGTTTCTGGCTACAGATCCAGAGGCCCCGGGTTCGATTCCCGGCGCTACCACATTTTCTGAGAAATATTGAGTCGGGAACGTGATCCACTTAGCCTCGTGAGGATAATTGAGGAGCTATTTCAAGGAAATAGCGGCTCCGGTCTAGAAAACCACGGTCGTGGGGCTCCGTTGCGCTGACAACGTGACACCTATCCGCAAAAGTTGGCACTAACTTCACCGACAAGCGGCGGTCGCTCGGTCGGTATAGTTCGCTTGCGGAATACAGGCGATGGAGTTAGTTTGTTTGTTTGGTATATCCTGGAGGAAGGAGAGGTAATTTTTAAGGTACTATAGAAGGACAGAAATCATACATACCACAAGTAGTTAGAAAGGCTGGCTTCTGGCTGTGGAGGCTTGCTTTCAATCCCAGGTTACTTCATTTTGGTATTTTTAATGGATGAAGTGGAATATCTGTTTCTCAATGTCTTTGCTTTTCCCCTGCCAATTGTCAGTGGCACATAAATCCATATTCACCTGGCACCACCCCCTGAGACGTGCCCTGACAGGCAGCACCTTAATATATCTTCAGTCTTTAAGTTGATGGCTTCATCTGTGCTCCGGTAATTGACAGGTTACATAGCGAGGAAAACTCTTGATGTGTAGAAGAGATCGGGTGAAATTCACCGAACTGTGCGGGTATTCTTCTTTTTACTGAAATCAGTTTCATAATTGTGAATGCAAACGGGTTAACTTTTCTGTGTCGCTTCAAGCGTAATATATGACTTCATTAATATTCGTGTTTGGTTTATAAGTTACAATACACAGTAACCAGTGGTTTCCTGATTTAGTACAAAGATAGTAAACAAGAATTCTAGATTTTACCATACAGGAAGCGAGAAAACTGGATCATTTATTCGATTGTTTGTAGGCTGACATCGATGTTAAATTCTCCGCTTCACTGTAACAGTTTTGCCTGGGTGTAGTGCAATGCAAATGAAATTGAGTAATTCCAAAGAAGTCCTTTCGTATTGAGAACGGATGTTGGAGAGTTTCTTCAAAATTGGATCCTAATTAAAGTGAACTCATTGTTTGAAGATTTTAATCAGTATATCGTTTCTTCTTCTCAGAAACAATCTTACTGACACGTAAAATGTTTGACTGGCCCCATTGTTAGTACTTCCCCTATTCGTATGTTTATTGCATATATGAATATTAACAATGGAAGGATATATTCATAACTTTCTATTAAGTAACTATGTACTTCCTATGAAATACATTTTAAGCAGCTGATGTTCAGCTGAACAAATATCCTTTCTGTTCAGGGACCACTGAACAATATCACATATATTCCATTACAAGACAAATCTAAGGGTTGTTATAAAAATGTGTTGGACATTTTTCATAGTTTCGTCTTGATTAAATAAAGGTTTGGAAAGATGGCTCTGCTTCCGAATTCAGGTTAATAAAGGTGGAGCTACATCTCCACTCGCCAATACGTCTTCATGGCCTGCTGCTCAATGAACTTTACCACTACCTCGACAACTGTTATTTCTCTTGAAATCTGAAGATGTATCGACTTGTATAACGGGGATAGCGTGACGAGATTTCGAAAGGTGGCCGAGAGGGAAGTTGCTCTTGTCCTGGGGCGGCAGACACGTAGGAAGAAGTTTGCTGCTGCTGTAGCGAAACTCTCTCGCGCATCTTAAAGAGGATTTTCTACTTTGCGACTCCTTCAGGTTTTCTTTGTTGCCTGTCTGGTTTCTGTATCGAATCATGTTGAGTACATAATAACGTTATTCTCTGATGAAAAAATGGAAGAGTTCTACCTACTGGGATGTATTTTTTTTCTTTTTATTGCTAGTGGGGTGGGACTAAGTCCCTGTACTGCAGCCACTTCTGGCCTATTGTACCAGCCCCAGATGATAGGTGAGGGTGATTGTGGAGCAATTGGTGGAATGAAGATTGGCAGGGGAAACCGAAGTACTCGGAGAAAACCTGCCCCACACCACAAATCCCACTTGACCAGACCCGGGATCGAACCCGGGCCGCCGCGATGTGAAGCCAGCGACTTACCGCTTGAGCTATGGCGCGGTCTACTGGGATGTAACGCCGTTATAATTCAATCGATATTTCGGAGGGACGTTTCGTTTCCATCTTCATGGTCGAAGAAATTGTAAAATAATGTCACGTTTTAGTGCTCACTATAGACGAGGTATGGATTGGTGAATGGATTTACTGATGACATATACACACAACTCGGAAATACAGGTAATTAGAGCACCATCCTTTATTTCAACACCTTATCAATTTTTACACGCTAAATCTTATCCAGCCTGCAATCTCTTCACTAGTCGTTGCTTGGTAACAGCTCTCAACAATGGAGTTTCTACAGCTTCTGTGCTCATATCGTTACTGTCTGGCGAATATAACTCAATTATAGGACCATCTCTTCCCAGCCTCCCTTGCAGAACTCAACTCTCAACTGACTTGGTCACCCCAATTGCCTTTCTTAAAACGCCATTGCATGAACCGAGTAGAAAACACCGTTTCTAACAGTAACAATTATTGTATGTGTATTCGTCGCCGCGGGAACGTGTTTCCCAATCCGTTACCTAGAAACTGCCGTTATTTATTCGCCTATCTCACAGTCATTGCATAACAACGGCTGTACATGCTACAAAAATTAAAACTTGCTTACATGACGTCACCGACCGCGCTTGCGTAGTGGTAACGCTCCTATTCGAGAGACGCTTTGCTTGAATCTCGTTTAGGGCACCGGCTATTTTGACCTGTTCCGTGATTTTCCAAAGTCTCTGCGGGCATATTCAGGGATGGTACCTCAATTAGGCCACCCCGTCCCCTTTCAAATCCATTCCAGTTTCACCTCGTTAAAATAACCAATAAAGATATGACCTCCCTGCTGAGACTGCTTACACATGTTAAGTAACTCCATGGTCGTAGTCCTTCAACAGAATCTAGTAGTCGCTCACTTTGTCAGTATATCCCCGTTCTCATATGGAACCTGAAGGTTCATTACCTTGCTCACGACAGCCCGCCGCTGGACACTGTACATGACACATACAATGAGGCTGGGCTTTGCCTACACATAATGAGCAGGCGAGTAAATGCCACTGCGGCTGTTATAATGTGACATTATGAAGTTAGGAGCAGCCTTGATCTAATTTAAAGTTCTGTCCTACACACGGTAAGCGGAAGAGAGGCAAGACGAAGAGCGGCAGCGCGGTCTAAGGCATGAATTGTCTTCGGCATTTTGAACACTAGGATTGTTCGTTCGAGCCCCACTCAAGGCATGGATGTCTGTACGTAGGTAGAAATATTGAGACTGGCTGATCCCCCCTCCAAGGATTCTTACCGTCTGTGTATTAGAGGTAAATTAAAGTTATATTAAGCACTACGTTATGAAGGCGTATGGGGGTGTCGTTGTATATATCCACATTTTCTTGTCCTCGTCACTAGCTGTTTGGGTTCTCACCGAGGTAACTGTTAAGCGTATTATCTTCTTGTATGGAAACTCGTAGTTTATCGACTTTTTGGAGGGAAGTACTTCCTCCATCTTCAGGGTTGGAGGTATGATGAGTAATCAACAAGGAAGAAGCAAGCAACTTCAGAGCGTCCTGCATCTCGCTGGTTTCTTTGCTTAAGATTGTTATAAAAATAGAAACAGTACTTACCCCTAAAACTTCAGTAAACTTCTACCACACTACACTGTGTCACATTCCGTAAGATAGTTCCTTTCACAGTCACGTGGGCAGGGCTTGTAGCACGAATGGGGAGAAGAGGAATGCATATAGGATATTGGTGGAAAAGCCAGAAGGAAGGAGACCACTGGGAAGACCAAGGAGTAGGTGGGTGGACAATGTTAAAATGGATCTGAGAGAGATATGATGGGATGGTATGAATTGGATTGATCTGGCTCAGGATAGGGACCAATGGAGGGCTCTTGTGAACACGGAAAAGAACCTTTGGGTTCCATAATATGCTGGGAAGTTCTTGAGTAGCTGCAGATTTGGCTTCTCCTCAAGAAGGGCTGAGCTCCATGCGTGAGTAAGTAAGTAAGTAAGTAAGTAAGTAAGTAAGTAAAGAGTTCCCTGAAATTGGGCTAATTTCCCGATCTATCACGCCACCAGCAGCTTCTGCATCCCCGTCCGCTTCGGGAAGGAGTGCATTAGCCCAATCTACCGCTATTCACAGTAGACCTAAGTTCAAATAAAGTAGTTGCTATGCATGAAAAGCAACTGCACTGGTATTTGAAGGACAGGCGTGTAATACGGAAGTCAAGAGCCCCAGTAATTATCGCTAATGGCTTTGAGTAAATATGATTTACGTAACGGTTGAACTTAATTTGATCCAATGTCTTTTAAAGGCACATTATTCGTTAAACTTGCTTCATTAGTTTTAGTTTATAAATTTGAAATGTCATATCACAGAGGAACAGCGGTATCTCAGCCGATTCAGCGACTGGGCCATCTGCTAGACGACCGAGGAACCGGGGCTTGATTCTCGGTAGGCCTAATAAATTTTTCTTGTCGGTGTAGTAAATGAGGAGCTTCATAACTTGTACTCTTCTCCAAGTAAAATTAGAATGATCAAGTCAATGAGGATGCGGTGGGCAGGACGTGTAGCACGAATGGGGGAGAAGAGGAATGCATATAGGATATTCGTGGGAAATCCAGATGGAAAGAGACCACTAGGAAGACCAAGGCGTAGGTGGGTGGACAATATTAAAATGGTTCTTAGAGAGAAAGAATGGGATTTTATGGATCGGATTGATCTGGCTCAGGATAGGGACCAGTTGAGGACTCTTGTGAACACGGTAATGAACCTTCGGGTTCCATAAAATGCTGGGAAGTTCTTGAGTAGCTGGAGAATTGGCGACTCCTCAAGAAGCGATCAGCTACATGAGTGAGTGAGGTTGAGTTCGGTTGTGGGCCCCACCCAGCCTCCTACCCAATGAGTGAAAATCGCTAAAACTATTCTTGTACCAGGCCGTGGAGGCCCATAGGTTTGTGAGACGTGGAGGCTCCCACATTTTCTAGACAGTCGGCCCATAGATGTTGATGAAGTTGTCAGCTTTACGCTTCGGCCACTGCTGGTTATTTCCTTGTGACTGAAGCGGCCGGAACGTGAAGCCTACCACTCATCTTCATCCTGCACGAAAGATAAAAATGCATGGAGCTATACTTCCACTCCTCCATTCGTCTGGACCCTACACCGGATATCCTAGCTGAAGTTTTTCTCGATTTGCGTTAGATGCTCAGACAATTTCCGGGATAATACTTCAAAGTAGGCCACGACCGCTTCCTTCCAAATAGTTTCCATGACATTTACCTGTCATCCTGTTATTCGATGCTCTATAGACGCGGATGCTTAAATATACCGCAGAAGTGACGTCATGACCACGTAACTGAAGTGAACTGAATGGAACAAGCGACCTTTCTTTATGAGCAAGTCACTTTTTCTTTCAGGCGGATCCTGCGATGCACCCTGGTAACCACCGGGATTCCTTACACCTGTCGCTTATAGGCGGAATATGCTTTTACATTCCCATGAGCAAGTACAATGTGATACTGGCACTGAAACAAATATTGTGTAATTCCTTTGTAATCCTATATAGGAGCAAGAATATTGTGTTTCACTGCAGTCACCGTGGAATAATCTTGTTAGTGGTTTGGTACTGATCACTGTACTCATGGGCGGAGCCTGGATTCTTCTCGGGAGAAGGGAGCTTCTCTTACAGGGGAGGGGATGTTGTAAATTGTGCTTACAAATTTACTTTCAACTGTTTAAAATGCTATTTCTATTGGTTGCCATGCAGTATTCGACTTATAAATGTATTTTTTTACAAATTGTAATTTTTAATAGATGAACTTGGTATATTTCTTTCTTTCTTTCTTTCTTTCTTTGAATTCTGATGTTTTCTTTAATTAGAGGGGTGGTACGCCGCACTCTCTGTCTTCCCTACCAACTCTGAATAAATCTTTGTTTCCTCCTCGCTAAGCGCTAGAACTAAAACCCCAAACGAATTTGTAAAATATACTAAACTAATATACGATGTCTTACTTAAAATAACAAGTAATATAAATCAGTTAACAATTAAATATTTTGACCTTGTTATTACTTTATATACAATGACTCGTCTTCCGATTAAAAATTGGCTCCATTACCACTTTTCCAACTTCGTGTTCACATGAATTCACCGGGGATTGAAGCCAACGCTCCGTTACGTGAAGTCATCGTGTAGCCACTGAGATATAGCACGGTTCAACAAATCGTAATAAGTGGTACAGTCATTACGTTCGTGGACTATGGTTTTATCGCATCATATTACAAGGTATTCACCTACACTTACACAGATTCACATCGGCCCTCAAAACAGTGGGCCTTAGTCCTACCCCAATAGCAATAAAAAATAATAGTGAGTTTTTAAACTTTTCCCATCGTCTCATATTTTAAAATAACACAGCGTTTCGGAAACTGGATCCGTTTCCATCATCAGGTGAAGATGTGGGGAGGCAACTGTTCAGCTGGCTCCGTTAGAGCTAATCTCAGCGGGTGATGTCAGCTCTTTCCAACGGACCCAGTTGAGCACGCATCTCCACGTCCGTTCAGCTGAGCTCTGAGACAAATACACTTTCAGAACACACCACACGATGGACAAATTCCAAAAACTCAGTGCAACCAAGTATATTTTTAATCCGTCACATCCCCCATATATTGTTCGCAATTTTGATATTCTTTTCCGTTTATCTGCAGTGACTGCATTGACTTCGTGGGGATTTGTATTTGTATATCAAAATAAACTGGGTCGAGTACGAAGAAGCATAACCAGGTTGAAAGTTATCGAGATTAAAACTACAAAGAAAGGACAGTTCCATTATGTGGGATTTGAGGTTTTCACAGCGGTGACTATGAAGAATGCAGTCTTCTGGGATGTGGCGCCGTGTGAACAGACGCTTCGGCGATACTTACCTCCGAAACATCGTGTCACACAAGATCTACACGGCACCACATCCCAGAAAGCTTCATTCTTGGACATTTGCATTGTTTACGTTTCCGTATAGTTTCTAACATTACCGGATGCTACCAAACTGTGAATTTACTTAAGTAAAAACTGAGCATGTGCATTAAAACTACGGTAAGAATAGTTCAGATAATGGCATATGCAGCTCCAGTGTTCTTGGTGATGCGAATACGGTAGAAAGCAAATTTATCCCTGTAGAAGAAGCCATGGAGACCCATAGGGTTGTGAGACGTCGAGGCTCCAACATTTTCTAGACAATCGGCTCACAGATGGCGGTGAGGTTATCAGCATTACGCGCCGGCCACCCTTTAACCCCAGGAAGATTCCTGGTCCTCATTTCTGTTAGAGGTTGAGTCGACCCCAGGGCCACAGTGCGGCCGGAATAATTATGTAAAGTGAAAATTCCAATGACGTCATCGAGAATCTTATAAATTTACAGAGGTTTTTCCACGTTACATATCTCCTATCTGATAACGTTGTCCTGCACATCACGTTTCTGGATGATGGCCATGATAGTAGAAAGCGTAATCGATATTACTGTTTTCACTTTCTGTTTCCCAATTTATTGCCGCCACGTTGAATGTGATGAATCCATTTTCCAGTCGAGAAATCGTAAGTTACTTAATGAATATAAATCGATATTTATATTCAACATCGATTTCTTAGTGACATTAGAACAACATGAAAGGGAGAAGCAGTCCAGAAAGTAATTCCTGATGCTACGTTCTCTCCATCCATGCAAAGTCCGGGTTTGTAACTCAAATCGGGCAATAACTGACCATTTTCTTATCCTTCCAAATCTGTTATTCATTAATCAGTCTATTCGACGCTATACAGGGTGATGCTAAATTATTGTCTGGGTTTCCTTGGTCTATAAACGCAAACCTCGATAATAATTTAGAATTATCCTGTATGAACTCAAATACTGGAAGCATCGTCAAATAAAACATAAACAAACAAGATGGTCCGGAATATAATCACGAGAGTTCTGCCCCTCCATTTTCCTGAAGTACCTGTGAAAGACCATGTAAAACTTGTTCAGTATATAGAATTTGATATTCTTGTGGCAATTAATAGTCCCCTGGGATGTGTTTTAAGCCCTCAATAATCCGGTTGAAGTTTATCCGGATCGAAATATGAAAAATTAAAAATTCTGTTCACAGTTAAGTACATACTTTAAAGACATTTGGCACTTAGGAAGGCAGATGACACAGTTACCTTCAAACACAAGCACAATATTGATATTGTCACGCGTATGAGTGTCTACAGACTGGGTTTGGATTGGTGAATAGATTAACTGACCACTTACACACACAACTCGGAACTACAAGCAATTACAGCGCCACCCCTAATCTCCACAATTCACAAAGCACTGCAGCACCCGCTAAGCATTTTCCCAGCCTTCTGTGTCTACACAAGCCTTTCTCTGGAAACGGCTTTTAACAGTGGAGATACCGCGTCTTCAACCTTTCACTTCGTTACGCCCTGGCTCTCAACTGACTAAGCTCCAAACGTCGTCTCTCTTATAACCTCACGGTACGGACCTCGTAGAAAACACAATTCTTTCATTGTTTTATTCCAACGGTTGCATTATTAAGAATCTGCCGCCTAACAACGGGAACGTGTTTAGAGAGCTGTTGCCCAGAAACGGCCTTCATATATGCTGTTATCTCGCGGTCGTTGCAAAGCAACAGTCCTGCACCCCATAATATGATTTTTAAATGATGAACGGGAATTTTTTTTGGAAGGAAGCTATCACGACCTAATAACATTAATCTTCAAGAATTTGCCTGGAGGGACAGAGGAAAACAGCGAAAAACATCAGAATAGAAGGTGTCCCTACCGAACACTTCCCGAATATATGTATAGAGATTTACCGCTACTCCGTACCTACTCAGAAGCGCATCTTTTGTTCATTTATTTTCTTCGCTTCTTTTTTAAAAGTTTAAAATTATCTCAATATTATGCGCGCTTTGTGTGAACACGGAAGTTTCGAATTACGCCACATTATATAAGTTAGATAATGGCTTAGAGCGGGGTAATTGCTGATTTACTGACTCTATGTTATGGAAAGGAAAATAAAAAGCTTAATTGCATATGCGTATGACAAGTGGGTATCAGGAGACAGGTTAGCCTTCAGGCACTAGCTTTGCTACTGTGTAATAGGACCAGAGACTTGTAATTATGTTGGTAAGGGAACCGCTTTGGGGTTTAGACTTTAGACAGACTTGACTCTTCAATAAAAAACATAAAAAGTTCAGCCTGATACATTTTGAAGACAGTATATCTATTTATAATTAATTGTATCTCCTGTCAGTCCATCGGTACAGAGGGCTGAACTGCGCGTGCGTCTACATCTGTGTCTAGTCTCCAGTCCGCTAGGGTCCTGATATTAGAATGAAATTTTTTATTTAACACTTGCAGGGAGGCATGTGAAGCATGCATCACAGCTAATTCTCGAATTTAAACTAAACAAGACTTAAAAGTTCACTTCCTACCTCATACTGCTTCTGTATTACAAAGCCCAACCGGTTAATGCTGTTTAGGGAAACAGTCGCTGTTTTTTGTGAGAACCATACGGAAGACACAAATACACTCTGTGGGCAGAAAACTCAGTGCGTACCTCACAGGAAACTCATTACGTCTCCTCTACAAAGCCCAACCGGTTAATGCTGTTTAGGGAAACAGTCGCTGTTTATTGTGAGAACCATACGGAACACACAAATACACTCTTTGGGCAGAATGAAGAGTTTTAATGTGTTAAAGTAGGTGGTACATATAGTGACCACTGGTCTTCAAGATGATTAAGTACTTCTTAGCCGACTGTATAATTATGAACATTCCAAGGAAGGCACTAAGCAACATGAATTTAGTCACATTTTATATGTTTTCGTATGTTCTCTGTAACGGATGTATGAACTGATTTCGTCTAAAAAAATTAAAAACAACGGCAAGTTGTTGCAGCGTAACGTAACCAACCCGGGTCTCCAGGGACGCCACAGCAAAGACAGCGCTCAGAGATCCTGAAGCCCCACTTTCACCTCCCACTGGAGCAACTACAACTTATTGCGTTGCAACCTATGCAGGGACGCATGGGCTGTGTTAACGTATTGCATTAGACAAAATCCTTGATAGTCCAGTTTGACTGGGTTGAGAGGTCATCCGGATTAAGCGACAATTCGGATTAGTGAAGCAAAAGCTAGCCCAAAAGAAATCAGAAAAGAATTAAATAAAAATTTAATGATATAAGTAGTGCTGAAAATAAATAAAAACATCACTGTAGAGCCTTTATTAAAAAGATTTCTATTAGAGGCTGAGTCGACCCCAGGGACATGATGTGGCTGGAAGGATTAGGTCAATTGAATAAATTCAGTTACCTCATCGGGAATCGAACCAGCGACCTTCCAGCTTGTAGCATAGTGACTCGACCAACTACGCCACCGCGTGTCCTGGGCTTAATTAAATAACCCTGAAGCCATGAGGACTCGTAGGATAGTGGAGGTATTTCCCTACTATTCTTAACCTTGACATTAGATGGAGTTCAGTAGCCAGCTTCACTCCCCGGCCGCTTTATCTCCGGGGAAATAACCCCTGCGCCTACTGTGTACGAGGCAGGGTGAGTCCCAGAGCCGGTCTGGACGTTATGTAGAAAGAAAAATGTTTGCATCTACTTGGAATCGAACCCAGATTTCTCTGTCTTCCAGCCCTTAGTCTAGTCTCTATACAGATTGAGATAGCACAGCTCACGTATTCAATAGATGCTAGGTTCAAATCTTGGCCAGGACAGTATTTGTCGTTACGGGGTCTTTCATGGTTTTGCCAAATGTCTCCAAGCAAATTCCGGTACAATGTTTGTATATCACACCATGAACGTTTCCTTGCAAATACCTTACTAGTCATCATTCATGTTTCCGACCGTCGGATACTACAATATTTTGATGCCGTGAGTTTTACCACAAAATTCTGTGTTTCTGTGAGACAGTCCCCGTTAATACTGTACATACATCTTGTTCGCTGTGTTTGTATTGTGTTTTGGCTGTTTCTGTACCGAGTGAGTGGCGTGGCAGAGCAGAAAGAGTTTCCTTGTCGTCGCTAACAAGCCTCACCATACTGGGCCAGCCTGCATGTAGTCGTGAAGCTAGAAATTTCTCAAATCAACCTTCGCATTCAAGTGAAGGCAATTTTTTTTTCCTCTAATCTTATTTTGTAACGTGGGATGAACTCACGAATCTTGCGAAAACAGCTGCTTCGCTTTCATAACGGTGCCTCTAATTGGATAGCACAGGTACCGCAGACGTATCTAACGTACAAAGTTCTATCTTTTAAATTTCATGCATCGAAGAAAATTATCTTCTTCCTCTCACTCCAACTTCGGAGCATAGGGCTGATTTCTCAGTTTCATGATCATTTTTACAGACGGTAGGACTCCTTGGACGGGAGATCAGCTCGTCGCAAGGACTCTACCTAAACAGAGGACAACACAGAAACAGAATAAACGTATACACACACCAAATATCCATGTCTTGTGTGGGATTCGAACCTACGATCCCGGCTCCAGAGCGAGCGAAGACAGTACATGCCTTAAACAGCTGGGCTATCGGGACCGGCGAAAAAAATTGAATGAACGTAATATTAATCGAAGTTTTGTCTCGTATCCTTTTATCGACGTTACCCTGAAGTTGAGGTTTTAAAAACGTAAGGCATATAAGTGAGTGTAGATTGAGAACCCCTTCCAGGGTATACCGAGTTTCATTATTATTAGTGACGTCGAACTTTACGTCATCGTTAGAAAGTTACTTAACGTCAGGCAGAATCAAATTCGGAGGTCTCATTGAACCTGTAGGAAGTTTCTGTTGCAAGATTCCGTTCTAATGGCATGACGCATCCTCAAAGATGTTCTAAGTCAGAGATAAAACCACTAAACTTGAATACGGAGGATGTTATAATGTGCCCCGTGGTCAGAGTTATCGCGCACCTCGCGAGGCGGTCCTAGGTGGATATGCAGCAATGGTGGAATTGTGATTAACGGGGGAAAATAGTATAAACTCGGAGAGAAACTGCTCCAGTGCCATTCCTCGAGACTAAACTCGAGGCTTTGTGTTGAGATGTTGGACAGCTCTTGTTTTCAGACTCGCATCTAAAGGTAGAGTTGTCCTTGTGTCTTGTAACGTCATACCGGTATATACAGAAGTGTCTGTTGTTGCGGTACTGTGACTGTGCAGTTTGACGTTCAACCACACTAAATACAAATTAACAGGCTGTTTCGCTGCGGTTCAAGGTCAACCTGACCTACATAGAACCCTTACATACCATATTGTATCATTCCCATTTTCCGTTACTTGGATTGTTCCAAAGAATCCGGTCACATTTCCCAATGCTTTATGGAAACCAAATATTCTTTACCGTGTTCACCAGAGCCCTTCCATCGCTCCATATCTTGAGCTAGATCAATCCCGCATCCCATGTCTCTAAGATCCAATTTAATATTAATCTCTCATTAGATCCAGGCCTTCCATTGTGCCCGCAGAGCACATTTGTGTTTGGTATGATTCTCAGAGTAGGCAGTGATTATTTACCTGACCTTTCCGCTGTGTACTATTTTCTCTAAATTTTCCTAAAACATTCTAATTTGAGGTAAATTTATGAAAGAATCTCAAGAAGAATGCATTTTGATAGGCAAATATATGAAGTTTATTGACGTAGCAAAATGAGATCTTTTCCTGATGTGTACTTAGGTCGAATGTCGCGCTGAGCGATAACGGATTTCTATTCGACTTCACTGGAATATCGTAGCAACAGGGATAAAGAGGTTTAACTGAATGGGCTTTGTAGCGGAGACGTAATGTGTTTCCTGTGATGTACGGACTGAGTTTTCTGCCCACAGAGTGTATCTGTGTGTTCTGTGTGGTTCTCACAATAAACAGCGACTGTTTCCCTAAAGAGCATTAACCGGTTTGGCTTTGTAGTGGAGACGTGATGTGTTTCCTGTGAGGTACGAACTGAATTCTTAAATATTTGTCAGAAGTTCATGCTTAGGAGGACCCCGTGTGGTGGCGGGTTCGAATACCTCCACCGTAGCCCTGCGTGTTATAGGAGGCGACGAAAAGGGAACCCAATGCCTGGGGGTATAACTGGGCCACCATATTCCTGGTGGGCGTGGCCCTCCAGGTTGGGAGAGTCTAATCTGAGACAGTAAAATGTGGTCATGAATTCCTCGGGATTCGAACCTCAGAGTGTCTGCGCGATTGAAGACCAGCAGCAGATTTAAATGACAGATCCGTCCTATCGTCAGAGAGGATGTTACATAAACCTACGTCCGCAAGTGGTCGTGAGTCTCAAGGTGCTTGTCGTCAAGACGAAGTGATTGGCGGTAAGCCGCCAGTCGTAAATTAACTGTGACTCTGACCGCTGCGAGAGGTTAATGGAGAGACCTCGCCATTCTGTGTGCTAGCACATTGCTGTGACGTTGCAGTCTAGCAGCTGCCGATAGCTGTTGCACTTGGATGACCAGTGCTGTTCCAGTTCGCACCTGCCTGACAGAGAGACAGCCACAGCCTGACCGTTAGGTACAGCCTGTTCTCTGTCTCTTACTCGTTTCCTTTGTTTCCACCTTTTTACTTGTCCTTGTTTGCAGCGTGTCTTTTTCCAACCGACAGAGGATATATAAGTAGCCGATGAAATGATTGATTAATTATTGGAGCAGATTCTTCTCCGAGCTCTTGTATTATCATCCTACAAGTGCTTCATTCCGTCATCTGTCATCCGGGGCTGCTAGAACAGGCCTAAGTACCAAGGGACTCATCCTCACTGTCATAAGAGTAAAAGTTCTGGGGGGAAACAGTCGCCTACCTTCCTTTGGCACGACACGGATCAAATAGAAAACGAAAGAACTAAGGGGTATAAACAGACACAGAGAGCAAGGTGATGCCATAAGCCTCCTAACAAGATATAACGGGGATACACAGACAGAAATGGAGATATCATAAGCTTCCTTTTACCTTTCCAAAATAAGGGCTGTGAGCCTAAAATAATATATCGATTAACTACAGAATGATGAAGGGCCGCACCATAGCTCAAGCGGTTAGTTGCTGGCTTCCCACCGCGGCGGCCCGGGTTCGATCCCGGGTCTGGTCAAGTGGGAGTTGTGGTAGACAAAGTGGCTCTGGGGCGGGTTTTCTCCGAGTACTTCGGTTTCCCCTGCCAATCTTCATTCCACCAATTGCTCCACAATCACCCTCACCTATCATCTGGAGCTGGTACAATAGGCCAGAAGTGGCCGCAGTACAAGGGACTTAGTCCCTTGTACAATAGGCCAGAAATGGCCGCAGTACAAGGGACTTAGTCCCACTCCACTAGCAATAAAGAAAATCTACAGAATGATTGTGTAGTTGATAGATATATTAGATAGATTAATCGATCAATCGATCGAACGATTGACTATCTAATTAACTGACAGGCGGACCGACCGTACCTTTAATTGAGTAATGACTGTCTCATTGATTGATTGAATGATTGATTGACTGGTTAAGAAACTGACTAGCCGACAGACTGACTCATTAAGTGAGTGATGATTATGTATCTTATTGATTGATTAAATAAGTAAGTGACCGACCAAGTAAGTGATTGACTAAATTGACTGAAAACTAATTAACTGATATATTGATTAGATAATTAACACGCCGATCTACCAACTAAATGACTCACGATTAAGTATCTGATTCATTGATTTATTGATTAAGCATCAGATGAAAAGCGCCGACTGATTACTGAGCCGTGTTTACTTAGCTGATGAAATAAATTCCTCGTTTCTACGGAATTCTAATGTTTGTTGCCGGGTTCATGCGAGTTCCTTCAGACACGTCCTCTGTGTAGCAACGGTAACTGCCCCCATACGATACTGACCTCAATCCGGAACACAAAGTCTTCTGAAAATTGGTAGCTCAGTCTTGTTTGTATTGGGTTACCGGGTAGCGCAGTGCGGCGACACGAACCGGTCAACCGTTAGAACAACTATGAAATGTTTACTCTGTAGTTCTGTTTCATTTACCAACCAAAAAGAATGACCGAGTGAAACACAGTTCTGTCGCTCCGGTCTGTTCGCTGTCCATCCACTGCAACCGAATTATTTAGGTAGCTCAGTAAGGGGTATCACCGGGTCGCAGAACATAAAGTAACGTTAGAATTGACGTAATTTGAGTCTTCATAGCTGGTATGGTCAGGTGTCAAACTTCAAGATGGAGGCTACATGCTTTTCCGAACCGTTGGTTGATTTTTAACAGACTACACGGCGTAATATAATGTAATGTATGTAAGGGGTGGGCCATAAAAACCGGCCCCCGCACTGCGACCTTCAATGATCTATTGTGCTTCCCCTTTGGATTAGCCCTTTATTAATCCTACACTTTTAATAAAGTGTATTACATGACGTATCTTCAAGAAGATAGGATATTTCATAACCACCGCTGTGAGAACCTCAAATCTTCTGGTTAATATAAATCCAGTCGTTGCAAAACTTATGTAATGCCATTTATTGCCTACATGTTATCCAGTGTTTTGTATTACGTACACGCAACGCTCTATAAAGGACGACGGAGCATGCGCGCGTTCAAAGTCTGGAAACTTCATTACATGACGGGTTACGTTAAATTCTGCTGTTGCGTCACGCAACGAGATCGGAATATTTGGGTTAATTAATCACGGCGCAGGACGCCATGTTTGTTGCTGACATGTGTCTCAACAATTTCACTCCTGATTCTAATCAATTGCGTTCAAACCAATTAAAATTGTAAATTGAAATAAAATATTTGGGTCGACTGTGACAATAAAGGTAGTGAACCGAATTGCATAAGTGAAGCAGTTGCGACTGTAATAGGATTACAATAGGCGAATGCAGGGCGTAACAGACACACTTAATACCACTTCTACAGACGTGCATAAATGAATCATAATTAGCGTTTTGAAATGCATGTCCCTGTATATAATTACCCACCACTCCATGAAGATTTATAGACGAGTGGAGGTATAGCTTCATGCATAATTAATTTCGGCACTAGGTGGGAGTGGTCGCCTTCATGCCTCGGCCGCCTTACCCCTTGGGGAAAGCCCCCCCCCCCGATAGCCATTGGGTAGAACTTGATGAGGGCCCCAACATCTGACTCGATATTGTACACAAGAAAAATCATTTTCCTCTGCCAGGAATATACACTTGATCTCATGTTCATTTAGTCTGTAGCCCAGTCACTATACCGACTGAGCTGCCGAAAGTGCATTGACAAAGCTAAAATACAGGGCCAGAAAACAGGTTTAGAAAGAATAACAGAAGCCAAGACAAACGACATATTTGTTTTTCTTCTTCCTGCATTGTTTTGTAATTAAGACGTTGAAGGTATTGTTCTAGCGGTCACTTGTTTCGACGTCGTGAGGGAGTTGGTCCCAGAGAGACGGGGAGAGCACGTGCAGCTAAGAGAGAGAAAGAGAGATAAAGTAGGAGGGAACGGACAAAATTATATAACGAACATTTTCATAATTTACACTCTTCACCTAACAATACTAGGAAGTGGGATGGGCAGGGAATGTAGCACACGTGAAAGAAATACTTGAAGACTTTCGGTCCGTTACAATTTACAGATTAGGGTGCAGGAGTTTGACTCACGGGGCCTACGATTCACCATCCCGCTTGCATTATTGTTCTGTAGTACGGAACTATATATATATACTTGGCACGTACCGCACAGAGAACACCGCTTCCAACAGTTCTTCTATTGTTACATGCGTATCTGTTACATAGCAACGGCCATTGTTTACAGAACAATTACTTAGAATCGGCTATTGTATAGTTGCTTATTTCGCAGTTGTTGTTCAGAAACGGGTATACATACCACAGTGTTTTAGTGAATATTGTGACGTAACGGCTAAAAGCCGGAATAGTGGAGCCAGAGCGGACGTCCGTTACTGCAACGGTCCGGAAATCACGTTCCCGTTACAACGAATAGCAACGAACGAGCCGTTACCAAGTAGCAAGTCGCTAAACTCGAGATTCCCGTGGCAACCAACAGGACAACAGAGGAATTGTTCAGTGTGACGTCTTCTATTAGGGCCGCGTGGAAGTTGTAAAAGGCAGCGCATTTCATGAATTAGAGTATGGGAAAGTGGACGCATAGATCCACTTTTTCGTGACCTTGACCCCAGTTGGTGAGTGGTCAGCTTCACGCCTCTGCAGTTCGTGAATTCGAGTTGTAGCAAGTAGATCAAAGTATTAGCAGAGATCAGTTCGAGAGACTGGCGAGAGATTCTTTATAGAGGTTCTCAATACGACATTCAGAATGAATTCAGTGTGTGAGCTGTTATAATCAAGAAGTGCCAATAAACCCAATCATCTAATTAAGAACAAAACTATAATTTTGCCTGTGGTTCTGCATGGGTGTGAAACTTGATCTCTGACATTAAGAAAGGAACATAGACTGTGGGTGTTTGAGAACAGGGCGCTGAGGAGAATATCTGGACCAAAGAGAGATGAAGTGACAGGAGATTGGAGAAAACTGCATAATGAGGAGCTTCATAACTTGTACTCTCCTCCAAGTATAATTAGAATGGCCAAGTCAAGGAGGATGAGGTGGGCAAGGCAAGTAGCACGAATGGGAGAGAAGAGGAAAGCATATGGGATATTGGTGGGAAAACCAGGTGGAAAGAGACCACTAGGAAGAACAAGGCGTAGGTGTGTGGACAATATTAAAATGGATCTTAGAGAAATAGGATGGGATGATATGAATTGGATTGATCTGGTTCAGGATAGGGACCAGTGGGGGTATATTGTGAACACGGTAATGAACTTTGTTGCTATACAAACTGCTGGGAAGCTCTTGAGTAGCTGCACAACTGGCGGCTTCTCAAGAAGGGTTGAGCTCCATGAGTGTGAACACGTGACAGTGTGTACTGATTATTGGACAATCGACAGTTCCAACACGAATTCTGTGTCTGGTGTTTCCGAGTTTTAGTGACTTCATCCATCTCCTTATTTAGGCGTTGTTTACCTTGGTTCTTATTGTGAGGTTGCCCTGCTGGAGTTAAGAATGCGCGGAGTTAAATCTCCGCTCCCTCCTGAGTCTTCGTGGCATCATTCTTAATTAATTAAACACAGAAAATTACTCACCGTTACGTCACTGGATAGTCCGCCTTGCCTAGGTAAGATGCAGACAACCCCAGGCGGCCTCTGAAATTCGTTTAACAACACCCCGTTTGGTATTTCATTGCACGAGATCCTGAAATTGTCCCTGCACGCGAATTCCTCTCGCCCAGATGGTCGAGAGGTACTGTAACGCGGTCCCTAACTTCCCTGTATCCCTCGCGCTTCAGTATTTAACCTTGAAGGATTCAGACACTGCACGGCACTCTGCGTTACAGCGCAAATATGACCTGTAAGTGCAGAAATGTGTTGTCAAAGATTATGAGTAAACTGCTCTACATGCATCACCACTCTCTGATACTTCTCCAGAACCTGGTTGCTTTGGTACAATGGTTAGCTGAATAGTTCAGTACCTATCGTCTTACCTAGTTAATTCGATGGGTGGCTGATAACTTGGTTAAACATTTAATTAGATGTTTGATTATTAAAATTTGCAGTTGTTTAAATAGTTCGTAATTGGATTTTTGGAAAGTAAATTTTCCGATCACCGGTCACGGTAGCCGAGCGGTCTAAGGCATGCACTGTCTTCGCTCGCTTGGAAACCGGGATCGTGGGTTCGAATTCCACTCAGGGCATGGATGTTTAGTTTGTGTGTGTGGGTTTGTGTGTGTTTGGGGACAGGTAGAGGCCTTGCGACGAGCTGATCACTCGCCCAAGGAGTCCTACCGAATGTGTAAGATCTAGAAAAACCGAAGTGAACGGAGAAGTTCATGGGGGTAGGCCTAGACCCATTGGGGCTGTAGTGCCAAGGGGAAAAAAAATTGCCGATCTGATAAGTTACTTTTAAATACTTCTCTTATATATACATCTTCTTGGATAATGAATTTATTTATTGCTTTATTCATATTTTCTCTGCCACTCTACAGTCATTTGGACCGTGGCGTCTTTTTCAGTTTTGTAATCATTTTTACTCAGTCAGTAGGACACTTTGGACGGGGGATCAGCTCATCGCAAGGCCGCTACCTACACACAGAACAACACAAACACAAACTAAACACACACATAGACATCCATGTCTCTAATGGGTTTCGAACCCACGATCCCAGTGTTCGAGCGGGCGAAGACTGTTCATGCCTTAGACGGCGCAGCCACCGTGACCGGCGATACATTCATAACTCGTTAATTTTTTTAGTTGGTCAGCTAAGATACTTATCTTGAAGGATGACAAATTGGTTTGAATGTCTCATAGCTTCACTGTATAGTCAAAGTTGTCCCTGTGCCTAACTAATTAAGCACTACGCCATGAAGACGTATGGGGGAGTGGATATATAGATCCACTCCCCATTCGCTTTACCCCCGGTACCCATTGGATAGGTTGGGTGGGCCCCAGAACCGGTCTGGACGACGTGGAGAAGAGAAAATTCTTGACCCTACCGGGACTCGAACTCCGACCCCTCGGTCGTCCAGCCCGCAGCCAGTCGCTATACCGACTGAGCTATCCCGACTCCTTTACCGTGGTTGGTTGTTTGATAATTTAGACACTTAACTGGTTTGTCAGTTAATATGATTCCTTGATCCTGAATTTCGACTCATAACTCCAATTTGTTCCCGCCCGGAGCTGATTGGGTTATGTAGCAAGAGAGGGGAATCACGAAAGTGGGCAATAAATGCCTTTACGAGGTCACAAAACTGGCGAAAGGGCACGGCCAGCGCTCTACTCTGATTTTTTCCAGTTATTGCACTTGAACACATCAACTTCATTGGCGTATTTGTGAGTTGATGACGACACGCTCTGGTTGGTGTGCGTATTGCTGTCGTATCCGAAGTGTTTGGTGTGTGTGCTGGCTACATCAGGGTGGTGTTACTGCTGGAACTCTTTGCATGGTAATAACATCCATTCATTCATCTATGGTTCTACAGCCCTTGTGGACCTTGGCAACTTTTTCAGTTTCTTAGTCTATACACAGTCGGTAGGACTCCTTTGACGGGGGATCAGTCTGTCGCAAAGCCGCTATCTACACACAGAACAACATAAACACAAAATTAACACAAAAAAGATATCCATGCCCTGAGTGGGATTCGAACCCACGATCTCAGCGTTCGAGAGAGGGAAGACAGTTCATGCCTTAGACCGCGCGGCCGCTGTGATCGGCGGTAATAACATTATTTATATTTATTTGTGCATTATTTAACGACGCCCTCATTACCTCAGACTACACGTATATAGCGTCGGATGTAAAGATATTCACTCACTCATGGAGCTGAACCCTTCTTGTGAAGCCGCCAATTGTGCAGCTACTCAAGAATTTCTCAGCATTTTATGGAACCCGAAGGTTCATTACCGTGTTCAAAAGAGTCCTCCACTGGTCGTATCCTAAGCCAAATCAATCCAATCCATCCTATCCCATCCTATCTCTCTAAGATTTATTTTAATATTGTATGTAACAATATTAGTGAATAATGGATTGGAAAGGATGTGATAGGAAGCGGCCTTTAATTATTTTGAGGCACTGTCCCAACAGTTGCCTGAAGAGACTGAGGAAAACGAAGAAACACCACAATAAAGATTTTCGATGTCCTGGCCGAGATACGAACCGGGTAACTCCCGAATATAAATCAGATCCGATACGGCGTGAAACAAATTTTTCGGCCTGTTAACTTCATAAACATGTACATTTACATGTCAGTGACTGAGTTAAATCACGCATATATCCGCTAGAATCGGCTACAACTTGGTCAAGAATCGAAAGTGTACACGGATATGGGCCATTCTAACCGAGTGCTTGAATGGTTTTCCTCGGCATCTGCAGGCGAATGCAAGACCTGAGGTCCTTGTGACTGCGTTTAGGATGTTTACTGTTTTTTTTCGGATGTGACAACGTGTATTATGGTAGTTATTCACTAACACTGTCGAAGAACCTGCTGCCTTCATCCTTAACCCTGAACACTGAGGCAGGAAGTTACTCCGAAACGTTGGCATCTACCAGAAGACAGTATCTTCAATATATGACCACCATTTATTTGCAAGTCCTTACAATACACACCATTTCAGTTCAATATCTGTCTCACCTGCGATATAGGTCTCCAGTATAAACTTTGTGGTTGTTAAATAACTAACAATAAACAGGGTAACTTTGTATTCCCCTAGTGAGGGCTCAGCGCAGGAGCCAACTATGTCGCATTGTCTCTCCGAAGTTCCGTTTATGCACATTCCTATGTTCCATTAGCTGTCATTTCGTAATGGCGTCTTGCCAGGACTGTAGGTATGTAGCGGGGAAATAGTGTACGTAGGAGGGGTAGGAGGGGTAGCCGGCATATCCATCTACTCCCTTTTGTTTCTAAAGCTGTATACGTAAATATTCGTACTGAATTCCGAATCATAGGTGGGCTAGGAGCAGCTGGTGTTTGGCCCCTGNGTCCCTGTGCCTAACTAATTAAGCACTACGCCATGAAGACGTATGGGGGAGTGGATATATAGATCCACTCCCCATTCGCTTTACCCCCGGTACCCATTGGATAGGTTGGGTGGGCCCCAGAACCGGTCTGGACGACGTGGAGAAGAGAAAATTCTTGACCCTACCGGGACTCGAACTCCGACCCCTCGGTCGTCCAGCCC
>NW_019740656.1:2616861-2622301 GCF_002891405.2 Cryptotermes secundus | reverse complement strand
GAGTCCTACCGAATGTGTAAGATCTAGAAAAACCGAAGTGAACGGAGAAGTTCATGGGGGTAGGCCTAACTTCATAAACATGTACATTTACATGTCAGTGACTGAGTTAAATCACGCATATATCCGCTAGAATCGGCTACAACTCGGTCAAGAATCGAAAGTGTACACGGATATGGGCCATTCTAACCGAGTGCTTGAATGGTTTTCCTCGGTATCTGCAGGCGAATGCAAGACCTGAGGTCCTTGTGACTGCGTTTAGGATGTTTACTGTCTTTTTCGGATGTGACAACGTGTATTATGGTAGTTATTCACTAACACTGTCGAAGAACCTGCTGCCTTCATCCTTAACCCTGAACACTGAGGCAGGAAGTTACTCCGAAACGTTGGCATCTACCAGAAGACAGTATCTTCAATATATGACCACCATTTATTTGCAAGTCCTTACAATACACACCATTTCAGTTCAATATCTGTCTCACCTGCGATATAGGTCTCCAGTATAAACTTTGTGGTTGTTAAATAACTAACAATAAACAGGGTAACTTTGTATTCCCCTAGTGAGGGCTCAGCGCAGGAGCCAACTATGTCGCATTGTCTCTCCGAAGTTCCGTTTATGCACATTCCTATGTTCCATTAGCTGTCATTTCGTAATGGCGTCTTGCCAGGACTGTAGGTATGTAGCGGGGAAATAGTGTACGTAGGAGGGGTAGGAGGGGTAGCCGGCATATTCATCTACTCCCTTTTGTTTCTAAAGCTGTATACGTAAATATTCGTACTGAATTCCGAATCATAGGTGGGCTAGGAGCAGCTGGTGTTTGGCCCCTGTGTACTCGTACACTACTCGTAGATAAGGAGAATATCGGAGAAGTTCATGGAGGTAGCCTAGGTCCACTGGGGCTGTAGTGCCAAGGGGGGGGGATATATGCCAGTTTGCTGTTCTGTCGTTTCCATGGAAACCACATGCAAATCTAATCTCAGTTAGTTACGATGCTACCAGAGGTTAGCAACAGCAATATTACAGTCGGTATTATAGCAGTGACCTTTGCTGNACCCCTCGGTCGTCCAGCCCGCAGCCAGTCGCTATACCGACTGAGCTATCCCGACTCCTTTACCGTGGTTGGTTGTTTGATAATTTAGACACTTAACTGGTTTGTCAGTTAATATGATTCCTTGATCCTGAATTTCGACTCATAACTCCAATTTGTTCCCGCCCGGAGCTGATTGGGTTATGNCATCATCATCATCATCATCATCATCATGGTCGTCGAACAGGTTGGCTTAGCGGTCTTGTATTCGGGATCTGCTAGGTTCGAATATCGACTGGGACACCGGTTAGCATTACTGAGGGTTTTCATGGGTTTCTTCAGCCTCATTAGGCAAATTTCAAGAGAGTAGTGGATACGTCACGACCNAAACTGGCGAAAGGGCACGGCCAGCGCTCTACTCTGATTTTTTCCAGTTATTGCACTTGAACACATCAACTTCATTGGCGTATTTGTGAGTTGATGACGACACGCTCTGGTTGGTGTGCGTATTGCTGTCGTATCCGAAGTGTTTGGTGTGTGTGCTGGCTACATCAGGGTGGTGTTACTGCTGGAACTCTTTGCATGGTAATAACATCCATTCATTCATCTATGGTTCTACAGCCCTTGTGGACCTTGGCAACTTTTTCAGTTTCTTAGTCTATACACAGTCGGTAGGACTCCTTTGACGGGGGATCAGTCTGTCGCAAAGCCGCTATCTACACACAGAACAACATAAACACAAAATTAACACAAAAAAGATATCCATGCCCTGAGTGGGATTCGAACCCACGATCTCAGCGTTCGAGAGAGGGAAGACAGTTCATGCCTTAGACCGCGCGGCCGCTGTGATCGGCGGTAATAACATTATTTATATTTATTTGTGCATTATTTAACGACGCCCTCATTACCTCAGACTACACGTATATAGCGTCGGATGTAAAGATATTCACTCACTCATGGAGCTGAACCCTTCTTGTGAAGCCGCCAATTGTGCAGCTACTCAAGAATTTCTCAGCATTTTATGGAACCCGAAGGTTCATTACCGTGTTCAAAAGAGTCCTCCACTGGTCGTATCCTAAGCCAAATCAATCCAATCCATCCTATCCCATCCTATCTCTCTAAGATTTATTTTAATATTGTATGTAACAATATTAGTGAATAATGGATTGGAAAGGATGTGATAGGAAGCGGCCTTTAATTATTTTGAGGCACTGTCCCAACAGTTGCCTGAAGAGACTGAGGAAAACGAAGAAACACCACAATAAAGATTTTCGATGTCCTGGCCGAGATACGAACCGGGTAACTCCCGAATATAAATCAGATCCGATACGGCGTGAAACAAATTTTTCGGCCTGTTAACTTCATAAACATGTACATTTACATGTCAGTGACTGAGTTAAATCACGCATATATCCGCTAGAATCGGCTACAACTTGGTCAAGAATCGAAAGTGTACACGGATATGGGCCATTCTAACCGAGTGCTTGAATGGTTTTCCTCGGCATCTGCAGGCGAATGCAAGACCTGAGGTCCTTGTGACTGCGTTTAGGATGTTTACTGTTTTTTTTCGGATGTGACAACGTGTATTATGGTAGTTATTCACTAACACTGTCGAAGAACCTGCTGCCTTCATCCTTAACCCTGAACACTGAGGCAGGAAGTTACTCCGAAACGTTGGCATCTACCAGAAGACAGTATCTTCAATATATGACCACCATTTATTTGCAAGTCCTTACAATACACACCATTTCAGTTCAATATCTGTCTCACCTGCGATATAGGTCTCCAGTATAAACTTTGTGGTTGTTAAATAACTAACAATAAACAGGGTAACTTTGTATTCCCCTAGTGAGGGCTCAGCGCAGGAGCCAACTATGTCGCATTGTCTCTCCGAAGTTCCGTTTATGCACATTCCTATGTTCCATTAGCTGTCATTTCGTAATGGCGTCTTGCCAGGACTGTAGGTATGTAGCGGGGAAATAGTGTACGTAGGAGGGGTAGGAGGGGTAGCCGGCATATCCATCTACTCCCTTTTGTTTCTAAAGCTGTATACGTAAATATTCGTACTGAATTCCGAATCATAGGTGGGCTAGGAGCAGCTGGTGTTTGGCCCCTGTGTACACTACTCGTAGATAAGGAGAATATCGGAGAAGTTCATGGAGGTAGGCCTAGGTCCACTGGGGCTGTAGTGCCAAGGGGGGGGGATATATGCCAGTTTGCTGTTCTGTCGTTTCCATGGAAACCACATGCAAATCTAATCTCAGTTAGTTACGATGCTACCAGAGGTTAGCAACAGCAATATTACAGTCGGTATTATAGCAGTGACCTTTGCTGAAGAAAATGTTCTTTCAAGATCATCATCATCATCATCATCATCATCATCATGGTCGTCGAACAGGTTGGCTTAGCGGTCTTGTATTCGGGATCTGCTAGGTTCGAATATCGACTGGGACACCGGTTAGCATTACTGAGGGTTTTCATGGGTTTCTTCAGCCTCATTAGGCAAATTTCAAGAGAGTAGTGGATACGTCACGACCAGCTCCTTCCAGATCTCTTCTAATTCATTATTCACCAGTCGTCCTGCCAATTGACGTTGTGTAGTTTGAGATCTCGGCGGTGTCGTGCAATAAATCACAGAATGTATTATTATTATTATTATTATTATTAGTAGTATTATTATTGGGAGCCGGGGTAGCTCAGTCGGTATAGCGAATGGCTACGGGCTGGACGACCAAGGGGTCGGAGTTCCATTCCCGGTAGGGTCCAGACCGGCTCTGGGATCTACCTAACCTCCTATCCAGTGGTAACCGAGGGCTGTTTCCCTGAGGTAAAACGGCCATGGCGTGAAGCTGACTACTCAACTCCAGCTAGTGCCGACGGGGCTGTTAAGTTTGTACGCTAATAAACAAGAATTTGATTGAAATGAATTTGAACATCGAGCTGAGCTGCCTTTCCAAGACTTTGTCAGGGATGTATTCAGTGAAATCGAGACTTCACCATGTCCCACAGCGACTGTGATGTGTAAGGGCGGTTGAATAGAAGGGTTGAAGAGTTTTGTCCGAATGTAAGACAGTGCGGTCTGCTTGTCGGAAGCACGCACCGCTTCCATCTTGACAGCCGAAGAGTAAACGAAGCAAGAATCCAGGAACTCTGCTTTCAGCCTGCTTCTTTCTGGTTTCTTGCTTGACTTACTCTTCAACCCTGAAGATAGAAGCGATATGTTCTTTCTGAAACTTCGATGAACCTTTACCGGACTTTACGGCTTTACATCCCTGAGAATATATCTCTTCAGAGTCACAGCTGTAAGAACCTTAAATCTAATAAAAAAAATTGTTTATGGNGCCAAATCAATCCAATCCATCCTATCCCATCCTATCTCTCTAAGATTCATTTTAATATTGTATGTAACAATATTAGTGAATAATGGATTGGAAAGGATGTGATAGGAAGCGGCCTTTAATTATTTTGAGGCACTGTCCCAACAGTTGCCTGAAGAGACTGAGGAAAACGAAGAAACACCACAATAAAGATTTTCGATGTCCTGGCCGAGATACGAACCGGGTAACTCCCGAATATAAATCAGATCCGATACGGCGTGAAACAAATTTTTCGGCCTGTTAACTTCATAAACATGTACATTTACATGTCAGTGACTGAGTTAAATCACGCATATATCCGCTAGAATCGGCTACAACTTGGTCAAGAATCGAAAGTGTACACGGATATGGGCCATTCTAACCGAGTGCTTGAATGGTTTTCCTCGGCATCTGCAGGCGAATGCAAGACCTGAGGTCCTTGTGACTGCGTTTAGGATGTTTACTGTTTTTTTTCGGATGTGACAACGTGTATTATGGTAGTTATTCACTAACACTGTCGAAGAACCTGCTGCCTTCATCCTTAACCCTGAACACTGAGGCAGGAAGTTACTCCGAAACGTTGGCATCTACCAGAAGACAGTATCTTCAATATATGACCACCATTTATTTGCAAGTCCTTACAATACACACCATTTCAGTTCAATATCTGTCTCACCTGCGATATAGGTCTCCAGTATAAACTTTGTGGTTGTTAAATAACTAACAATAAACAGGGTAACTTTGTATTCCCCTAGTGAGGGCTCAGCGCAGGAGCCAACTATGTCGCATTGTCTCTCCGAAGTTCCGTTTATGCACATTCCTATGTTCCATTAGCTGTCATTTCGTAATGGCGTCTTGCCAGGACTGTAGGTATGTAGCGGGGAAATAGTGTACGTAGGAGGGGTAGGAGGGGTAGCCGGCATATCCATCTACTCCCTTTTGTTTCTAAAGCTGTATACGTAAATATTCGTACTGAATTCCGAATCATAGGTGGGCTAGGAGCAGCTGGTGTTTGGCCCCTGTGTACACTACTCGTAGATAAGGAGAATATCGGAGAAG
>NW_019740656.1:2613989-2616123 GCF_002891405.2 Cryptotermes secundus | reverse complement strand
AGATAGAAGCGATATGTTCTTTCTGAAACTTCGATGAACCTTTACCGGACTTTACGGCTTTACATCCCTGAGAATATATCTCTTCAGAGTCACAGCTGTAAGAACCTTAAATCTAATAAAAAAAATTGTTTATGGTAACCGTGTCCAAAAATTGTAAGGTAAAGGTATCCCTGTATCAGGCCGTGAAGGCCCATAGGGTTGTGAGACGTCGAGGCTTCAAAATTATCTAGAGTCTAGACAATCGTCTCATACATGGCGGTAAGGTTGTCAGCCTTACGCGCCGGCCGCCCTTTACCCCCAGGAAGATTCCTGGTACTCATTTCTGTTAGAGGCTGAGTCCATCCGAGGGCCATAGTGCGGCTGGAAAGATTAGATCAATTGAAAAAATCCAATAATCTCATCCGGAACCGAACCCACGACCTTCCGGCTTGTAGCATAGTGCCTGAACCAACTAAGATGGAGGTACTATGCCCCTCCGAAACTCTAGGTGAATTCTACTAGACTACATAATTCGGTGGAAACAGATAGCGTTTGAAAAGTATTGTATTTTGTGATTGTAATCGTTGTGATTTGTGCGGCGGCGGGGGAATCAGTACTATCTTGTGGCGAGTGCATGTACTGCCTCCATCTTCAGGGTTGAGAGTCAGCCAAGGTAGCATGGCCGGCTTCCTCTTTGATTCTGAAGTTGTGGGCAGTTAATTCACCCAAAACTTCGGTGCACTTCTTAATAGAGCCCTTGGCGTCACGTACTATTCGTCCTTGTGAGAACGTGAAATTAAAGGATAAAGAAGAGGGTTCTGTTAGTTATTTAGGTAGTTAGTAGTTAGTTAGTTAACTGTCAGTCCCATATGTCATTCGGTTAGTCACCGGCTTTCCACCGCGGCGGCCCGCGTTCGAGTCCAGCTCAGGTTATGTCGGATTTGTGATTGACAATGTGGCACTGAGGCAGGTTTTCGCCAAGTACCTCGGTTTCCCCTGCCAATTCTCATTCCACCGACTACCCCATGCTCAACCATCATCCGGGAATGGTACAACGGGCCAAACAGTGGCCGACGTACCAAGTGGACTCAGTCTCACCCCACCCCCAAGAAACTAAAAAAAAAAAACTTTAGTTACCTGGGGGTAGTTAGAAAAGTTGAGAGCTAACCGACGTTTCGGTGGAATTTAGCGCCTCCATCTTCGATATTGAAGGTTAAGCTAACTAAGAAACAACAAGCGGCTCACGTTAGTTTGTGTGAGTGTGTACTCAGGCACACAGTTTGGCTGTGAGTGCTGGTACACCTGCTTCATATTTTCACAGAGACGTGTGTTAGCCGTTGACCCAGAGACCCAATTTTCACCTTCGCAGCGCATCGCTTTACCTTGGTCCTTCTGGTGAGACAAGCTGCTCACTTTCGCATTTCGTGAAGCTGTCCCTTCCCTACCTCGGGCTGCCTTGCCCTGGTTAGACGTCTAGTCTACACAAACACAAGACAACAAAACAAACGCGACGAACTTTGAATCTGTTCCTCGTGTCCGTCTCGAATTCATCGTTTGCAAGTTAAATTTAGTTCAATTTTCCTGAGATATGACGTTTTCATGCAAGTGGACACTTACATTGCGGGAGTGCGTGTCTTGACACCCTGGTTTCGACTAAACAGAATAGTCTGACACCGTATAGATTTGTATTCGGGAGGTGTTCAGTTCCTTTCACAGTCTGAAAGCCGAGTATTCTGACTGAAGATATTCATGTTTTTCCTCAGTCCCTCCAAGCACAATCGGGATACTACCTCGATGAAGTCGTGACTGATTTCTTCTAAATGCTTTCCAAATCATTATTCTCAAATCATCATATAATTCGACGCTGTGCAATCTACATACTGACAGCAACAGAAACTACAACACAAATACACAAAGTAAGAATTTCTGTGAAGAAGGCATCGTTTGCTTGATAACGACACGAACCGCATAAAAGACATCGCATCCAACAGTTATCCTATTGTTGCGTGTGTATTCGTTGCAACGGGAACATGTTTACCAAGGCGTTGTCTAGCAATGACCGTCTCTTCAGCATCACTATACCGGTTTTCAGGCGGTACATGGAGACACAGACACGCAGTCAGATATTTGATTTCTTAATCTTTCTTCATTTTTT
>NW_019740656.1:2380068-2613853 GCF_002891405.2 Cryptotermes secundus | reverse complement strand
TTGCCCGTGGCGAACCCGCATGGCTAAACTGAGACAGTTCTGTACCTGCCTGAGGGTATGACGTTTGCAGCTGCAGCAGCTTTCTTGAAAGGTAAAGGGGACACTTACCGTGACGAAGCGCAACATATCCTGGTCGGCAAAGACCTGCTTCCGTGTGCGACTTCAGGAAGAAACCAAGGTGCAAGTCTCATGCGATAATTGTGTTCCCAAAAAGTTGTAAATTAACCAGACATTTCGACGAAAATTTCTGGGCTCCCTTGACGGCCATTTTGCAAATATAAACTCAGAATAGAACGTTGTTAAAGAATGGGCTTTGAAGGTGTAGGCAACGCGTTCCTCCGAAACGTGGATAAATGTTTATCAGACTACACGGCGTCATATTTTAAAAGAAAATCATTTTCCATTTTCCTTACATGTTACTCCTTTGGTTTGACAGCCATTAATTCGCATTGAATAATACGTAATTATCTTTGCTTAATATTGGCCTTATAAAGTTGGTTGTTTCACCGAGGTAAAGTGGTCGGAATGTGAGACTGACTACTGATTTCCGACCAATGCCAAGGATATGAGTGGTGCCTTGCCAAAAGCGTGCTCAGAAGCATCTGTATTTTGAATATTTCTTGAAACGTGGCGACTTCCCCTATGCTATGTCGCAACCACACAGGAATTCATAACCCCAAATTTGAGGCACCATGCTTTACACAATGGAATGGACATTTAATAAATCAAACGGAACAGCGAAAACAATTTAAGGCCTTTGAGAACCCGTGAATCTCTGAAAGCCTTCCTCGTTGCACAGTTCCTAACAATGGCCTCTTAGTGTTGCATCACATTTCATCTCTTGATCAGTGCTGCGTGTCTTGTACTAACACGCCCCTGTGATTTCACGCGGCAACTTACCAGAGACTTGTGAGGGTGATGCTGATATCAAGGGAGGTAAGAGGGTCGCGCTATAGCTCAGGCGGTTAGTCGCTGGCTTCCCACCGCGGCGGCCCGGGTTCGATCCCGGGTCTGGTCATGTGGAATTTGTGGTGGACAAAGTGGCGCTGGAGCGGGTTATCTCCGAGTACTTCGGTTTCCCCTGCCAATCTTCATTCCACCAAATTCTCCATCTTCATAAGCACCCGGGGCAGGCTACAATAGGCCAATCAGTGGCCGCCGTGCCGAGTGGACCCAGTTGAACTCCACCCCCCACTAAGAGAATTAAAAAAAGAAAAAAAAGAGGTAGGAAACAGCAATTCTTATGAATAGAAAATATCCTGGCCGTATTTACTATATGCCATGGAAGTTATACTCCACTCATTCCTAACCTCTGCACTAGACAGAGGTGAGTGATCAGCTTCACGCCCCTGCCGCTTTAACCCCGATAAGATAGACTGGAATAATGTATGTCTTGCTCACGGATTCAGACCTCATTTACTGTTTCTTCTAGCCTAATCACTCAGTTAAGCACTACTCCGTAAAGACATGTGGGACTGGAGGTGTAGATCCACACATTCTTAACTTCGGCACTGCACGGAGATGATTATTCAGGTTCAGACCCCTGTGGAGTACAGAAATATCTTTTGCTCCTAACAGAAATGGATCCTCAGATGCTAAGTCATCCAGCCCTTAAAAGACCCAGGTGACTAGGAGTGTGTATGTATGAGGGGTGGGCCACAATCCGGCCCCTGTGCTGGGAGTAACTCTCCATCCTTAATCACCTTACCAGAAACCCAAATCGCAGGGATGCTTCAGTCGGTATAGCGACCGGTTTCTTTATGGATTTCCGGCGTTCGATTCCAGGCAAGGGCAAGATTTTCCTCTTCTTCACAGCGTCCAGACCTGATCTGGAGCCCGCCCAGTCTGCTGTTCGAAGGGTACGGCGCTATTTCGCCGGAAGTGAAGCAACAAGAACGTGAAGATGAAAACTCACCTCCATCTAGTGCGGAGGCCAAGAACTGTGGAACTATACCTCCACTCCCTCATATGTCTTCATGGCATAGTACTTAATTACTCGTACTTATCTATGTCAAGGTTAAGTTCACCAGAAGGGAAGTTTGAGTTTTGAAGTGTGTTTGCCAACAGGCCCTTCTGCCGACCACAATAGCTCCAACTGGCAATCAACTTTTCACCCAGCCTGGCTCGACGACAGTGGCCCGACACGCCGATGCACTGAAAGTGTTCCACATCCTTTCAATTTAATAACCTGTAAGAAAAAGCACCGTCTATCTTAAGAAGCAATCTTGTCCCGTCTTCAGATAGACAATACACACGGTTTCCCTTCTCTGACCCGCGACCCCATTAAACATAGATGACACAAACGAAAGTTGGCCTCATCGGCTTCCTCCTTTCCAGGTGGTCACTGTCAGATTGTAAACATCGACACACCCGTGGCATGGTAAGTTTGTTTATTTAACGACGCTGACTGCTGCTCAGAGTATGTAACCTCGAAAGTTAGGGTTATTAGTGAAGTTAAATGGAAAAGTAAAAAGGCAAAGCTATCCCTGTAACAGGCCCTGGAGGCCCATAGGGTTGTGAGACTTCGAGACTCTAGACAATCGGCTCACAGATGGCGGTGAGGTTGTCAGTCTTATTCGCCGCCCGCCTTTCTCCCCCCAGGAAAATTCCTGGTACTCATTTCTGTTAGAGACAGTCGACCCCAGGGCCATAGTGCGGCTGGAAGGATTAGGTCAATTGAAAAATACAGTGACCTAATCGCGAATTGAACCCGCGACCTTCTGGCTTGTAACATAGTGCCCCAACAAACTGCGCTACGGATTACCCCACCGTGAGTGTTACACCACAACAGCTTTCTTCTAAATATTATGCTGGCATATCCTTCATGTTTTTCCAAGGTGGTGTTTTCCAACAAGTTCCCCACAAATGTTCCTAAATAGAAAATATCTGTATCTGCTCGGGAAGTGGTTCTTGTAAGTTGAAAAGGTAACTGAAAGTAAGTAATTCGCTCTAATTATTTAGTGACATCCTCAACAGGTTTCTTCGTGTATCGAACCCACATCACGGAGTGGCTGAACTACTCTCTCCTTGTTTCGATCTCATGACCCCAGCTCCATAATTTCGTTTTATTCATTTAGCCCAAGACAGGAACCCATTGCGGTTACTTCAGGGCACAGTAATGAAAGTTTGGGTTTCACGAACGACCGAGATTTTCCTTGACTGCCTGAACGATTATTAGCTCTTGATTTGATTCCCTGCAGGGATGAGAGAGAGATTGTTGCTTTTTCAATAGCGCCATGTCGTCCCTGGAGCACACCCAGCAACCTCTGCGGTGAGTACTGGGCGTTTTATCCTCGGAAGTAAACCGGGACGGGGCCGCGAGACTGATAACTCACGTCCATATAGTGCCGAGGTCAGGAATGGTGGAGCTATACCTCCACTCCTCCATATGCCTCATGACATGGTTCTTAATTACGTATTTAAATACAGGGACGACTTCGCCTTTACGTGGAATTGTTGAATCCAGTCCACGTCTACATGCAATTTCTTTAAGTCCATTTTAATATTTTCCTTCAATATGTGTGGTTGTCCCAAGTGATCGATTTTCTTTTAAATTTCCCATTAAATTTTAATACGTAGCCGTTTTTCTTGCCTTCTTCAGGATTGATATATGCCCTGATATTCTTAACCTTGAAGAGTACTATTTTTAAGATATGACAGAATGTAGTCCGACAGGTCACTGACATTTGGGAGGATGATGGCAGAGTGTGCCTCCGAAACGTCGGTCAGTTTCAGCCAGACTACATGTCATCACATCGCAGATGATGGTATATCGCTGGTTTCTTGCTTGGCTTATTGGAACCTGAAGATGGAGGCGACGTGTTCCTCCGAAACGTCAGTTGACATTCAACGGACTACACAGTGTTATATCCCAGAAGATAAGAACTCTTCAGAACGACCGCTGTGAGAACCTCATATCCTACTTGGTTCTATATACATGCGTTTTTCATCAGTGCCTTCAACTGGGGACAAGAGAGCGATGAGGGGAAATCCCCGCTGGGCACATAAGCTGCATGTGTACGCAGAAAGTGAGCTCTGGTGGCGGTTTTTTTTAACAAGTTGTGTGACGTGTCTGATACATAACGGCATCTTGCTTGGAACCGTTGCAACTATTAGTCTAGTGACCGGGAACACAGGCCTGTAGCTAACTCTACAGGCTCCACTTGTACATCGAAGCCAATCGCAAATTCTACGTAATTACTATACAGTCCTAACTAGAGGGCCGTGCCATAGCTCAGGCGGTTAGTCGCCGGCTTCCTACCGCGGCGGCCTGGGTTCGAACCCGGGTCAGTTCATGTGGGATTTGTGGTGCACAAAGTGGCGCTAGGGCAGGTTTCCTCCGAGTACTTCGGTCTCCTCTGCCAATTTTCATTCCACCGAATGCTCCACATTCAGCAACTGTCATCCGGGGCTGGTACAGTAGGCCAAACAGCAAGTGAACTCAGTCTCGCCCCATCAGAACAAAGCCTGAGGGCTGCTCCTTGAAATAGTAGCACCAGGACGGGCCGGAACTTAGTTCCAGGTTCATATAAATGGGTCTAAATCACGACATGAAGCCGCTCTCCTTACCTAACGAAAGTTTTGCACTTTTAAATAGAGAACTGAACCACAGACTGAAAGAGCGTGAGGTTTCCTTTAGACACGACGGAAACGAACCCTTTAAATTATGAAGAAAGAAAGAAATAGAAGAAAAACTGGTGTGAGAGTGAGACAGACAACATGTAAAGTTAAAGGGACGGAAATTTTTCCCCGGTTTATGGTACCCAGCCAATGTCCCTGCATCCTTCTGATGGAAGTGCGTTTGTGGGAGGGTAAAGCGTTGGGAAGAGAAAAAGGTAACGTTTTAGGATGTCGAATTTTTTATGAGTAGAGGACAAATTGAGTCTGGGCCTTTACTCCTTATGGTCGGAATTAATTTTGATACTAACGTTGGAAACCCTGTCTTAGAGCGAAATGTTGATGTTGATGTTTGTGGAGGCGTAGGGTTCATAATATTGATGCGTAATGTAGGATATATGCCGGTCACGGTAGCCGAGCGGTCTAAGGCATGTACTGCCTTCGCTCGCTTGGAAGCCGGGATCGTGGGTTCGAATCCCACTCAGGGCATGGATGTGTAGTTTGTGTGCGTTTTTCTGTGTTTGTGTACAGGTAGAGGCCTTGCGACGAGCTGATCACCCGCCCAAGGAGTCCTACCGAATGTGTTAGATCTAGAAAAACCGAAGTGAACGGAGAAGTTCATGGAGGTAGGCCTAGGCCCACTGGGGCTGTAGTGCCAAAGAAAAAAAAATTGTAATTATGAAAATAAAATTTAAGTTCTTTGTAATTATTGCTTGAATAACTCACTTTCGTTTTTTAATTAAACTTCCTTTGTGTTTTACAGGTGAGGAAAGCCCTAATATGCCACTAAAAGGTGAGCCTGTGATTGATTTATCGCTTATAGAGGTTTTAGAACGATAATTTTATATATTTTCATGGGGTTCGCCGTAGCGTAGTTGGTTGATGGACTGTGCTACAAACCGAAAGGTCTGAGTTTGATTCCCGATGAGGTGGATTTTTTAATTGACCTAATCCTTCTAGCCGCACTGTGGCCCTGGTGTCGACTCAGCCTCTAACAGAAATGAGTACCAGGAATTTTCCTGAGTGGGTAAAGGGCTGCCGGCGCGTAAGTCTGACAACTTTACCGCCATCTGTGAGCCGATTGTCTAGATAATGTGAGACCCTCAACGTCTGACAACCCTATGGGCCTCCATGTCCTGTTACAGGGATGGGTTTATATATTTTCATGCTAGTTAGTTTTGTTCTCATTTAGATAATTCATGTTGTTTGTCCCTATATCATCTTTATTCCTAATAAAATTAAACCTAATTTATTAATATTACAGTCTCTTAGGATATGACACAATATAATTCTGTAGATATATGCCAAGGTTTCGGAGTATTCTGGTGCCTCTTTCTTCAAGGACCACTATGCAAATGTTGATGCCCATCCCTTGAGCTGTAACACCACATCCCAGAATTCTGTTTTCATGAATTAAATTAATATTTAATTAATTCGGCGTTGTGACATAAAATGGAGTGCTTTGACTTCTGCGCCATCTGAAACCAAAACCATTACGTATTTGCATTACCACAAAACCTCGCAATAAAGCCGAGACCACCACAAAGGGTTAATTACGTTTCTAATACCATATCCATCTGGGGTCTGTTAGTGTGAACCACATGATCGACAGATAATTCAGCTTTGCGTTTTAATATTTTCATGTCAATTTTAAAACTGTCAATAAAGCCAAATAACTGATGCTCGTGCAGACATTGCAGTTCAGAGGTTTCCACAATCCGCTTTCTATCCCGTCTCTATCTTAAAAAAAAAAAAAATGAAAGTTGCCGCTGTAACAGGCCGTGGAGGCCCATACGGTTGCGAGACGTCGAGGCTCCCACATTTTGTACTCAATCGGCTCACAAATGGCGGTGAAGTTATCAGCCTTGTCAAATAATCGGTGTTCGGCCGATATTCGAAAGGGGCACGTTATAAATACGACCCTGAAATGTTACGACCTGAGCCAACTTGCAGCATGCGTACATAGTCGTATACAGGAAGATAACATTAACACAGACATTTATTCTAATAGGAGGACGTTGATTGGATTTAATTGGCTGAGGTCTGTGATCACTGGCTTTCTTTTGTCGACATTGCAACGAGTCTTCGAAGATAAATATTTTTAAATTTTCTTGACTAAATAAGCAACTAATAGTTCCTCAAAACGAATTATGTTCCCTGTGGTTAGTGAAATCGCCGATGACAATGGCCGGGCGGTCTAAGGCATGACTTTGCTCGCTCCGTACGCTGGGGTCTTGGGTTCGAATCCCACTCAAAGCATAAATGTCTGTGTGCGTTTATTCTATGTTTGTGTTCTGCGTGTGAGTAGCGGCCTTGCGATGGGCTGATCCCCCATCCAAGGAGTCTTACCGACTGTGTATAGGATCAAGAAACTGAAAAATCGGCCAGGGTCTAACAAAGTGCTGTAGAGCCATGGATAGAGTAGATACATAGTTAAACTCCAAGCGGGTACCTGTAAAGTTCTGGACTCGTATTGGGAGATGCTTATTTCGAATCTCGGTCCGGAATCCGCCTACTCTGACTAAGAACTTTCTTGGAATTCCTTGTTCCCTCCAGAGATGTTCTGATATGGTTGATTACACTAGAACCGCTTCCTACCAAATCCCTTCCAATTCGTCACTCATCTGTTACCCTGCTATTCGATATTAACATCAACTTAGTCTCAGTTGGATGGATCCAGTACTGCATCCTTGTATCAGCTTTCCCGTGACTTTTCCTGTCCTGCAAGCGGCGCTAGAATCGTGTTGCTGTACATCGCATCCGCAACCTTGTCTTCTGGTACGGCCTTTCGTTCCGCGCGTCCCTCCTCTTTGTGGAGCGGACTGCAGATCTGCGCAGGACTCTTAGCAAAGCGTGAAAATTCTATTCGTGTCAGAATCTTCTAAACCCAAGAAGAAAGACACCTTACGGTAATGCTATTTGCAGCGCAACGCCTCTCATTTCCTTGTTACTGTCTGTGCATTCTTCACAGGACGAGCACAAAAGAAACCCGTAATGGGGATGTCACGTATCTCCTTAAGTTTCATCTCCGAAACTTTTTGTCGTAATGTTCTTACGGTCTCGGACTGTACCATCGAATGAGAGGATGACTTGTGATGAATTGGAAAGGATCTGGAAGGAAGTGGTAGTGATGGCCGCGCCATAGCTCGAGCGGTTAGTCGCTGGCTTCCCACCGCGGCGGCCCGGGTTCGAGCCCTGGTCTGGTCAAGTGGGATTTGTGGTGGACAAAGTGGCGCTGGGGTAGATTTTCTCCGAGTACTTCGGTTTCCCCTGCCAATCTTCATTCCACCAAATTCACCATTATATAATCACCCCGGGGACTGGTTAAATAGGCCAATCAGTGGCCGCCGTGCCGAGTGGACCCAGCTGTACTCCCCCCCCACACTATGCGAATTAAAAAATAAATAAAAAACGGTAGTGACATGACCGAGACACTACTCCTGGATTTGCCTGAAGTAAATCACGAAGGCCCTTAGTGAGGAAAAGCACGTGTCCTGGTTTTTTTTTTGAACCTAAAATTTATAGTAATAAATTTGAGGTTTTCGCAGAGCTGAAGATTCATATTTTGCTCTTCTGGGTTATGACACCGTGTAGTCTGGTCGGTGATTATGAACATTTTAGAGAAATATAACGCCTCGACTTTCTTGGTAGGTAGCAGAGGAGGTATAAAAGGTAAAGTCATCCCTGTTCTTACCTAATTAAGCACTACGCCATGAAGGTGTATGGGGGCGTGGATGTACGTACTTTAAAATCTGTGAAGAAATAACGAGCTTTACGATAGCGCTAATTACGTAATCCCACCTTTCTTACATACACCTCCTTTTGTCTTTCATCAGATCCTCATGCCGCCTCACGCAAGTTTTGTTCCCCTGATCTGCATTAACCCATTACGCTCATAATTACACTTGTGATTATGGTTGGTCATCTTGTAATTATTACCGATCAAAACTGTGAGTAAAAGATTCAAAATTTTTAAATGGAAATTCTGCGCGGAACTCTTTGTTTGGCGATATTTGATGCTTATAATTTGTATGGGTTACTGGTTATGGTGCATGTCTGAAATAAGCATCAGTAAATAAAATTAAAAATGATTATTTCGAATTAATTTGATTAAAATTGAATTTCACAATATCGCCTCCCTCCGAGACATGCCCCACACCGCTCCGAGGCAAATAGTTTTACGAGTAATTTTAATTTGTAGTGCTTAGATTCGAAATCAACTTGAATTTGTTAATGAGTTGTCACATGATACGGGCTGTACCTATTTTCTTCGTTGCCCTGTTCAAGACATCCGATCCCTTTGCCTTCACTCAACGCTTTGCTAGGTTAAACAACTACAATAGTCTACACAACTAGAAAACAAATAAGCCATAAAAACTTCCAAGTACTTTCTAATACTTTTCTTGTCACAGCAACGGACGTGGTACCTATTGTAAGGCAAAGTGCGGTAATTGCTTTTTAACCCTTAGGTGCTTCCTAACCGTGTCTCGATGTCAGGACTTCTTAACTGCGAGTACCACATTTTTATCTTACTCTCAAATAATCTTGTCCCCCTTCTCTTTCGATTATTTCTTCTGCACTTTTCCTTCGTTCGATCGCGTGCCGACCGCAGTGGCCTGTAACCCAGTTATGGTCCCAGTTGCTTGCAGTCACACAACACATCCACTGCTGCTGGAGTTTACCCTGGAGACCGCCTTCGCATCTCGGTCTTGGTGTTCTGTTGCTTTCCTCATTTAAAAAAATAAACGGAGGCTTATGAAATCATATTTCTGTGTCTGTCCGTATGTGTGTGTGTAAGGTAAAGTTGTCCCTGTGCTTAACTAATTAAGGCATGTGGGGGAGTGGATGTATAGATCCATATTTTCTTGACCTCGACACTAGATGGATGTGAGTGGTCAGCTTCACGCCCCTGCCGCTTTAACCCTGGGGAAAGAACCCCCGGTGCCCATTCGAGAGGAGGTTGGGTGAACCCCAGAGCCGGTTTGGACGACATGGAGAAGAGGAAATACTTGCTCCCACCGGGACTCGAACTCCGACCCCGGCTCCCCCATATGTGTTTACCCCCCTTTTTAACCTCTGGACGCTTATGTGATTTATGAGATCCACGTTGCTTTCTGTCGATCTCTGTATTCCCAATAAATTTGTATAAGGCTTATGATATTACTTTGCTGTCTGTGTCCCAAATATTATAAAAAAACTATTGTAGTTTTTGCATTATTATTATTCTAAGTAACGGAATAATAAAAATATAAAATAATGTTAAAATCTTTGAATTTATTGAAACTTTATTTTGCCGACAGTAGCTGCAATAATTCTTTGTTTTATTTATTAATGGCGCGTCACATACCGATCAAAGTGGCTGCGCGGTCTAAGGCATGAACCGTCTTTGCCCGCTCGAACACTGGGATCGTTGTTTCGAATCCCACTCGAGACATGGATGTCTGTGTTTCTTTTATCCTGTGTGCAGGTAGCGACCCTCTCAAGTATTACAGAGTATATAACAAAAAAAAACTCTGTGGCTTTAGTCCGCAAGCGAACTATACCGACCGAGCGACCACCGCTTGTCGGAGAAGTTAGGACCGTCACTGTGGTCTAGTGGTCAGAGTTCCTGGTTACAGATCCAGAGATCCCGGGTTCGATTCCCGGCGCTACCATATTTCCTGAGAAGTAGTGGGTCTGGAACGGGGTCCACTCAGCCTCGTGAGGATAATTGAGGAGCTATTTCAAGGAAATAGCGGTTCCGGTCTAGAAAACTGAAGTTAACGGCCGTGGGGATTCCTTTCGCTGACCACGCGACACCCTATATCCGCTAAAGCTGGCAGAATGTGTGTAAGATTAAGAAGACTGAAGAAGCGAGCGGAGCCCAGCGAAGTGCTGTGGAGCCATTACTGACTGAATTAGCCGTGATCATATGGCAGAGCATACCGGTTTCTGTGACTCATCTCCTCTGTTCGGTTCTCCTCTTGTTAAGTGCAAAGCCGTACGGAATTCTGGCTCCGTGCCAGTGCGTAGTAAGACCAAGGCTACTCTGTGCTGACTTAATAGGCGTGTCTACTGACGAGAACTTTAACGAGTTCACGAAATATCCTAGTCACTTACATCGTATTCTTACATGTCAAGTCGTGTTATACTCCGCGAAAAAAATCATGAATTTCTGTTCGCAAAATGTAAAAATAATTACGATATGAGTTCATCACAGCAACGACTATGAAGAAGGCGGGCTTCTAAATTGGAATATTTATAGTCTAATAGTAGTTCACTGATGTTTCGGAGGTAATTATTGTCTCCATCTTCAGGGTCGAAAACCAAACTTGACTGAAACATGCGTACGTCACTTTTTGACAATGAGAAATGGAAGCAACCTCCGATACTTCAAGTTTCTACCAGATAATACGCGGCACGACGACTACTGATTGGCCTATTGTAGTCTGCCCCGGGTGATTATGATGATGGAGAATTTGGCGGAATGAAGATTGGCAGAGGAAACCGAAGTACTCGGAGAAAACCTGCCCCAGCGCCACTTTGTCCACCACAAATCCCACTTGACCAGACCCGGGATCGAACACGGACCGCCGCGGTGGGAAGCCAGCGACTAACCGCTTGAGCTATGGCGCGGCCTTTCTTTATAGTAATATCCTGAGATAGCTGAATCCAATCCACACCCTACAGTCCTGCTTTTATAAGATCTATTCTTATATTGTCTTCTATTCTGTATGTTAATATCTTTTAAATTTATTTGGAAAGAATACTTCTTGGTTTATGTAATGTGTTCACAGAAACAACTGACAAATGCAGGACGCATCAGTTTTCAGAGGCAATATTATTCGTTATCATATACAGATATAATTTTTGTTATGTAAGGCTTGTCACAAGGGACATGTTGGCAAATGTAATGAAAATTAAATGGTGATAAGGCCGTGTACAGATCTGTAGGATTTCATTGTTTTAACATGAAGCAGCTTGCTACAGAGAGAGAGGTTTTGAAATGAAGACAAACATTCGGAACGTCCCTCTCCGAGGGACTGAAGTTCAAAATGTTATTATTGATGTGTCCCTTTGTGTAACGCATTTTATTTATGCTTTTTGCCCCAGTACGTGCTGAATAGAACCAATATCCAAAGTTATTGTCAATTTTGGAACTTTTGTAAATGCTGGAGCAAATCCAGTGGAATCTCTCTCTGGCTCTACAACCCCCTGGTGGACCTTGGCCGCTTTTTAAGATTCTTAATCTGTACACAGTCGGTAGTACTCCTTGGACAAGGGATCAGCCAGTCGCAAGGCCGCACCTACACACAGAACAAAACAAAACACAGAATAAACGCACACAGATATCCATGCGTTGAGTGGGATTGAAACCCACAATCCCAGCGGTCGAGCGAGCAAAGACAGTTCATGCCTTAGGCCGCGCGGCCACCTTGGTTGGCGATCCAGTGGAATACCATCTGAAATTTCGAAGGAAAAAATTTGCATTTCTTACGTAAGCAGTGGTTTACGTCAACCGAAAGGACAAGAAATTCCGTCGCCCTCTCACAGACTCAAAAATAGGTCAATTTCGTCAAAACTTCGTCGTCTCAGTAACACTGTGACGGAAACTGTTTTCGGTGTAGTAATTCTTAAAGACAAAAATATTATTTCAAATACGATCTTTGGGTTGTCAAGGCGCGTTATTTCGAAGAAGCCCGACGTTGCGGAGAGGCATATCCTTTACGTTTTCAGCCTCGAAAACTAGACCGAACAGTAAACCGGCAGAAGCACACGGAGAGATGAGTTCTTGCTTGTCTTGCTTTTACACCCTGAAGATAGAGGTGGTGTTACTCCGAAACCCCTGCTGCTTCTACTGGTTTCCTGCTATTCTTACTCCTAAAAAAAGGAAAAGCTATCCCAGTAACAGGCCGTGGAGGCCCATAGGGTTTTGAGACGTCGAAGCTCTCACATTTTCTAGAAAAACTTCTCACAGATGGCGGTGAGGTTGTCAGCCTTACGCGCCGGCCGGCCTTTATCCCCAGGAAGATTCCTGGTACTCATTTCTGTTAGAGGCTGAGTCGAGCCCGGAGCCATAGTGCGGCTGGAAGGATTAGATCATTTGAGAAACCTAATAACCTCATCTGGAATCGAACCAGTAACCTCCTGGCTTGCTGCACAGTGCCATGAGAATTGGTAGTTGCAGTAAAGGCGTAAAGTGGCTCAAGTTTTGAGACGGTCAATCATTGTCCACGCCCAAAACTTATCGGCTCCGCCATCTCGTCCCTACGCTTGTGGCAACTTATCTCCGGTTCGCCCACCTTCCCTATATAGAATGATCACTTTCTTACACGTGTTGCGTTGCAGCAGAAAACGCTAAGAATCCGGATCCGCTCTGTACAGCAAACTGTCGCTCAGCGCGGGGCGTATGTCCCTCGAGACCTGCGCGTTAGGTTAATCCGCGATGGAGCAAACTTAATGAAGATGGCATTTCAGGAGAACATGCAGGTGTAACTGAAAAGTGAGGACAAATTTTGGTCTCGATTTGCTCATACCAAAGGTGAAATTGTCACTGTGCTGAACTAATTAAGCACTACGCCATGAAGACGTATGGGTGAGTGGATCTGTAGATCCACATTTTCTTGACCTCGGCACTAGTTGGAGGTGAATGGTGAGCTTCACGCCCCGGCAGCTGTACCACAGGGGAAAGGGCCCCCGGTACCCACTAGATAGGAGAATTGGTGGGCGCTAGATCCGGTGTGGACAATTGGATAATTGAAAATTCTGGACCATACCGGGACTCAAACTCCGACTTCTCGGTCGTCCAGCCTATAACCAATCACTATACACACACACACACAAAAAAATGCCATATAAACATGTGTCCGGAAACATTTCATTTGTGAATTATAGCTGAAAGCATATATTTATAATAAGTGCTCGGAATGTCCTCCATGAGATTCAGTGCACACCTCGACACGTCTCATCATGGACCGCCACATCCGTTCAGAGATGCCGGGGCAGTTGCGGAGAGTCTAAAGGCATCCACACTGCGATGGATTGTCTCTTACTTGTAACAGGAGCTTCATATACTCAAAAGCTTTTAGGTGTCCGCCACAGCCCCGATAGCGCAGTCGGTATAGCGATTGGCTAGGGGCTGGACGGCCGAGTGGTCGGATTTCGAGTCCCGGAAACAGCAGGATTTTTCTCCTCTCCAAGTTGTTTAGACCGGTTCCGAGGCCCACCCAGCCTCCTATCCAGTGGGTACGGCGGACTCTTTTCTCGGGGGTAAAACTGCTGGAGCATGAAACTGACCACTCCCCTCCAACTATTGCCGAGGTCAAGAAAATCCACTCCCCCATACGCCTTCATACGCCATCGGCCATGATGGGTGTTACTGACATCTCCACTATGCGACAGTGAAGTGCCTTTTGGTTGTCAACAGGAGCTGCATACACAAGGGTTTTACCTGTCCCTACAGGTAAAAATCCAGAGGATTCAAGTCAGGTGACTGTGGAGGCCGTGCGGTGTCCTCATCCATCGGCCATGACAGCCGTTACTGAGAACATCTCGCACAGCACGGAGCAGCAACATGCATGTACCACATTCGTACTCTTGCTGCCAATGGTACACCTCCCAGTAGCTCTGACATATCTTGTGACGGGAAATCTCGGTAGTGCTTGCCTGTAAGCCGATGTGACAAAGCGTGCAGGCCCAGAAAATACCAACAAGGACATTTTGAGCTGTTATTGTAAATGTAATGTTACAGCTGTAGCTCACAGTTAAATGTTCCAGGAAGTGGATATTCTTTGTAGGTTTGGTGTGTCGGTCTCTTGCTCAAATTTAGCTTGCACCTTTCAGTTACAACCTATGTACATTGTTACATACGCCGAATAGGACAAATCAAGTTGACTATACAAATATATATAAGCGAAAGCTGAACTATCCTAGCTTTCTAGAAAATATGTATGCTACTACTGCGTGTTTGGTAGACCGCGTATAAATGAATTTTTCTCGCTCGCCAAATAATTTGTCACGTTTACTTTTACGTAAGCAACCGAAACCGCGTTAGAAAAATCCGTTTTTAAGGACAATTTGCTATATAGCGTTGCATTTGCTATGAAACGACGCGTTTTCCGAACTTTATGTTATAGCGTACACTTCAAATGGTACACGCTGTAGCGAAGTTGGTTGAGGCATTATGCTACAAGCTGGAAGGTCGCGGGATCCAGTCCCGATGAGGTAGATTTCTTTTTCAATTCACCTAAATCTTCCAGCCGCACTATGGAACTGGAGTCGACTCAGCCTCTAACAGAAATGAGTAACAGGAATCTTCATGGGGATAAAGACTGGCCGGCGCATAAGGCTGACAACCTCACCGCCATCTGTGAGCCGATTGTCTAGATAATGTGGGAACCTCAACGTCTCATAACCCTATGGGTCTCCATGGCCTGTTACAGGGATGGCTTTACCTACACTTCAAATTAGAATCCCCTCATTGAAATATACTGTGAAACTCGATGAATGGTGACCTCTGTTTTTGCGTTCATGTACTGCAGAAGGCCAGCTTGAGTATCGTGGGCAGAAGTTGAAGTGGGCCGTGGAATGCGCGATAATTGAATAGTATTGTAAATTACATTATAATTGTAATGCATAATGTTGTTCATTGGGCGACATGCTCGCTTGCTGTCCGTTAGAGATCTCTGTTCTCAATCACTGGGCAACAGATGAAATTTGGAGCGTAATCGTGTGCGATTGGAAAGGGGGAGACAAACCAGGCGTCTGATTCTCCCTTCAATTATTTAGAAAGAAATCAAATTTTGAGGTATAATAAAATATACAAAATACTAGGACCTAAATAAATAAATAAATCAGCAAAGACAGCCTAAAAATGTATACTTAAGTTTTCAAACAAATTTTCTCTCTGAAGAATTTCGCATTCTGCGATGTGGCCCCGTGGAGATCTCGTGTAAACCGACATTTCGGAGGAACGCATCGCTTCCATCTTTAGGGTAGAAAAATCAGCGAGCTAGGAAATAGCTGGTTCGTCGCTAGCGGATTTTTCTACCCTGTAGATGGAGGCGATATGTTCCTCCGAAACGTCGTTTTGCACAAGATCTACACGGGGCCATATCCCAGAAGACGGCATTCTTCATAGTCACCGCCGTGAAAATCTGAGGCCTTAAATTTTCTCTCTTCTCGTGGAAGGCTGGTTTGACAGCCCACGCGAATCAACGAATTCGGTCATGAACGCCCAGGCTAGTAAGCATTGCTCAGATCCTGAATAATTTCCTTGTTTAAACCGTCCCCTCACTTTAGCGCTCTCCTTCACGCTTATTTTCTTAGTTGCTTATTTGACTACGCTCTGAAAAGCGACACTGGAGGAACTACTGGAATAAGAATTGGCAGGGGAAAAGCAAGTGCTGTGGAAAAAACTCGTCCCAGTTCCACTTTTCCCACCACGAATTCTACATGACCTGACCAGGAATAGAACCCGGTAACTATCCACTGCGTTACATTCCTCAAAGTGTTATAATGATATTACTGCTGGGTGCCGGTCTGTCAGTTTGTTGCCAGCAATTAGCGACCTTTCAGGAGTCGAAGGCCGTACGACAGGCAATCAGGCTGGGCTGTAACGGTGCTGTTGTTGCAAAGGTCAGTTCCTGCCCGAAGCCTACTGAGTGGCTCTATCACGTACTCTACACAACCGGGAGGTCTCAAACGTCAGCTCTTTCAAGCATCGTCATGTAATATAGTTAACCATTCTAAAGTCGGCCGCGCCGTAGCTCAAGCGGTTAGGCGCTTGCTTCCCACCGCGACGGCCCGGGTTCGAACCCGGGTCTGTTCAAGTGGGATTTGTGGTGGACAAAGTGGCGTTGGGGCGGGTTTTCTCCGAGTACTTCGGTTTCCCCTGCCGATCTTCATTCCACCAAAATCTCCATCATAATCACCCGGGGCAGGTACAATAGGCCAATCAGTGGCCGCCGTGCCGAGTGAGCCCAGTTGAACTCCACCCCAGACTAAGCGAATTAATTAAAATAAACATTTAAAACCCAGTGGTAACTATATGTACCGCCTGCTTTATCATTAAGAAAATTTTTACTTTCCCCACTGAGTGTCCTTATGTGAGTCTCACAGTAAATAGTGAGTATTTTCCTAAATGCCATGAAACGAGCTGTCTTTACGTTTTAGATGTATTTTTTCTGTAAGGTACGAAAAGTAAAAGGTACATTTGTCCTTGTGCTTAATTAATTAAGTACTATGCCATGAAGACGTATGGGCTAGTGGAGGTATAGATCCACCGTTTTCGACCTCGGCAATGGACGGAAGTGAGTGGTCAGCTTCACGCCCCTGCCTCTTTACCACCCGGTACTCATTCGGTAGGAAGCTGGATGGGCCCCAGAGTTGGTCTGGGTGTTGTGGAGAAGACAAAAATCTTGTTTGTGCCGCGGTGACGTGAGAAAACAAATTACTTGCAGCTGGATAGAAAGATATTCACTGTGGGCTCGGTATTAATGCTTCATGGAAGTTGGACAGACAACTGCAGCTAGACCGCAGAAAATTCCCGCTCTCTCTCTCTTTCTCTAAATGCTGGCTGCAAGTCAATATCCAGACCTCCCAGCGACTGCTCAGTTGAACACAAGTTTTCTTAGTTCACTCTTTCACTCACTCATAGAGCTGAACCCTTCTTGTGAAGCCCCCAATTGTGCAGCTACTCAAGAACTTCCCAGCGTTTTATGGAACCAGAAGGTTCAATACCGTGTTCACAAGAACCATCAACTGGTCCCTATCCTGAGCCAGATCGATCCAATCCATACCATCCCATCCTATCTCCCTAAGATCCGGTGGGCCCCTTGTCACCACGGCATGGCGCTTCCTCAGGTTGCGGATAGAGGAGACGCCATCCATGTATGGAGGGTAGATGCGAATATATTGAATAAGAAGTCGCGGACAGCCGACTAGAGATGGTCCTCCAGCTTGGGGGTTGGGCGTTGGGCTAAGACCTCCTCGCCGTAAAAAATATAAGTTTGTTACGAAATGTCACAAAGGGTCCCTGACCTGGACGGATTCTTTGGATAAACTACTTAAGCGAAAGAAAATGGATATGAGTTCTCACTTTATGGTACCTTATGTCACTTTTGTACGCATGAGCCAAAGGGCATTAATGTTTTAAATGTGTACTGCTGCCTCGCTTTCAGCTCTGTTTAAAGATAAGAACAGCTGAAGTCATGTTGCGAGCCAAGGTTAAAATCGTGGCTTTATTTCAGAAAGTACAATTCCCTGACCGAATTGTTTGGGATATTGACACCTCCCAGAAGATTGAAGACCGACTCCCCCTTCCTCCCCCCCAACCAGTTTTCATAACTGACTGTCCCTAATCTCCTCTTCGTAGCAACTCCATTCAGGAAATCACAAAGTTCCTCACACCGAACAGTTGTCTTCCTGTGTAGCTTGCAGTGAGAAGTGGGTGAACTCAGAAGGTAACCTGAAGGGCGTGCCATCACGGACACGTGACTCAGTACTTTATGGTAAAGCATTCAAAACCAGTCCCCGCTCTGATGTCGCAATTTGCTTCTGTACGTTCTATATAAAAATGTTGTCTAACGGTTAGAAGAAAGCCCTGAAATGAAGCAATCCCTGGTCGTCATAGCAACATATTATAGAGAGATTACACGTTTCATGATCGTAAGTAGTAAGTCACGAACGAGCGGCCAGTCTTTTGTTTCAATGTATCGTTTCTATCCTGTGAGTATTTATGATATTTTGATGTGCAAATATGAATTGTCGCATGCTATATGAAGGAGACGGTTTACAGTTTGATTATTTGTGCGTGTTATTTGTGGGAGATAGCGTCAAATATCTACCTCGACGTATCATTCGATAACATTTAGGAATGGAAAGGAATACGGAGTATAACGGGGGAAGATAATTGTACGAAAGCTTATACAACACATGGTGTGACTTACTGCTGAATTTTCAACGGGTGTTGCAGCTGAAAGTCGTCATTAAACAAACACAGGATCGTCGGATTTGATGTTTGATCGGCGGTAACTTTGAAGAATACTATCTTCTGCGGTGCGACACCGTATATTACGGTGAAAGTTCGCCGACGTTTCGGATAAACGTATTCCTTCCTTCTTCAGAGTCGAAGAATAAGCCAAATAACTATACAGTGAGAAACAAGTGGAGGGAGCTGATTGATTAGCTTACTATTCGAACCTGATGATTGACAATATTTCTCACTTCGAAAAGTCTTTTAAATTTTACAAGACTACACGACATAACATTCTAGAAGACAAATTTTCTTTAATTCAAGAATCAATTAACAGCAGTGAATTGCGTAAATACCCTACTGAGATTCGATTCCTAGGTAGTGAAATTCGTAGCCTGTCATTTTCCTGACCAAAAGCAGAGATTAAAAAAAATGTTATAAATTATAGAAGATTAAGGAAGACCGTAGATATTGGTAATGTACAGTACCGTACCGTATACGATATTTCCTTTGTGTATGGCCTTCATTCGCCGCTATAAACTTGCTTAGATTAATGAGACCATATCATGAGAGGTTTAAATGCCACCCTGTGTTCTTAGATACGGGATATTTGTCTCAAGTTAGACAAGATTCACTATATCAAGTCGCTGTATTTATTGCACACTTCTCGGGAAATGGCCATAAATCTAGCGTAAACATATATCCATTTCTTTTTATGACGGCTGTGGGGATAAGGAAAAAGAAAACATTGAGCATGTGAGTTCGTCAACCCGAAAAAGAAACTAGTCCATAATTTCAAATAAAATGAGGTTATGTCGACATCTATGANCTCGGCGCTACAGCCCTGGGTGTCTTGGCCTCCTCTACAACCATTAACACTAATGCACTAGTAACCGACAACTTCAAGAAAGCAGTCTTCTCGGATTTGGCACCGTGTATATGTGGTGTTAACCGACGTTTCGGAGGTGAAAACAATCTGCAGATTGCTTTTACCGGTTCTCACGGTCTTTTCGCTTGCGGATTTCATATATTTTTTCCTCCTACCCTGAAGATGGAGGCGATACGTTCCTTCGAAACATCGGTTAACACCACATATACACGGTGCCAAATCCGAGAAGACTGCTTTCTTGAAGTTGTCGGTTACTAGTGCATTAGTGTTAATGGTTGTAGAGGAGGCCAAGACACCCAGGGCTGTAGCGCCGAGTGGTAGGTAGGTAAGTAGGTAGTGTATTAGTGTTCCATAACAGAACAAAAATAATTAAGTTTTTAAACATTAGTTTAAATTACTTGGATTTCTTACGTGCATATTTTTTATGATTTCACCTGCCTTGGATTTTAACTTAAATACATACAATAATTTTAACGACATTTGACTTTAAATTTAAGGAATAAGTTTCATGTTAAACTGTAGCATTTAATTGTCACTGGTTCCAATGTTTATCCTTGGTACTTTTGACAGTACTTCGAAGTGTTAGCTACAGTACCAGTGATGGAAGTAGATCATTATCAGAGATACACTGCAATATTGAAAGTTAAACTTTTTCTCGGATGAAAGCAGTTATAATTTTTTTTTTAACATTCTCTTGGTGTCAAAGACAGCAATAATGAATCTCGATAATACTGTTGGTTGAAAGACAGCAATGATGAATGTTCAACATTCCCTTTGGTGAAAGAGCAGAGATGGATCTTGAAAGTTATGAAGATCTTCTGGCATCAGTTGACATTTTTATGATATATTAAAGAGTTAATTGAAGAATATCGTCTTTAGTGTTGTATCACCATGTATTTCAGAAAATTTCGGCGTTTCGGAGGAACATTCCGTCTCCATTCAATATCGAGAAGTAAGAATACATCAAGCAAGAACTCAGCAGAAGCAGACAGCAAGCATAACCTGCTTCTCTACCCTTCACAAATATTGTCATGGGGACCTCTAGTCAGACAAACCTTGTCCGTTTTTTCAGAATATTTCGTGACGGGTAGTCCTCGGCGACGGACGTGCCCGTGGCCGATTCACACGCTCCACAGCCTCCATGGTACCACTTCACAGTCGAGATGAAACAGCGATTGTGACAGCCGCTCCTGTCTCAGCAAATTGAGCATGGCGGTCCGATGGTCGGTCTGGGTATTGTTATGTCCCCTGATTGAAACACGCTACGGTCGTGCAGAAGGGAGGAAGTCGTAGTTTTGAGGGTTCCTCAGTGACAATAATTCGTACCATCTCGTATTATGGCACCATGTAGACTGGTAGACGCGTAATAAAATTTCAGATGAGAATACTGCCTTCATCTTCAGTATGTAGTCTTGTAAGTGGGTATGAACGTTTCGCATGAACACACTGCCTATATTTTTGCAATTTGTATTTTGGCTTGGTGCTTTGGAGTAGGAGAATCTACTGTATGCCGTATTTATTTTTTTCTTGCCTGAGTACAATCGCAAAATTGTATCGGTTCATTTGTTCATCCCTATTTCTCTCAATCGGTGCGTCGTAGAAAGAAATTGGTAACGAGATGTTCTCACTTGGAGAATGAACTTATAAAAGTTATTAATTAGGCTGCCACATGTATGGTTTCGAGTCCAGGTTATATTACTTCATTATTTCCTTCGTAGTGTACCGGGGCTCTCTCCCCAGGGGTAAAGCCGCGTGAAGCTGACTACTCACCTCAAATTAGTGCCTAGGTCAAGGAAACGTGGATCTGTACATCCACTCCCCCATACGTCTTCATGGCGTAGTGCTGAATTAGTTGAGTACAGGGACAGGCTTACATTAACCTTTACCTTTCCTCCGTAATAAGATCCTAACAACAATAGATTCTTTACGACAATGTACGAGCATGTAAGATTCTCATGTTTTTCAGTAACTATGGTAACGAGACAACAATTGGGTTCCTATGACACTGAATATGTAAGCTTCGTATTTTACATATTAGCCACGGCATGTACACGTGTTCACACTAAATTGTGGCATGTTGCACACTAGAACTAGTTTCTGATGTGTCAGGGCACGTTTCTTCTTTCTTTCAGTTGGGGGAAGCTTGTGTTTTACATAAACCCAGAAGACACGGCAACCACAGTTACAATATGTTGCCCACGGCTTGAGAAACGACAACATGTTTTATATATATAATTTTTTTAACTGAGATGAAACGGCGCAAGAGGAAACGGCAGGGAGATATAAGCCATGGCCTTCACCGGAAATGCAAAGAACCTTGCAGATATCGACTGCGGAAGTCTGGTAGCGCAGAATCAGTTGACCTGCTTGTCAGAGGGTTCCGACAGCGCTGCCGGTGTGACACAGCGTAATGATGTTTATACAAAACATTTTTCGTCGACTAACGATTACTGATGTCTTCTTTTTCAGATAGAAAGAGAACGGAAGTGGCATGTTGCATGCAAAATGAATCTGCGCATTTCGAATAATTTGAGATTTAGCCCACATCATTTTGACGTAAATCTATTTAACCGTTTAAAGACTGGAAAAAGTTAGAGGAGGAAAAGAGGGTGGTGTGTGGGGGTAGCCAGAGATACTGCATTTAAGGAGGCAGGAACAGAAATATTAGCTATTTTGAAGGTTCACAGGCACTGCCCGCTTGTCCTTCTGTTGGAGGTACTTTTGAGGAGGGAAGATGAGTTAGGAAGTGAAAAATGATTGTTTAAGGGCAGAAGAGATAATATTAATGGGGCTTTACTGCGTATCATGGGAATTAATTTTTGACATTAGACCTGGAAAGGCCGCATTAGAGTAAAAATTATATTTAACATTGGAAGGGCTACGTGAGGGCGAGAATCTGATGTTACCATTATGAGATTTGCATGCGGAGCATGCAGTGCGACGTGGAATTTGAGTACAAACATTGCATTTGTTCCACGACTGAGGAAGACCACGGTAAACCTTGATCGAAATGGCCGGTTGCAGGACCCTCCAGATGCAAACTTACTTCCACACAGTAGTTCCGTATTAAATACACGAACCCTAACATTAGTCTCCATCCGGTTGTTGAAATTTTTAGTAAATAATATATAAGAATTAAGTCCGTACCTCACAGGAAACATTACGTCTCCGCTACAAAGCCCAACCGGTTAATGCTGTTTAGGGAAACAGTCTCTGTTTATTTAACAACCATATATCGTGTCCCATACATCTCATCCCTTAATCACACAGACAATACAATTTTTAAAGAGATCTGTCGTCTGGGATATGACGGCATATATCTAGAAAGAATTCACTGACGTTTCGGAACAAAGTATTGCCTCGATTTTTGAGATTGAAGAATGAGCGAAGCAAGAAATCAGAGCGTTCCCGCTTGCTGGTTTCTTACTTAATTTACTCTTCGAACCCTCAAGATAGAAGTAGAACGTTCTTCCGAAACGTCGGGGAATTTCTGTCAGACTACATGGGAACACGTCCGTGAATGCAACACTCATCGTCCTTGTGAGAACTCAAAATCCAGCGCGTTCTGTACTGTACAGCGGCTGCTGTAAGGTTATTGTGAACTCAATTTTTAAAGGAAAGTGCGGTATGCAACTTCGTTAGTGTTTATTATGCAACGTTTAGAGAATGCGACCAAGTAGTAGGAGTTTCTTTTGCACAACAGAAATTCAGTAGCACAGAAGTGGTTTTGTTTCTGACCACATCAGGATCATGTCTGTGGTCTGCCAGCAGTCATGCGTTGTAGAGAGCAGTTTTTGTCAACTGGTGGGACGTGTCCCACTGCTGGGGCCTGACAGTTGCCTCGGTTGAGGCGTGAGCTCTCTAAAAATATATGTTAGTATATTACAAAATGTACATCGTTTTAAAAATACACTTAGGTTCTCAAGGGTTGTGACGATGCTGTTTAACGCTCGGGATTACTGTGTTTCTTGCCTTCGTCCATCGTCCGGTATTCTAAAGAACGCTCCATTTCGGAAACTGGATCTGTCTCCTTCAGGTGAAAGTGGTGGAAGACAACTACTCTGTTGGATTCGTTATATAGAGCTAACTCTAATCACTGAATGGAAATGGGGGGGGGGTTAGACGGAAAGAGCTGAAGTTTCCGAAACTTTGTGATCTTTAGAATATCGCAAGATTGCCGAAGTACAAAAATCCAGTAACACCAAAAAGAAACTTCTTAGAAAAAAGACAAAGACAGTGATAGGATTATGGTCTTTTTGGTAAAATGACAGATTGGACCCGAGATTCAAGAAGTTTAGAATCATGGTATAATATGTGTCATAACAATTGAGATAATTGTTGCTAAGTATTTACCAAACTACACGGCGTCTTATATTAGAAGGCCACAATATGAATCTTCGGAGAAGGGAAAATACTTCTATCATGAAGACAGAGACATTTTATTCGCCCGAAACTTTGGCCATATCCTAGAAAATCACAATATGAATCTTTGGAGCAGTGAAAATTCTTCTATCCTGAAGACAGAGGCACTTTGTTCAACCGAAATGTGGTATCCTCTTACTAAACTATATGTTATAACCCGGAAGATCACAATATGAACCTTAACTGCCGTGAACATAACATCTATGGATGGATGCAGTTCATCCGAAATTTTGGTACCCACTAACAAGATATATATAACCCAGAAGACAGAAACAAGAATGTTCATTGCCTTAAAAATATTTATACCCTGAAGACGGAAGTAAAATATTGTATTACAAGACTACATTTCATAACCCAGGAGAGGACAGTCTAACTTTGAAATTTATCTGTGCTTTACCCTCCGTGTCAGAGAAAGCGTTTCGTGTACTAGTTACAGGGACGTGTGACTGCCAGCCACGAGACTGAGTGGACAAGACAGGAACTCTCTCCTAGACTCTTTTGTGCTGTAACGGAGACGTCGCAAGTTACGTGAACAGGACTGTACGTCACCGTTGCCTGCTCTGGATAAAGTCCCACATTCAATATGAACTCCTTTGTGCATGTGGCCAGCTGTTCTCAACGGAAAACGGGTCAAGTTGCTACTGTTGACCGAAACGTCTGGCGGATAACGGAGTATTATACCCTTTAGCGTATTTGGTCGAGGCACAATGCTACAAGCCGGAAGGTCGCGATTGATTCCCGATGAGGTCATTGGATTTTTCAATTCCCCTAATCCTTCCAGCGACACTATGGACCTGGAGTCGACTCAGCCTCTAACAGAAATGAATACCAGGAATCTTCCTGGGTGTTAAAGGGCGGCCGGCGCGTTAGGCTGACAGCCTCACTAGACGGTTGTCTAGAAAATGTGGGAGTCTCGATGTCTCACAGCCCTATGGGCCTCCACAGCCTGTTACAACTGAAAAATTCTTCGTATGCTTAATTAGACACTGCGATATGAAGACACGTAGCGGCTTGTAGATGTAGCTCCACGCATAATTAAACCTGTCAATAGCTGGAAGTGAGTGGTCAGCTTCACGCTGAAGCCAGTTTATAGCAGGAAGATAAGCCCAGTAACCGTTAGGAGGCTTGATTGTCCTGTGAAGAAGAGAAGAATCTGTCATTTCTGGGAAAGCAACGAAATTACAAAACTAGCGACTGATTCGATGATATAAAACATCTATCTAACAATTTTATTTTGTTCTATACANTTGTCCTGCATTTTGGTGACGAGGCAGCAACATATACTTAGTTTTCCTTGTGTTTACTTGTAGACCAACCTCCTTACCAGCGCCCATTAAATTTTCTGTACTTTTCTTTATAATATTTACGTTATCACCCAATAAATATCAGCATAGACCAATGTATATGTCCCAATCGGTTTGTATGCTATTATATACTGTGACATGAAGCATGAAGGTCAAATTAGTGGAGGCAGAGGATACTCCATTGCTAGGCAACGGATGGGTGAACAAGTTTCCGCTGCAACTGACACGCAAGCAACAATAGAGGGATTGACTTGAAAGGATTCTGACGATGGTGTATACTGTACTTCTTTTGGCTTATTTTGGACTTCACCCATCGTCTGGTATGTAAGAGACATACCAGACGATGGGTGAAGTCCAAAATAAGCCAAAAGAAATAGAGGGATTGTTGGGAACTATGTTCTCAGGCGGTTATTGCTTTGAATCTGGGCCAATTCATGAAAGCCAAGACACACAAACCAGATTTTCTTACTGCGTGTACTAATTTCATGAAACTAAATGGCACATCCTGAACGTGTACAGGTCATGAGTCTCGGAAGAACAATGAAGAGTGAATTTTAATTGTTTTCGTTGACATGAATTTTTCTTTTTTCACTTTCAGCAAGTTTTAAAGTGCATTTAATTACCCGTTAATTTGCTTACTGTTTTAACTGATTACAGCTGTAACTTTCAAGCACGGATTTTTTGTTTTAATTTCTTTTGGGCTTTAATTATTTTTTTATAAAATGAAAACAAACATAATTTTTCTCGCGCCTTATGACAAAGAAAATTCTTCCACGAAATCGACAGTGAAGTGTGGTTTACTTTTCAGAATTAGGCCATTAGAAAGTACGGTATGTTCCCAAGAAACAGCAAGTGCTGTATGGTCATTGCAACGTACATGAGTATTTTACAATATTTAATGTTTGGAAAGTAACGCTTCCGGGCATATCTCTTCCTTTGTTTCCGGAGATCCAGAGCATAAGAATGTGGTGGTATATTTATCTCACGCTTCGTCGCAGTTGAAAACGTTTGTGCTTATGCGCTGGGACGCCAAATTCACACGAGCGTCTAGGCAAGGTCACTCACGTGTGACGTACATTACTAGAAATTCAAGAAAGACTTCTGCCATGGTGCTGTACTTAAGCATTTTGTTGCGGTAATATTATAAGTTTTGTACATACATATTGCGGGGGCGCGCCGTAGCATAGTTGGTTGAGGCTCTAATCTACAAACCGGAAGGTCGCCGGATCGAGTCCCGGTGAGGTGGATTGTTTCAATTGACCTAATCCCTCCAGCCGCACTATGACCTGGGGTCGACTCAGCGTCTAACAGCAATGAGGACCAGGAATATTCTTGAAATATACTTGGGGGTAAAGGGCGGCCGAANAGCATAAGAATGTGGTGGTATATTTATCTCACGCTTCGTCGCAGTTGAAAACGTTTGTGCTTATGCGCTGGGACGCCAAATTCACACGAGCGTCTAGGCAAGGTCACTCACGTGTGACGTACATTACTAGAAATTCAAGAAAGACTTCTGCCATGGTGCTGTACTTAAGCATTTTGTTGCGGTAATATTATAAGTTTTGTACATACATATTGCGGGGGCGCGCCGTAGCATAGTTGGTTGAGGCTCTAATCTACAAACCGGAAGGTCGCCGGATCGAGTCCCGGTGAGGTGGATTGTTTCAATTGACCTAATCCCTCCAGCCGCACTATGGCATTTGGATTGTCTCAACCTTTAACATAAATGAGTACCAGGAATCTTACTGGGGGTAAAGGGCGCCCGGTGCTTAAGGCTGACAACATCACCGCCATCTGTGAGCCGATTGTCTAGAAAATGTGGGATCCTCGACGTTTGAAAATCAGCCTCCACGGTCTGTTGCAGGGATAGATTTAATATCTTTTTAAAATTTGCCTGGTCAGGACGTTACAAAATCAGCGTCTGGAATTGCATATAATTATGAATTCATATTATTTCCATATTTATATGAGTTATTAAATGTCGCGTTAATACACTGATAAAGAAATCACGCGGAATGTCTGGGAAGCACTTTTCAGCAAAGTTTTTTTTTCGGAAAGAAAACTTAAACACAAATTCTGGGGAATGAGAGGGCATACGCGTGGCCCACATAATACCAACTTTTGTGCCTCCAATTGTACAGCCCTGGCGCGTTGTTCCTTCTGACGCTTGCGTGACATACGCGCCTCCTACTTCAGGATATCACTACTTGCTTTCTTGTCACCACTTCAAATTCTTCTGCTAGTGGAGCAACGCAATTTGCGACATCTCCATGTTGCATAAGAATTCTTTTTAATTTCCTGTTCGTAATTTTGTAGAGTTTCTCCAAAAGCAATGGCGTCTGTCCAACTAGGAAGACCGCTTGTAAATAAAAGAGAAAGTTAGGTACAAGTGACAATTTCAGTAATGACTGAAGACAAATTAAATGACATTGAACTGAAATAAAAGTGTTTAAATTGCAAAGCGTCAGTATGAATGTTCATCCCAGTATAACTTACGGCGTTAATTACATGGTTAATTTACGTAACGGTTTCTTGGTCCTGACGAAAGAGACATCTATACACGCAAGCAAATCATTATCGCAGTTAGAGATGACGTAATTCTCCCTTGGCACTTTATGGGCCTTCACCAATCGAGCTACCGAACAAGTCTGTCTACAGGTAATGCCTTAGTCTTGTATCACGGAGCTGCTTCGTTCAAATCTCGCCCGGGTCACCAGATATAAAGACTGAGGTTTCTCCTGGTTTTCCCACCATCCTTGCAGGAAAATATCTTTATGACATTTTGATTCAGCAAGACACGCTTCCTCCTAAATCCTTTCTAATTCATCACTCACCTTTCGTTAGACGCTAAAAAGTTTGTGTGTTGGCGGCGTCGTTGAGTAACCAACTGTGATATTAGTCGAGCTTCGTGGATATAATTGTATTCAGATTTCAGTGAGTATAAGATGTGATGGCCGGTCACAGTGGCCGCTCGGTCTAAGGCATGGAACTGTCTTCGCCCGCTCGAACCCTGGGATCGTGGGTTCGAATCCCACACAAAAGCATGGATATCTCTGTGCTTTTATTCTCTTTTGTGTTGTCTTTGTATAGGCTGATCTCTCGTCCAAAGAGTCCTACCGTCTGTGTAAAACGTTTACGAAACTGAGGAAGAGGGCAGGGCCCAACAAAATGGATGTAGAGCTATTGATGAATTTTTAGGAAGAAAAATATTGTATTGACCGACTTTATTAGCTGCAAAATTTTAAGCAAACCATTTTGCTTTTTGTTATTATTATTATTATTATTATTATTAATGTGGTTATTATTATTCTGTTTGTTCAAAGAAAATTCTGTGATATGAGTGTGGTTAGCCAACTAACAACTCGCCCACTCTGTAAGCAGCCACGTGACGCGTCAGAGGCCCACGAAATGAAAATGTGCTGCTTGGTTAAGGCTGTCGTATGCCTCAGTGGATAGTGACAGATGTTTATGTAGCAATGGGGGAAGAATTATTAGCTGGGGAAAAACGAAGACTCTCAGAGAACCTGTTCCACCGTTACTTTTTCAACACGAATAACCCACATAAGGTAGCGAGGAATCGAACCCATTGTTGCTGAGTGAGAACCTTGTTGCTAGCCGCGTGAGGTCGGGCATCGCTCTGCAATTTAGTTAAATAAATACATAAATAAATTGATTTGTGTGATCATCTGGCTTTGGAATATTAAGTTTTCTAAATTTCCAGCAGGGCCAAAAGATGTTTCTATTCTCCAAAGTTTCCAGACCGACTCCTTCGCCCACCCAGCCTCCTTTCCAACTGGTACCGGTGGTACTTTCCCCGGGGGAAAAGCGGTCTGGATGTAAAACTGACCACTCAACTCCATCTAGTTCCAAGGTCAAATGGTGGAGCTATGCCTCCACTCCCTATATGTCTTAGTGACGTGGTAAGGGAAAGCTGTCCCTGTAACAGGCCGTGGAGGCCCATAGGGTTTTGTGACGTCGAGGCTCTCACATTTTCTAGAAAATCGGCTGACAGATGACGATGAGGTTGTCAGCCTTACGTTCAGGCCGCCCTTTACCCCCAGGAAGATTCCTGATACTAATTTCTGTTAGAGGCTGAGTGGTCCCAAGGGTCATAGTGCTGCTAGAAGAATTAGGTAAATTGAAAAATCCAGTGACTTTACGGGGAATCGAACCCACGACCTTTCGGCTTGTAGCATAGTGCCTCAACCAACTACGCTACGGCGTGCCCCCCGCTTCATGGCGTGGTGCTTAATTGATTAAGTAAAAGAACAAATCTAAAATATGGGATTCGAATGGAAGTAATATTCTTACTTTGTTACATACTGACATGTTGTCTGAGTTGTGTCGTGGTTTTACTTCGTCTCAACACATTCACCCTAAAGACAGATGGTTTAAGATCTAGTAGATATCATACAAATGATAGGACCTCTAGATTAAACGTAACAGAGTGGTAATGGGATATAAGTAGTTTTTGCACGCCACTTTGTTTTTCTGACTCCCAGTGGTCTCTTCTGAACAGCAGACCCGGAGACCCTGAGAAACTCGGTTACCTAATGCTCTTCTGCGTTCATAAAATCATAAATTCCGGCTTACATAAGGATTTCTACAGGTAGGAAGTTACAAAATAAATGACACTGTTATTTCATAACTCTGTACAGCTGCCGTGCGGATCACAGTGGCCGGCCGCGCGGTCCGAGACATGAGCTGTCTTCGCTGGGTTCTAATCCCAGTCAAAGCATGGATGTCTGTGTGTGTTTATTTTATGTTTGTGTTGTTCTGCGTATAGGTAGCGGGCTTTTGATGGGCTGATCCCCCGTCCGAGGATTCCTACCGACTGTGTATAGGATTAAGAAACCGAAAAAGCGGCCAAGGTTCAACGAAGGATTACAGAACCATAGATAGATAGATAGATAGATAGATAGATAGATAGATAGAATTTTTCATGTTAAAAAGAATACGCTAGTGGACCTTACTTTGATAGAGCCATATCTAATCCACACATCGTATCTTTGTAGATATCTCTTAAAGTTTTCTTACCAAAATTTTGTTTGCCGTTCTCGTGTCTCTCAGGCACCCTATATCTGTAACGATGTATTGGGCTGGTCTCGGTAGTTGAACTATCTGAAGCGCATAAACATCACGATCGTGGGTTCGAAGTCCACTCAGGGCATGAATGTTTTTTTTTCGCGTTATTTATGTGTTTATATTAACTTGTTTAGGTTCAAACCCATCACCTGACTGAGGGGTCCTACAAATTATGTAAAATATTCATAGTTTCAGAAACTGGTTTTGAATTGAAAGCGGCCCGAAGGCAAGATTTGAAACCACGGCGGATCACTAGAAAGGTTTCTTCTCTCTCACTCTTTCATTTGTCGCCTGTGGCGATAAATTAATACTAGCCTTATAAGGGCTGTTTTGTTGACCACTTTTGTCCATTTCTTCCCCTTTGATAAAACAAGATTCATTTCTGTATCCTCCCTTCTTTGGAGATCATTATCACCCTCCTTGTAACTTCTTCACATAATCAACCCTATTTCTGAAACTCTAAATTTAACCCTGAAGATGGAGGCAGCAGAACATAGGCCTTCGCCCACAAAAAGACACGGCGTCACATCCAGGATCACCGTCGTAAAATTCGCGGCACTAAAAATCTCAAAACTTTCATGAGAAAGATAATATTGAGTATGAAGCTCTTCATTAGGTAATTTTCTCCATTTCCGGGTTACTTCCTACTGCTTAGGCCCAGACAATATAATATTCTTATGATGAATCAATCATGGTTACAAACATTTTGGTAATCACTCGATGGCTTTAACTGTTTCATCAGCTTTGATGGCCCCACTGCTTTCGTGTCTGTGACTTAATTGCTTGTTGCACTGATGGCAGCGGACTTGATCATGTCAGGGGCGTGGGGCCATCCGGTCTGCATATCCAGCGACACCTACAGGAGACCTAGCCTATTTATACGTGGAGGCAGGCCCTTACCGTTAGGTAATACTTCGTGATGTTATTGCTGGCGCGCCATAAATCGGACACGCTGTTCACAGCGCACAGAAAGGATAATAGGAAGACACCGCCCAATGTGGGTGAAGGTAATGTCGAGAAGGTGGTCGTTGGAATACAGCCCAATATTTCGGAGGGACTGTAACATCCGACTTAAGGTTCCAAGCAAGAAACCGACAGAAGCAGATGAAAAAATTGAGGCGATATTTTCCTCCGAAACGTCGGGATGTCTCCGAGCTATATGACGTTCCTCCCGGAAGACCGTATATTTCTTACTCGAGAATCTCAGATTTAACGCAATGAAAAAGTAACTTTGTCCCTGGCAAAAAATGTAAAGCTGCTTGACTAATTAAGCACTACGCCATGAAGGTGTATGGGGAAGTGGGTGTATAGAGTTACATTTTCTTGACCTCGGCACTAGCTGGAGATGTAGTCAGCTTCAAGCCCCGGCAGCTTTATCCGCAAGGAAAGAATCCCCTTTGAACATTGTTTGGTGGACACCAGAGCCGGTCTGGACGACATGGAGAAGAGAAAATTTTTGACAGTACCGGGACTCGAAATCCGACCCCTCGTTCCTCCAGACCGCAGCTAGTCCCGGCTGAATTGTCCCTGTGCTTAATTAAATAAGCACGATGTCATGAAGACTTATGAGGGGTTTTAAATATAGGCCCACCTTTCTTGACATCAGCACTAGATGGATATGAGTGGTCAGCTTCACGCCCCGGCCTCTTTGCTTTCGTGAAATCGCCGCCTGTACCAACTGGATAGGAGGCCGAGTGGGTCCGAGATTCTGTCTGGACACTGTGGGGAAGAGGAAAAAAGAAATCATGCACTGCCGGGAATCGAACCCAGCTCTTCCAGCCCGTATTCCGTCGCTTTATCGACTGAGCTATCCCTACTCATTTAATACAGTAAAACAGTGCTTAAGTAAGCACTACGACATGAAGACATCAAGGGAGTGAAATTATGGGTTCACGAATTCTCCATGTTGTCGACAGATGGAGCTGAGTGGTTAGCTTCACGCTCACACCGTTTTACCCCCGGTGACAGAGTCTCACGGTATCAGTTGAAGAGGAAGCTGGACGGGCCCCAGATCTGGTTAGGACGCTGTGGTGAAGAGAAAGATCCCTTGCCCATTTTAGGAATCCAACCTCGGCTCCTGATTCTTATCCCAGTCGTGAATCTTGTTTTAAGACATTGCAGGACAATACAACTTTCTTTTTCTTGGCTCCTTCCTTTTTCCCTTTCCTTTCTGTGCTTCCACTGAAACTCTGTCTGTCTGTCTGCCTATCTATGTCTGTCTATCTATCTATCTATCTATCTATCTATCTATCTATCTATCTATCTATCAGCCAGGTATCCAACACTGAACACTACAGCACAGTAACAAGTATGGAATTTATTTTTACTCGCAGAAACCACCATCTGCAAGACATATATGAGAACATGGAACGATCGACACAGCGCCTCTGTGTATACGAGACATTACTTCTGGGACTGTACATAGATGTCACCACTGTATATGAATCACTGCCTTGGAACTCAACAGCCATTTTTTTTTAATTCGCTTAGTGGGGGGGGGGTGTCCAACTGGGTCCACTCGGCACGTCAGCCACTGATTGGCCTATTGTAGCTTGCCCTGGGTGATTATGATGATGGAGAATTTGGTGGAATGAATATTGGCAGGGGTAACCGAAATACTCGGAGAAAACCCGCCCCAGCGCCACTATGTCCACCACAAATCCCACTTGACCAGACCCGGGATCGAACCCGGTCCGCCGCCGTTGGAAGCCAGCGACTAACCGCTTGAGCTATGGCGCGGCCTTCCACAGCCGTTACCGGCTGCACAAGCAAGCTCTCGAAATAACTGGCGAAGGAACTTGTACTTGGAGAGACAGAGACACTGATTCCCCTAACTTAGGAAAGCCGTTACATATGTTAAATTAGTCTGGTACGTGACAATTACTTGTATGTGTTTAGTCATTAAATAGACGCGTCCTTCGCTAAAACACATGTAGCATCTGCCTACCTACCTAGTCTCTCGACGTATCACCAGTGACTGGGAGATTTTCGTGCTGGTGTAGGGCCAGGAGTCCTGAGCCCAGAGGGTCACATTCTAAAAACGCCAATATTTGGTTATTTGATTTCCAGGCAGACGTACCCTGTATTCAGTTCAGTAACACCGGAGGAACAAACGAATGCAGTCTTTGCAGTAAGGTTACGGCGCTCTACGTGTTGTGCATTCGATATTGTCGCTTAATTGCAATCGCCTTTTGCACCAGATGAAGAGGCATTCAGGTATTTGTTGCCGCGCGGAGGACCTACTTCACGCACCGTGGTGTGTCACATGTTTACCGTCCTGTTACTTCCGAGTTACTCTTCAAAGGGGGCGAAGCTCCCTAGTAGTAAATGGCTGGTGTACTCTGGTGACCCGCATACGGTGACAACGGGAACGCCCTGCATTTCCTACTTAGACGTTCGTAAAGCGCACATCTGACCATCCTCTTTATTTGGCCATAAAATGTCGCCTTATTTAATGTTTGACTATTTTTTAATGCCAGTGGGGTGGGAATAAGTCCCTTGTACTGCGGCCACTTCTGGTCTATTGTACCAGCCCCAGATGATAGGTGAGGGTGATTGTGGAGCAATTGGTGGAATGGAGATTGGCAGGGGAAACCGAAGTACTCGGAGAAAACCTGCCCCAGCGCCACTTTGTCTACCACAAATCCCACTTGACCAGACGCGGGATCGAACCCTGGCCGCGGTGGGAAGCCAGCGACTAACCGCTTGAGCTATGGCGCGGCCCCTAGTGTTTGACTAACTCATGCCTTGAGGAGATAACATTAAAATATTATCCCTGGACTTAATTAATTACGCATGACGACGTGAAGACGTATGGGGAGTAGAGGCATAGCTCCACACATTCTTAACCTCAGCACTAGATTGAAGTGAATGGTCAGCATCAACCCCGCTCTTTGGGCCCTAGAGCCGGTATGGAAATTACGAAGAGAAATCGCTTTCCCTTCTGGGAATCGAACCACGACTCCTCTTTCGTCAAGCCCCTAGTCTAGTTGCCATACCGACTGAACTGCCGTGGCTCCTTCAGTAGAAATCGTTACGGAAGCGTCCTCTATGCTTAACGATTTCTCTGCTATGGGGATTGTGGTTCGTGTAGTACGTTGAAAATAGATGATGCTGACGTAATGATATGCGTCACCATCTGATGATTACGCACCCTCAGAATTAACTTAGACTCAGTTCTTGTCAGTAATCATTACGTTTATGTAAATGTCTGATGCGACCAGGCTAATGCAACTTCGGTGACCTAACACGTATTTATGACACAGTATGGATGTGTGTAGTGTTAACAACGTTTCGGAGGCACCCACCTCTTCCATCTTCATGCTTAGAATGAGTAAAATGTGTTAGTGTACGTGTATATATACGTTTTGTTCAAATGGTCCATGAGGATAGTGAAAGTGTGGAGGGAAATGTTATTAAAACGGCCCTGTTGAGGGCCACCTGCGGCAACAAACCGTCTACAAAATTCTCTATGTTCACGGGAAGCAAAGGCTGGCGAGTAATATCAACATACATGTCTTCTCCAGTTGCATATGTCCGTGTTGAGGAGCAAGCCACATGACGACATACACCGCATTTGTATCTGCCGCGAGAGTTTATAGTTACATGTCGATATGGTCACAGACACTCACGATCTTCATTCGAAGGCAAACAGTTGAAGAACGGACAATATTTCTTCGAAATTCTATAAACTTCGGCCGACTATTTAGCAACGCTCTTAGTAATAAGATTGGGGCACGCGGTAGCGTAGTTCACTGAGGCACTGTTCTACAAGCCGGAAGGTCGTAATTTCGATTTCCAATAAGGTCATTGGAATTTTCAATTGACCTAATACTTCCAGCCGCAATATGGCCCTTGGGTCGACTCAGCCTCTAACGGAATTGAGCACCAGGAATCTTCCTGGGGGTAAAGGGCGACCGGCACGTAAGGCTGACAACCTTACCGCCATCTGTGAGTCGATTGCCTAGAAAATGTGTCAGCTTCAGTGTCTCATAATCTCATGGTCCTGTTATAGGGATAATTTTACCTTTTTCTCTGTTTACCTTTGCAACAACATTATAAGTGATAGGATGATAGATATTGGAAAGATGTGGAAGGAAGTGGTCGTGGTGGATTCGAAATAATATCCCTGAATTTTCCTGGAGGGACTGAGAAAAGGCCAGAGAGAACCTCGTCACTACAACCTCTGCCCCAGCTGAACACGTCCCGAATGCGAATGTAGAGAGACACAGCTACATTAATCATTCCGTGATAGTATTATTTATATATAAGTTATTTAACGACGCTTTTCAATATTGGATTTTGTAGAGTCAGGTAGTAGGCCGATAGACGAATGATGAATTCCAAAGGTTTTGGAAAGAATCTTTTGTGGGCTGGCTTATCGAGGTAATATTCCAGTAGTTTTCGTGGATGGGCTGAAAAAATCACGGAAACCTTGTCAATATTTGCGGTTAATTAGCCGAAATTAGGAGTGCCTCCCCAGTATAAGCCTCGCGTTACCGCTACCCCGACAATTCTGTGAAATTCTGTTAAAGAAATCCTAACATGTGTTCACTGACTCCGTGTAATTTGTTATTAAAATGAGCGAAAGAAGGAACTGGAAAGACAAACGCGATGCAATGGGATTGCTATACTCGGCAGTTTGTTCCTTGTTCGTGTTGAAGCAATAAGTTCCGAATAATGCGATCACATTTACATAAGGATGCGTGATAGCGGCAGATGCTTATTAGCAATTAGCAGCATGCAAAAGTTTTAAAATGACGTGCATATTGAGTCCAGCACTGATTAGTGGCTCTACCTTGTAATCTGCAGACAAAGACCTCATTGAATTTAACAGGAGAATCTAAACCGGAAATCTGTATGTAAAGAAACGCGATTTAGAAAAGAACAGGTTGGAGATTTCAACGCTCGAGTAGACTTGCAACTTTCTAAGAATTTCGTGTAACATTCCAAATACTTACACAGCTGATTGATTCATAGCATGTATCGTTAATCTCGAACCCCGTCGCGCTTAGCAAATGACTTGCTTTCTGTGTCTCCTTGCTTACAGAAATTTCTGCACTGTTGTTACCGGCTTCCATTGATTTGAAGTTGCTACTTTTAATTGCTTTTTGGAAGGAAATGACAGGTCTAAGAACATAGCATGACGCCATTAAAAGACACTGGATCTTGTCTCATCGGTGTCTCAAGATATCTAATTACAGTCGAACAAAGGTGTGTTTAATGTCTTTACGTATTTTAAAATTGTTTTCTGGAGAAACCCAGTTCGGATCATGGTCGGGTTACGGACGGACTACCCGGCTTTGTGTTTGCGTGATTTTCCTCATCATCTTCATAACATGTTATTTATACACCATTTCATCATGTGGTATTATATGTAATTTCTATGGAAGCGGTGTGAACAATCTGGCTCGCAGACCAAATCCGGCCCGACAACACCTTCAAACCGACCACGGAAAACGTAAAGATAAATAACAGGAGAAGAGAGAGAGAAAAAAGAAGAGATTTACGATGAGTAAGGGAAAAGAGACAATTAGGCAGAAGGAAAATGGAGAAGGATATGGGATAGAAAGAAAAGCAGAGGAGGAGGAAGGAAGGTAAGGGCGGAGGAAGTAGAACAAGAGGGAAGGAGAGGGAGATGAATTAAGAGAAGAAATGGAAGAGAGGAGGATAAGAAAGAGCAAGATGAGAAAACCAGGAGAAAGTATAGAGGAAAATGGAGAAGAATTAATAGAATGAAACCAGGAAGAGAAACTTGAAGAAGAAAGAAAGAGGAAAATAAAAGGCAAAGAAAAGTAAATAATAAAGAGAAGGGACGAATAGAATCAGGAAGAGAATGAAAACGAAAAGAAGTATAAAAAGGGGCGAAACAAAATACAAGCGGAAAAGGAAGAAAAATAATTTTTGTTTCTTTGTACCTGATGGCTTGTGTCTGAAAGGGTTAAGGCCCATTTTAATAATTACATCTCACAACCTTATGGGCCTCCACGGACTGTTACAGGGATAGCTTTACCTTTTTACCGTCTCTTCCCAAATTTCCTTGGAAGAGAATGCTCCCAGTTAGGATTTTTCTCATTCCTGGCCGAAATATAAGCCCGAGGTCCTAATACCGAGCTGTCTGATATAGTGACAAAGCTGTAGACTTGTATTCGTGTCGTACCGGGTTCGAATCTTGGTCTTGACACCGGTTATATACCAGGATATAGTCACGACCGTTTCCTTACATATTTCTTACAATTCATTGTCCACAAACCGTCCGATCGATTTGACTCGTAGCGTCCTAAAGTAAGGCATCGCCCCTCCCAAATATGAGTACGACACTGACGCCCTCGACCACGATGCCCGGTGACGCATTCAAGTGTTTCTCTTTGTCATGGAATTCAAGTAATTTCATAATGTTGTACGGTCTCCATCTGTTAGGCAACACTCGCACTAATATTCCTTCCCGATGTGCATAAGTGGACTAAGTCCCGTACTCACTTTCTATTATAGCCTCGTTTTCCTGAAAAGAGAATACAAATTAGATGCAAGCAAAAAACATTCGGAAGACTATCATCAGCTTCTAAATCTGCTCAACAGATGGCTCCGTAAGTCTGGATCTCAAAGGAGGCAAGGAGGATGGATGCAACTGGCTCAGGATCAGGGCTGTAGACTAGCCAGGTGAGCTGGGGCGGGGTTCCGGTCGTGTTTTGAGTTTGTTTTGAAGGAATATCAAATATAGATGGCGATTAACGGAGATAGAAAGGCGATGTTTTAAGCTACTTGTCGGAGCTGCGGTAGCTCAGTCGGTATGGCGACGGGCTACAAGATGAACGGCCGGGGTTCGATTCCCTATAGGAAAAAGTGATTATTCTCTACTCCACAGCATCGAGACTGACTCTGCAACCCATCCAATGGACACCCAACGCTATTTACCTAGTAGCAAAGCAGCCGAGGCGTGAAGCTGTACACTCACCTCCATCTAATGCCGACGTCAAGAATAGTGGAACTATACCGCAACTTCGATGTATGGCTTTATAGTGTTGTGTTTAATTAAATAAGTACAGGGACAACTTTGTTTTATCTACACGTGCATCTTTAAATCATTTATTATTGTTTAATATAATTTAGTAAACATCATGAAGAAAACATTAAATCATATCTGTTTACTCAGTACCCCAACATGTTTCGACCCTGAAGAAGTTACTATCAAGAAAGTTCTTTTATTACAGTCACAGTAGCTTCCTACAAATGACGTCTTTCTTCCTAGAAATTGATATTACAGTTAGTTAAACAAACAAACATATATATATATATATATATTGATATGATTTTAGAGCGAAAATTTTAGGCATATGTTTATTTCACTGCTATATTAAATATTTAGTAATTATTTTTAAGAAATTGTTTGAAATGAAAATGTTAAAAAGTGTTTATTAAATGCTTTGCATGTATTTAAAATACGAAAACGTGTCTTTAATTTCTGATCTCTGCGGCCTACCTTAAACATATGCATACCGCAATGCGTTTGTTGTTCTGCTCTGCATTAAGAGAGACAAAGCGGTTGTTAGGCCACAAAGAGTTTTCCATCAGAACATTTGTTTCGACCTGGAGTAGCATGCCAGACTTCCTAGGAATTTTTGTTCTTAAGACTACACCCCTCTATACGGGGCGTGAAGCCGACCACTCACCTCTATCTATCCGGTTGAGGTTAGTTTTTTGTTTAGTTTCTTGGGGTGGGGTGCGACTGAGTCCACTCGGTACGTCGGCCACTAATTGGCCTATTGTACCAGCCCCGGATGATAGATGATGAATGTGGAGCAGTCGGTGGAATTTGAATTGGCAGGGGAAACAGAAGTACTCGGAGAAAACCTACCCCACTGCCACTTTGTTTACCACAGATCCCATATGACCTGACCTGGGTTCGGACCCGGTCCGCCGCGGTGGGAAGCCGGCGACTAACCGCCTGAGTTATGGCACGGCCTCAGTTGAGGTTAACTAGTCACAAGTGTATGCTCATTTAAAAGTGCAGTAACCTGGAATACAAAGCCGTGTATCCGTAGAAAGCCAACCGACGTTTCGGAGGAACAGATCATCTCCATCATCAGACTCGAAGCGTAATTCAAACGAGAAATGAATTTGAGGCGGGTAGCAAGTAGAGCGAACTTGAATATGGAGATTCCTTCGAAACGTCTTTTGACTTTCAACATACTGTATGTAGAGTGTCATACCCAAGCAGATGGAACTGAGAACCCAAGATTCTTTGTACTCGCTTCTTGTGTCACGTTCCTGCCGTGTATCCCGCCTTTAGGCTTTCTCTAATATGTGCATTAATAATCTTGTTTTAAATGTGGGAGCCTCGACGTCTCACTACTCTATGGGCCTTCACGGCCTGTTACAGAGATAAGTTTAAATAGTTTTGTTGGACACAAGGTTCTCATGGCGGTATGAACAGTAGTGCCTTCATAGAAGTGATGCAGGTAGTCTGGTAGGAGTGTGCCGACGTTCTGGAATTAGTGTCTCTTTCTTCAGGGTTGAAGAGTTCTCTGACACTTCGGAGGAAAATCTTGCCTCTGTTTTCAGGATCAAAGTGTAAACCAAAGAAGCAACGAGGAAGAATAAATGCTTTGTTTGGGTTACGTCATATTAGCCAATAGAGATTTGCCGATCTTTATGAGGACCGCACTGGCTTCATCTTCAGAGCAGAAGAGTCAGATAAGAAAGAAACAAGCAGACCTCTGCAAATTGAATCAAAACACACGTACAGAAATTTTCGTTGTGTAATTTTCAGTTTTGTATAATTCATATGACTTTATATTCATATATACAGAACACGAATCTCTTGTTATAAAATTAAAAAAATGCAGAGATTTGGAAATATTTTCCTTTGGAATTTATGTCCTTTGTATTTTCATGACGAGTTGGAATATAAACTTCTGTGAACTTACTTTTGCACTTCTGAATATTTGACCCTAAGAAGGGGGCGGTACGTTCCTCTGAAACGTCAGTAAACTGTCAATAGTATATGTTACATCCCAGGAAATAGTAGTTCTCACTATTGTACATCTTAAGTGGTACATAAGCCACTCTTACTTGACTGCAGGCCTGGTAACGAAGCTGCTTCGGGTCAACGTTCGAGTGTGGCTGGCCATTTTCTGTCCATGTGCCTACCAGTCGTGAGTCCCCTATCGCGCCATGTTGAATGCTGCGCTTTCCAACTGACATCACGAGTTACTGCCCAGTAAACGAACCATGAACTTCTCCCCAAAGGTACCCCACCCCCAACATTACTTAACACTAACGTTTCAAAATTCACATAACCATTNACTGCTTTCTTCATAGTCACCGCCGTGAAAGCCTCAAATATTACGTCTGAACTTCATGAATTTAACATTTTGTAAGGTATGCAATAAAATACTTATCTCAGTCGATAATATAACTATCTACCTTGGATCTGAGGTTCTCAGAGCTATAATTATGAAGAATACTATAGCTCGGGATGTGATACCTTGTAGGAATATCCTGCCTCCCTTTTCAGGGTAGAAGTATTAAAGCAAATAAATAACCAGCGTAAAACATAGTTTGAGTTCTTCGCCTGTTTTTGACGGCCGTCTTCTTGACTTACTCTTCGACATTAAAGATGCAAATCGCTCTTCCGAAACGTCGAGGAACTTCTATTATTTTCTTGACTTGAATGTATAAGGTGTGGGCCTTCTCGGTCCTTGCACTGCGTCATATAGTGATCTATTCTGTTTTCGTGAATTTTTGTCATTGAAGATGCAGGTCGCTCCTCCGAAACGTCGCGGAACTTCTACCGGATTATATGGCGTTACATCCCGAAAAGTAGTACTCGTAACTGGCTATGGGCTCGATGATTGTGATTGGATTCTCAGTACAGCCAAGGTTTTCTCTCTTCGTCTCCAGATCCGCATAGATCTAGTATTTGGTCTATTTTCTAGTAATTTTAATATTTGTACTCTAACCAGAAACAAAAGAAATTCCATCCTTACGCTGTGTGTGAATATTTAAAATGTGTTGAACATACTCAAGTATCGTAAATGTTCTTGTCTGCTTGTTTAATATACTTTACAGTTATCAACTTGCTTCAAAAGCAATCTCTAAGAAGTCAACATTCCTTAAAGACTTTAATGGTGTAGAAATTTATGCTCTGGGTTTCAATTTCACTTTTGTTTGAGTACTATTTAAGCTACTATAGTTGTAGCAAGGTACAAACATACATAGTCAGGTACTTTACATGTTAAAGGAATACATTATCTCACTGACAAGTTGCGGTTCTAATGTGACGTTCTTACAGTTATATTTACAGCACGTCACCAATGATCTGTTTGTTTTCGTGGGCTGTAATGAATAATTGTTGCATATTCAAGAGGTCTGGATTTCGAATCTATGCACGGAGAATACACATCATGGGATTATTTCTTTCCCGTCATCTCTAGAACAGACAAGATCGGCATTAAAATCCCTATAGTCGAAGAGGTCGGCTCTTTGTTCATCAATTAGTACAGTGTTTCTGTGAAAAGATGGCATCAGATGTGACATACCTGTGTTTGAAGGAAAGCATGAACTTCCATATGACATATTGCTATTGTTGATTCAAGGTCATTTTACCAAAGTTTCTGTGCAGCCGAATTTATCCCTGAGCAGCTTTGGCATTTATGGTAGGTAGTTTTATGGTGTTGAAAGAGGTGTCAAACTCTGCAAGAAGTTGAGCAACGATGGAGATGGAATCGACATGTACCAGCGAAATGTCAGGCCGATACAAGCCAGAGCACCGGGCTCTTCATAATCACAGCTGTGAGAACCTGAACCCGGACACACTGAAGTTACTCCTGTGCTTAATTAAGCGCTATGACTTGAAGGCATTGGGGAATGATTGTATGTCTCCACTGATTCTTAATGTTGCTACTAGATGGAAGTGAATTGTCAGTTTTACGTCCCGGCTGCATTAACACCCCAGGGAAGTACTTTGTCGATTTTTGTGCTGGTCTGTTTCTTGGATTACATTTCAGCCCTGAAGATGGAGGCGATATTTTCCTCCGAAACGTCAGACTGTCCACGAACTACACATCATTACAATTCAGAAGACGGTTCTCTTCATAGACATCGCTATTATAACTTCAGTTCCAACACAACAAAGTAAAGTTGCCAGTATGCTTAATTAAGCTTAATTAATCACTGTAAGATGAATGTGCATGGGGAATGGTGGTATAGATCTATTGGTTCTTAATCTCACCATTGGATGGAAGTGAATGATTAGTTTCACGTTCCAGCTGCATTACCCCAGGAGAAAGTACTTCTTTTGCCACCTGCTTGTAATAGTTTACTGTGTTGCTCACTTTTCGACACTGCAGATGGAGGTGATATGTTCCTCCGAAACGTCGGACTGTCCAAACTACACGGCGTTACGACCCAGAAGACCGTAGTCTTTAAACCCTATTTGCGTATAGCGTATAGTATCGTGTAAATACGGACGTAGCGTTGGGCTATGTAAGTTAATATTTTCCGTGTTGACTTAATTAAGCACTATGTCATAAAGGCATTGGGGATTGGAGGTATAGCTCCACAATTCTTGATCTGAACACTGTATAGAGAAGAGCAGTCAGTTTCAAGCCCGGCCATAACACCCCCGGTACCCATTGAATATGAGGATGGTTCGGCCCCAGAATCTATCTGGGAGCTATTGAGAAGAGAAGAATTTTGTCCTGCCGGGAATCGAATTCGGCCGTCCAGCCCGTAGTCCGACCTTATACCTACGGTGCTGTCCCTACTCCTAGCGCGGGTTATTTACCGCCGTAAACCGAAGTTCAAAGAGCAATGTTTTCTAAACAGCCGGACAGACCATTAGCACGCCTTGAAAGGTATGTTCAAGGCCCCACAGGAACACGGCCACTGCCTGTACGAGTTTATTACTGTACCGGATGTGATTTTGTTTCGCAGTCACGCTCTGTGGTAACGGCATTTTCACAGGATCCATTTGTATCCAAATTATGCCAAACGTTACTCATTGCCTTTGTGTCCAAATCAGATCAGAGCTGTAAAGAGTAAGACATGTATTATGTAGGGCTGTACCCGCAACAGGCCGTGGAGGCCCATAGGGTTGTAAGACGTCGAGGCTTCCACATTTTCTCTAGACAATCGGCTCACAGATGGCTGTAAAGTTGTCAGCCTCACGCACTGGCCGCCCTTTACGCCCCAAGAAGTTGCCTGGTACTCATTTCTGTTAGAGGCTGAGTCGACCACAGAGACATAGTGCGGCTGAAAGGATTAGGTAAATTGAAAAAAGTCCACCTCATTGCGAATCAAACCCGCGACCTTCTGGCTTGTAGTGTCTTAACCAGCTACGCTACCGCTTGTGTCTGTATTATGTAGGTATCTGGTTTGAATCCTGTCGCGAAACAAGTTAGCCTTACTAACGCTTTCTTTTCTTTGTTCAGTCCCTCGAGGCAAATACCTAGATAGAACCCGAAGTAAGACAAGGCAGCCTCCTTCCAGATCCCTACACAAATCATTATTTACCAATCATCCTATCGTTTGAATAGCCTCAGGTACTGATTACATCATCATGTCTTCAAAGCGAAAATAAACACTCTGATTACTGAATAATATTAAATGCATACGAGTGCTCTCAGTTGCATCAAATCTTTAACCATGAAATAATCATGCAGCTTCATATTCCGCCATAACTTGGCCATCTCTCGGACAAACAATACTGACCAATACTTTATTTAATTTAAATAATTTTTTAAAGTATTTGAGACGTTAACACTAATTCTTATTTTAAATGTTTAAAACATTCAGAATTAACAATATGCTGAAGTCAGTGAGCTTAATCCCGAAGGTTGTGTTACACGTATATTGTCACGTGTCTGTGTGTGACTATAGACGGGGTTTGGATTGGCGACTCGATTAATTTGGCAGTTTTACCAAAGGACACCGAACTACAAGCAATTACAGTGCTACCGCTACTCTCCGAAATTCACACATCTTCCCAGCACCCGCTAAGTCTTTTTCGGCCTGCTGTGTCTTAACCAGCCGTTCCTTAGCAACTGATTTTTTCAAATCAACAGCGTGCAGATTGTCTCTAGGATCCACTCAACCTCCTATGTAATGGGTACTGAGGGTAAAGCGGCTGGATCGTGAAACTGACCACTCATCTCCATCTAGTGCTGGGGTCAAGAATGATTGAGCTAAATTTTCACTCATGGCATAATGCTTATTTATTTAAGCCTTCAATTTACCGCTTCCTTCCTAATCCATTCCCACTTATTCACCAATTCTGCCATTCGGCGCTGCGGTTTCTGAGATAGAGTGCCGTGAAATGAACTGCAGACTCTTTCCTTCGTCTGTGTCCACCTCCAGTACAGAGATTGACGTAGGTTTTTCTGTTACTTTTTGCAGGAGCAGGACGCAAACCATGTCGACACAGACGGACAGCCGTATCATGATATGCTGTGTCGATGATGACGCCTCCCACAGTAGCGCCGGGTAGCGTCGTTGTGATGAGGCGTCACGGCACTTCTCATGACGCCACCCCAAACTCCTTCTATGTGCCCAGCCCTCTACAGCAGAAGAACTCGATGGTAAGTCAATGTAACATAGTCCATTACGTCTGACACTGCTGAGGCAGCGGAAACAAATCAAAGCTCTAGTGCTTTACCACTGCACCAGTCTGCTTGGTGATGGAGAGGCATAGTACTTCTTGGTGGTTCCATCGGATTGGAAGTATCACATGAGATATGCTGTCCACATATAACGTGCCGAATTTGCTCAAAGCAAGGACTATGGAGCCAGTGATACAGCCATTGCTAGGTAACGGCTCTGTAACACGCCACCAGTAGAGTGAAGTTTGGAAGCGGTGTTTTCTACACGGTCCGTGCCGAGGAGCAGCTGCCATTACGGTAGAGTCTTGAGACGACAGTTACAAGAGTAGGCGTTTGGTGTGAAATGGCCGCCAGCCTGCGAGGTCTTGAGTCCGGGAGCAGAGGTACGTCCACTGTTGGAAGCCGCTACCAAGCAGTGCAGTAAAGGCCGTGACTAGGAATACTATTCCGTGTGTGATAGGGATTTGTGAAGTGTAGTCACGAGTCGATTACTAATCCAGACCCCGTCTGTAGTCACTTTATCACGTGACAAAACGCTACTGAAGAATTCAACTGATGTGTGCCCCACTGATGTCTTTGCTTGGACTGAGGAACTGTTTCTAGCAGGGTTAAGGTGGTGTCACAGTGTTACATCAGAATCCTAAACCCAGGAATACGTTTGTCGAGGATTATCCTGCGAGATATGACCACGCATAGCCCTGCAGAATTCAGCCCTTCGAGGGCACCGGCAAGATCCGAGCTGTACGGAGAATCCTAAGTCAAAACAAATTCTAGTAACAGCCAGAAAGAAGCAAATTGTAAGCACTTGTGGTTCTCGTTCAATTGCTCCGAAATGTCTGCGAACTTCCGCCAAACTACGCTGCATCACAGCCCTGAAGATTCACCGTTGTGAGAATCTCAATTCCAAATTATAATTCTTGTCCTTAATTCAAAGTTAGAGACAATTTTTTCACATCAACATAAAGGACTCGGTGACATGATGCAACGGTGCTTATGTTTAGGCAATGCAATTAGCAGATACTCGACATTACTTTCAGTTACATTCCTAGCTCTCTTTCCCGTACTCAAGTTTATCTCACGATTTCTGCCTCTTCTGTTCACTGGACCCTGACGCATGGAGCACAGATTCCGGTCCCTAAAGTTCCGGTCCCTGCCTTTGGTAGATACATGATGCTGAACGCTAATGGTATCTGCTGTTGAATAAGGACACTGAAAGACAGGTTTCCCTTCGGCGACGATAGTGCATTCTTTTGACGTACGAAAGAACCAAGTACAACAAGGTTTCTCAAACTGTGGATCGCGTGCTACAGTATGGAGTGTCGGCCAGTTCTCAAGATTTCTTTGAAATATAATTGTATCCACGAATATTTTTTGGAACGTCAGGAAGTCCATCAGATATGGTATAGACTCTTTTTGGAAACGTATCTGCGGCCAACAAAACATACCGCGAAACTTTTCGTGTATCTCTAAGAGAATTTTATAGCTTACTGTAGGTGTAGAGAGGCTGTAAAGCTATTTAGGTTCCTGCTGACACCGTACAGCCGGATAGGGCCCTGCAACAGTGTGCAGAACTGCACTTTTCTCTTGACTGTACAGGAACATTTTATAGCTTACTGTAGGTGTAGAGAGGCTGTAAAGCTATTTAGGTTCCTGCTGCCACCGTACAGCCTGATAGGGACCTGCAACAGTGTGCAGAACTGCACTTTTCGTGACTGTACAGGAACATTTTATAGCTTACTGTAGGTGTAGAGAGGCTGTAAAGATATTTAGGTTCCTGCCATGTGCAGAACCGCAGTTTAGGTGACAAGTAGAAACTGGAAGTAGGGTAAACACGGATCGAAGGGAATAAATCAGCAACGAAGTATTTCTACCGTTGGGGATGTGTTGTAATATCAGCTGTTAAATAGCAACCCATAAGTTGCATGATCTAGTGAAATATATACCGAATTTTGATCCGGAATATGGCTGGAAGGCAAAGAAATATGTCTCAGTTATTCGCAAGTTTATACATATAGCCAGAGAGCACACGTCTTCTCAGTTAACGCCTGCGTGACGCGAAAACTTTCCGTGCACTTGTGTAGTGCGTGTAGTATAAACACCTAATTGCAGGCGGAGATACCGAGCAAACGTTTGGCGATATGCTGACGGTTATTGCTCATTCTTGTTGCGCAGATGTTCAATACAAAAAGTGAAGTTGTTCCTGTGCTTCACTAATTAAACCCCATGCCATGAAGGCTTGTGGGGGAGTAGATATTCTGTACCTTGACGCTAGTTCGAGGTGAGTGATCAACTTCACGGTCCCGCCGCTTTACCCCCAGGGAAAGAGTCCCCCATACTCACTGGATAGGAGGCTGAGTGGGCCCAAAGCTGGTCTGGACGATAGGAGAGGTGAAAAATTCTGCCCCTTATATATTAAATTTCAGTATTTACTTGTAAATACTTATATAATAGAGAATAAAACTTGTCTAAAACGGGAAATTCTGTTTTAACAACTTCTTCATGCCTGTAAAATACTGGTGTTAAATTTAGGAGAGAAATATTAGAAATCTTCATGATCACCTCTGTAAGGCTCTCGATTCCTACATCCTTTATTCGTTGCCCATTTCTTAGTGTGAAGGTAATTTCGTACGCATACAAAACAAAGGGAAGAAACACATTTTAACCTTTACAGTTTAAGTTAAGAAAAGGGAAGATAAATATTCAGAGCCGATGTAATGCATGACGTGTAAGTTAAATGAAAACCTCGCTGAAACAAAAAAATATACAGCCTCTTCCTCATACTTTTATATCGAGATGTTGTTGTCTCTTGACGGGACTGTACTCGAGTCCACAGAGATGGACGTGCGGTCGCATAATTCACGTCAAGTGCCGTTATGTGGAGGAGGATGCTGGACCGAGGGAACGGCGGTCCCCCGCCCCCAAAAAAAACAGCCGGTGTTGCTGACCGAGCACTCGACTCCTGTCTCATTAGATTACACAGTTCTCTCCGGTCTTCGAACTTAGAGACATTCTAGCTGACGTCAGACCGAATTCAGTTCATAAGAGGGGCTTTCCTTGAATAGTACTTAGCCAAGTCTACCGTCTTCTTGCGTGTGACACCACACGCAGGTACAGGCCATCTTCTTATGCGACATTATGACAGTGGTTGCTGATACATCTTGGCTAAACTCCTGTTATGAACCATATACATAATAATCATTTGTCAGTCAGTGGGCTCGACCATGTCCACTGGACGTTCTACTGAGGGCGACCAGGTCTAGGAACAAATTTAGGTAGATGGAGTAGCCTCTATTTTTGTTTCACGGCCAAATGGACTGACAGCGAAATTGGTAGGCGTTCGGCAGGGTTTGGAACGCGCCTAAAAACGGCAACAAACTGGAAACTTATAATGTAGTTAAAATACAAAAAGTTAAGAATGAATCATTAATTTTTTTGTGGGTTCGATTCTCGGTAGGGTCAAAATTTTTTTCTTCTCTGTGTCGTCCAGACTGGCTCTGGGGCCCATCCAGCCTCCTATCCAATGGGTACTTGCGGCCCTTTCCCCGGAGATAGCCGGAGGGTGAAGCTGACCACTCACCTCAAACTAGTGTCGAGGTCAAGATAACTTAGATTTATACATCCACTCCTCCATACGTCTTTACGGCGTAGTGCTTAATTAGTTAAGTACAATGGAAACTTCACCTATTTTCCCTATTCAAGTAAAAGAAGTTGTGGGAAGAACTAATCCCTTAATTTCATCTGATACGACATGAGCAACATACAGAAGGAGAAAATTATGGAAGATACACTTACAGACACACAGACACACACAAGGTCACCTCTTAAGGCTGCTTTTATTTTTTTTTTTTAATATGGGAGTGGCACAGAGAAACAGACAGCTAAGTGGCAGCATAGATTTCCTTTCTTCAAAATTAATAAGTAGGCTAAAGTTTAAAAACAAAACTTCAGACACTGCAGTTATGTTCACGTACTCCCACACACAGACTTCTCTCGCGTACCTCTAAGGGTACGCACACCACCGGTTGGGAAGCACTGGAATGATTTACGGGCTGTGCTATAAAATCTCACAGACGAGACACCTCATAACTAACATATATATATATATATGTTCGCACTCAAGAAGAGGCTGAACTCATTTTTTCGGTCAAATGGCGAATGCGAAAGGAGAAATTGTGGGCGTAGAGTGAGGTACGTCCGTACATATTTGTACCACTGTGAACAGACGATATGCCGGTCACGGTAGCCGAGCGGTCTAAGGCATGTAGTGTCTTCGCTCGCTTGGAAACCGGGATCGTGGGTTCGAATCCCACTCAGGGCATGGATGTTTAGTTTGTGTGTTTGCGTTTTTCTGTGTTTGTGTACAGGTAGAGGCCTTGCGACGAGCTGATCACCCGCCCAAGGAGTCCTACCGAATGTGTAAGATCTAGAAAAACCGAAGTGAACGGAGAAGTTCATGGAGGTAGGCCTAGGCCCACTGGGGCTGTAGTGCCAAGGGAAAAGAACAGACGATATGAGTGCTTGTTGGTGCGTTGCAATGTGGGGTAGGCTGGACGAGAAAATACGTCCACAGCGGAAGGATGTATGCGAGCCTTTACGTTGAAATTAAACGTACCGCTACACCGGGTGTCCCACGGGTCACCCTGTCTATAGGATATCTACTGGGAAATAACACACAGACATAGCATTGAATTGTGGGAACTGAGTAACAGATTCAGATCAAGAATATGTTACGGGACTATTCAAAGTAAAATTGTATCAATATACCGGGTGCCCCACAAGTTACTGACTTAAGACTTAAAGGTAAAATGTAAAGTTGTCCCTGTGCTTAACTAATTAAACACTATGTCATGAAGGTGTATGGGTGTGTGGATGTATAAATCCACACTTTCTTGACCTTGGCACTAGTGGTCAGCCCCACTATGGCCCTGGGGCCGACTCAACCTCTAACAGAAATGAGTACCACGAATCTTTCTGGGGGTAAAGGATAACCGGCGCGTAAGGCTGACAACCTCACCGCCATCTCTGACACGATTGTCTAGAAAATGTAGGAGCCTCGACGCCTGTTACGGAGAGCGCTTTCCTTTTACCGCCCAATGCTTGTCTGTATTGTCAAAGTTACAGTGTAGATCTGATAATGATGTTCGGATCTTCTACTCGAGTTGGTGGTTGCTATGTTACACGTAGGGAGCCGGGATAGCTCAGTCGTTACAGTGAACGACTAGAGGTTAGAAGGTGCGGGATCTGTTCCCGGCAGAGGCAGCTTCGAGACGTACATTTTGAACCGCCCAGCCTCCTATCCAATGTGATCCGTGAGGGTAAAGCTAGTGCCAAGATCAAGAATGGTGGAGCTTAACCTCCATTTCCCAATATGTTTTCATGGTGTTGTGATTAATTAAGCACAAGGGCAGCTATACTTTCACCTTTTACGTCACACGTATGCCGAGCAAGGGATCTTTAAATCATGGCTTCCCTGTCTGTAGTCGCTGTACCGCCTGAAGGGTCGTTGCTTAGCAACCGTGGTGCGGCGTGCATTTATAATGCAACTGCAGTAGAAACTGAAGGCGTTACGGGTCCGAGAAAGTGACCTGCGTAGAGATGCAGGCTGTGCTTGCTGGAAGCAGTAACTAGTCGTGTTCTGGAACGATCTTGGCCCACATTCCAGAACAGTGTAACGCGAAACGCGAGAGGTGGGGGAAGTGGCCCCCCGTCCTAACCACGTGTCTCCTTGTACACGAATGGAAAATGCGATGCGAAATATGATTGTTTATGGTGACGTCATATGTGTGTGTGGCAAAGAGTGAAATATTATCTTATCTAAAGCGGTGATTTTCGACGTTTTGTATCGTGCGCCATACCAGACTTTTTGCAAAACATTGTACTCCCACCGTAATAAAAATGAAGCTTTTTCGAGAAATTTATTTTTACATTTATGTACTCTCCTTGTTTTCAGAGTTGGTCGTTTTCAACAGAGAGCTTGGCCGAGTCCACTAACCTATTACAGCCCAGGAGTTACTGTATTAACTGCCTGTTTTAATAAGTTAAACTCTGCGCTTTGCCCCCAAAGAGTATTTTTATATTCCATATGGTTCTCACAACAAACAGCGACTATTTCCCTAAACAACCTTAACCGGTTGGGCTTTGTAGCAGAGATGTACTGTTTCTTGTGAGGCACGGACTGAGTTTTCTGCCCACAGAGTGCATTTGTGTGTTCCGTATGGTTCTCACAATAAACAGCGACTGTTTCCCTAAACAGCATTAACCGGTTGGGCCTTGTAGTGGACACGTAATGTGTTTCCTGTGAGGCACGGGCTGAACTGTATATTTTATTTCGAATAAATTCAGTCATTGAAAGATTAACTGATAAAGAATTATAGGTTATGTATGAGTTGTAATGCGGTCTTGGTTAGTGTGTGTTAGTGTGTCTCACAATGTAGCGCACTCACTGCCCGCTACATCACACGCAACTCAGAGACCAGGTCAAAAAGCAAGGCCCGTTTATTTTACTGTTACATGAATCATTAAAAGATCTTATTTTCTAGGCTTAATGTCTTGACCAGCCACAAATTCAGAAGAATATGCTTTTGATCTTGAGGTATGTGGTCGGTCGATTAAATTGAGGCTGGCCTTCGTCAGCGTATTAAATCTTGGTTTCGGGTCCCGTCAGGATCCATTATCATATTTTCGTCTTTTTAAAGTCTCGCATGTTTTCAAATGGGGCCTCCTCTTCGATAAGAGGTCACTCCCCTCTACTTAGGGCGCCTCTAGAAGGCGCTCAATGACTTGGGGTAATTTAATGTAACCTCCTAGGTTTTATGATATTTACTTCTGGATTATAAAGCATTGTAATTCGTTAGCTCGCCAACGTTTCGGAGAAAAGTAGTGCCTTAGATTTCAGGGTTAAGAGTAAGCGAAGGAAATGACAACCAGAGCGAGTCCTTGCTCATCACAGGCGCGGTCTGTTTTCGCTTCTGCTTGCTTCCCTGACTCCTTCTGCGGCCCTGAAAATGACTTCGTTCTTCCTATGGGACCAAATCACCGGACCCAAGGATGCAATACTCTTCGTTCGAAATCATGTAATTGTTTTTAGATAGGCCGTGCCATAAGTCAGGCGGCTAGTCGCTGGCTTCATACCGCGGGGGCCCGGGTTCGAGTCCAGGTCATTTGGGATTTGTGGTAGACAAAGTGGCACTGGGACAGGTTTTGTCTGAGTACTCCGGTTTCCCATGCCAATTCTGAATCCACTGACTGCTCCATCATCATCTGTCATCTGGGGCTGGTACACTAGGCCAGTTAGTGGCCGACGTACCGAGTGGACTCAGTCTCATTCCAGCGCAAGAAACTAAAAAACTAACTTTAGGAAAGTCTATAGGCTTGATAAGAGCAGGATTTTCAGGAGAATATAAGAACAGACTGCTTATAAGGGCCTACTTAAGCGTTAAGTGAAATGGCGGTAGAGTGAAAGGCGTGCTGAAAGATGTGAATTACGGACACGGAATAGCAATGTTGGTGTAGAGATGAACGGAGTGTTGGGTCATAATTAAGAGATGTGGAAGTTATTTCTTGGAACTTAACTGCAGTGCAGAGCAATGAATTGGTTATTTAAAAATAAACTAATTTATCTTGAGATAATTTTGTTTGTATCAAAGAAACATATGCCGAACTAACAATACAGGTCAAAGTGTCATGATTAAACAATTCTTTCCCATCTAGCGCAAGTCAGATGGAAATCTGCTCCAGTTTCAACCGTCTCATTTCTTCATTCACGGCTTCTTGATGGTCGTTTGATAATCCTTGAGACTTTCATAAATTATATTCTCTTTAAAATATGATTTTTTGCTTCCAATGTATTTTTTTATTTTTTCTAGTTATCTCCTTTTCCTGCTCATTTGAAGATTTAAATTCACATAAATAAAAAGGTAAAATTTTCTCTGGGCTTAATTAATTAATAACCACACCATAAAGACGTATGGTGGTAGTGGAGGTATAGCTCCATCACTCTTGACATCGGCACTAAATGGAGTAGTCAGTTTCATGAAGAATGCCGTTTTCTGGGATGTGTCGCCGTGTAGATATTTTGTTAACCGACGTTTCGGAGGTGATACCTTCATCCGAAACGTCGATTAACAAAATATATAAACGGCGCCACATCCCAGAAGACTGCATCCTTCATAGTCACCGCCGTGGAAATCTCAAACCTTACACAGTTTCATGCCAGCTGTTTTAAACCCCTGGGTAGTAGCCCGCGGTACCAATTGTATAGGAGGCACATTGGGCCCCAGAACCGGTTTGGACTCCATGGAGTATAGAAATCTGTCTTGTCTCTGCCTGGAATCGAACCTTGGACGGTTTAATCCGTATTCCGTCGCCATATCGCCTGAGCTATTGTCTAAACTAACTAACTAATTAATGGAGCTGAGCCCTTCTTCAGAAGCTGCCAATTTTGCCGCTACTCAAGAACTTTCCAGCATTTTATGGAACCTGAAGGTTCATTACCGTGTTAACAAGAGCTTTCCACTGGTACCTATCCTGGGCCAGATCAATCCACTCCTACTACCTCATCCTAAAACCCGTTTTAATTTTATTCACCCATCTACATCTTCCTAGATGTCTCTGTCCTTCTGGCCTTTTCCCACTTTCTTCTTTGGGCCGCCCCATAGCTCAAGCGCTTAGTCGCTGGCTTCCCATCTCGGCGGCCCGGGTGGCGCTGGGGCAGGTTTTCTCTGAGTACTTCGGTTTCCCCTGCCAATCTTCATTCCCCCAATTGCTCCACAATCACCCTCACCTATCATCTGGGGCTGGTACAATAGGCCAGAAGTGGCTGCAGTACAAGGGACTCAGTCCCACCCCACTAGCAATAATAAAAAAAATACTTTCTTCTTTCATGCTACATGCCATGCCCATCGCATCCACCTTGACTTGATCATTCTACCTATACTTGGCTCCTCATTATCGCCTGAATAACAACTGAAAAGTAGTGTTTACATGTCTTAACTAATTTGGGCAGATTAATGTAGCGGTATCGCTGTAGAATTATGTTCGGTAGATGCTTGATTCGAACCTGGGCCGAGACACGGTCTAGCTGGTTGAGGTTTTCCGTCCCTGCAGAAAGTGTTGGTAGGCAACGACCACTTCCTTCCATGTCTTCTCCAATCCATTATTCAGTAGGCGTGCTATCATCCTGGACTGTACTGTGCGGGGATGTTGGCAGGGTCGCGACATGAACTGAACGAAGTCAATCCACTGGCATACCGTTTCAATAAGCATCTATCCTTGTAACAGGCCTTGGAGGCCCATGGGTTTTTGAGACGTCGAGGCTCACACATTTTCTAGACAATCGGCTCATAGACGGCGGTAAGGTTCTCAGCCTTACGCGCCGGCCTTCCTTTACCCCCCAGGAAGATTCCTGGTACTCATTTAGAGACTGAATCGACCCCAAGGCCATAATGCGGCCGGAAGGATTAGGTCAACTGAAAAAATCTAGTTATCTCATCGGGACTAGAGCTCGCGATCTTCCGGTTTGTAGCATAGTGCCCCCCTCTCTGGAATGCTCTACTGTTGTAAGGTTTCTTCCTGACCATGTTCCTCGTCTTGTCGGTTCCTCTTGGTGAAATCGTGAGCAGTAGAACCAGACTAACTGCCAGTCAGACGGTCCACGTTTATTTCCATTCACGATCAATAATAATGAGTGACTGTGAAGTTTATGTATTCCTGGCACAACTTCCAAGTTACAGGGATATTGAAGCCAACTTTCTACCTTAACTGCTTCATGTGCATTGGAGCAGTAAATGCCAGACTGAATTGCATGTGTGTGTGGGGCTTGGATGATAACATAATTATAAAAATATAAAAATATGCTAAAATGGCTTGTTACCATGTTTCTCGCTCGCTTCTTTCTTGGCTTAATCTTCAGTTATGAAGATCGGTAAAATATTCCTCCGTAACGTCGGTTGACTTTCTACAGAACTACACGGCATTATGTACCGGAAGTTATAAATATTATATTTATTTTTCTTCTAAGAACAAGCGTTATGAAATGAATCATATTCAATAAAATTACGCCCGTACAAAGTAATTATGGAAAACTATAAGTCTGCTGTTTTCTGGGACGTGACACCATGTAGTTCAGAGCAACGTCTTGTCTCCATCATCATGGTAAAAGAATAAGTCAGTCAACTAGCAAGGAATTAGCAGCTAGCAGAGTTAGTGATCCTGAACGTGGAGGCGATAAATTCCTCTGAAACATCAGTAAACCTCTACCAGACTACATGGCGTCACATCCCAGAGGATAGAGCTGTTGGAATGAGGACTTGTTCATAGACATAACAGCTGGATATTCGTGTTTGTTTCAGAGTTCGCATCACGAGAACAATGGGGGAAACAGTAAATGTAAGAAGAGTTGGGGAGACCGTCTCAGACTGGGTAAGAGCGAGAAGAGTCTGGAACAGCAGCCCCCTGACACCCCCACTTCTGACCTGCTTCAGGAGTACCGCAACAAGTACGGGTCCCTCTCCTCGGGCAGTGCCCTCTCTAGATCAATGAAGTACGCAGAAACTTGGCTTTACGGGTCCGTCGCAGTCCGCTCACCCTCCAACGGCCCCACTCCTCGCCCCAGTCTCTTCCTGTGTCATCCCCCGCCTAATGTAGCAGTCATCCCTGGGGCACAAGGCGTCGTCATGCCCCCTGGGACAAATTATGCGGTAGTGATGTGCTCCTGTCCAGAGTTCCTGACGGGAACTGCCAGAAGCAAGAAGAGTTCCTCGGTAGTGTGCAGGAAGTGCGGTGGTTCCAGGATGTTGTGGAAAGTCAGCAATGGCGGAGGGACTGTTAGAGCATCTGGAGGCACTCTTATGAAATCAGGGGGTACTGTAAGAGGACTTGGCGGCACCTTAAGGCTGGGGGGTGGGAGCAGTGGACAGAACCGCATCAGACCTGCATTATTAAACCTCACACCAGTTCCTCAATCAACACAGAAACCTCAGTCTGCTCCACAAAAATTGAAAGCGATCACGCCTGACCCTTATGACCTCATGAGAAGGAACCGTCTAGGAGGTGTGAACTCTAACGAGGACTCCTTGCATTTCGGCCCACTGGAACCTTCACGGATCAGAGCTAAAAGCACGTCTCCGTCCCGAAGGAATTCCCGTCGGAGTCCATCCCCCACGCTGACCAGGAGTGCATTAGAGCATGCGCGTTCTGAGATCAGCACACTCAGCACTCAGAGAGGTCTGTCATGGGAAAGTGAGCGTGCGAATTGGAACGCTGTCGTAGAACCATCAGACAGCGTCAAACGGAAGTCAATACTGGAGTGTGATGTGAACGCGTATGAACTGATAGCGAAATATTTAAAAAATGGGAATAAATGTGAAGCAAACGGTGATACAAACAGCGCGGTGGTCCCTGAGTGCGGCAGATCAGATCGTGTTTCAAGTGATGATGATGTACTGGACGATGAACTAAGCGATGATCTAAGTGACAATGCTCTTGAAAATTCTCCTGTCGGGATAAGTGATATTACAGGACCACGTACCCGAAAACCCCCTGTACAAAACACAGTTTCTTTTAGTTCCAAGACTGATGTTAATAGCAGACACAAAGATTCAAACAATGCGAAACAACAGACATCTGCTAGGATATCGCGTGTCGAAACACGGCAGAACAAATCCATTTCGACGCCATCGATGCCCATAGGCGTGACTTTGGGAGGTCAGAGAATTAGAATATTCAACGAAACTCGACCTTCAGCATCATCTGAAGAAGATAACATTAACAGTGAAGCAAGTACTGTCCATAACAGCGAGAATAACGAATTCGATACTGGGACCTCCCGACAGCAGGTCTCCAGGAATTCCGCTATAACATCGTCACTTATTCCTCGTCTTACTTCACCACGACGACCGCCAAGAAAAACGAAGAACTCGTCAGAGCGTTCAAGTGACTGCAGCCGAAACGTCGATGTGTTGATACAAGAAGCGGAAGAGGAGGAAGAAAACGAGAGTGCTGGTGTTGTCAACAACACGGAGACTACTGAAACCAGTCCATTGCAGCTAAAGGATGGAAGATTCTCAACGGGAACGGAGGGGGGCTGCATAATTAAGTCGATTCTAAAGAAGCCTTCTTGTTCTTTGCCTGGAGAGATTTCAACTAGTCCGAGGACTTTCAGTGACACCGTTTCCAAACCGGACTACACAGTATGTACTGCCGCTGTGAATTCTGCACCGTCAGGCCAACAACACTCACCTTCACCTGTAGATCCTAGCCCAGGTTCAACTGACTTTTACTTGCCTACGTTTCAAGAGTACAAGCAGACGCACAGAAAGAAGAAACAGGTGCAGTTTAAAGTTGTCAACGACGTCACTGTGTTGAAACCAACAGAAGAAGATGGTAAATTAGATGGGCATGTCACAACCACAGGTACCACGACCTCTGTCACGAATCCTCTTACCACTGCTACAGTGATCACAACTTATGCCTCACAAGTTACAGAAGGCAAGGCCGACGTAAACGAAACAGACAACAGATTATTATCAGTTAGAACAGATGAATGGACACGAAGTGATAAACAAGAGACAGAAACTGAGAAACAAGAAAGGAGGAATGAAGACACGTTTGTAAAACACGAAGAGAATCAGTTGAATTTCCAGAAAGAAGAAGCCGCAATTTCTTCTGATGTCAGAGAAAAGTATAAGGCCCCAATTTGTGATCAGGATGAGCTCAAAAGTCTCGTTACTGATAATGTGAAGCCCGGTGTCGCGGAGGAGAAGGAAGATATTTTTAGTGATGAAAGTGTCAATTTACAGTATTTTGGTGTAGGTGATGTTGAAGTGGTGACTAGTGCGCATGTGTCAAGTGGTAAGACTGCATCGCGAAGTGGTGCAGAAAGGGACAAGGATGCTGCTCATGATCGCAGTTCACCTGATGTTAGGCCTGCTGTTTTGGGTGCAAACAGTGGCAGCACTGAAACTACATCTGGTGAGTACTTACCTAAATATTATGTTCATTATTGTATTTATTTTGTTTCGCAATATGCCCCTAAACATGATATTATTTATGAAGGGTTTAATCATTAAACTTTAATGTATTGTAAAATAGAACGAATTTTTGAAATTATTGCTCATATCTATCTATCCAACTATCTACCTACCTATCTACATACCTACCTGTATATCTACCTACCTATCTACCTACCCACTATCTACCTATCTACCTATCTATTGACCTACCTACCTATCTATCTACCTTTCTACCTACCTATCTATCTAACTACCTATTTACCTACCTATCTACCGACCTACCTACCTATCTACCTACCTATCTATCTATCTAACGTTTTAAAAATGGGGGGGGGCATCTGTTTTCTTGTCCCGTTCCCCTCCGACACCAACATCATCATCAGTTCTTTGTTTACTGTGTAAAGATATCCAGTCTATTTCAATAAGTAACTTTGAAGATGTAGGAGAAAACAAGAGGTTAGTATTAAAACAGATCTTAAATAAATCACTCACTCATGGAGCTGAGCCCTTTTTGAGAAGCCTCCAGTTGTGCAGCTACTCAAGAACTTCCCAGCATTTTATGCAACTCGAAGGTTCATTACCGTGTTCACAAGAGCCCTCCACTGGTCTCTATCATGAACCAGATCAATCCAATCCATGTCATCCCAGCCTATCTCTCTAAGATCCATTTTAATATTGTTCACCCACCTACGTCTTCGTCTTCCCAGTGGTCTCTTTTCTCATGGTTTTCACACCAATTTCTTCTGATACTGCCCTGAGCGAACCTGCCGTATAAATACTTCTAACATTCCAAGCACCAAATCTCATATCCATTTTCTTTCGCTAAGCACGTTTATCCAAGGAATCCGTCCAGGTCCGAGGTTTCTTGAGATCTTTCGTAACAAGCTTATTTTTTTACAGTGATGAGCTGTTAGCCCCACGCCCAATTCCCAAGCCGGAGGACCACCCCTTGTCGGCTGTCCGCGACTGGTTATTCAGTATATTCGCAGTTACCCTCCATATCTGGAAGCCGTCTCCTCCCTCCGCTACCTGAGAGCGCGCCATGCCGTGGTGACAAGGGACCCGCCTAACATGGCATCTTGAATAAACAGAATGAACTGGGATTCCTGTGAACACTAATGAACATACGAATTTCACAGAACGTCTTTATTAAATGAGAAAATATTAGCACCTCAAAATGTACTCTCTTCAGGGAGATTAATTAGTTCCTTAATTGATTCTGTCTCGGTTGAAATGTATTGATGTTTCCTGATTCTCACCAATCCGCGTAGAAAATATAAAAGATATTTTGCAAAGTTCCACAACGGCTTCCTTGCAGCTCTCAGGGATTCAACTCATCTTTATTTTCGCAGTTCGTAGCCCACCGTGTGGCAACTGCATGTATCATGTGGCTCAGTCCACACTGGGATCGCATGGAGCTTTGCTTCTGGTAGTGAAATTCGGTTATCATTTCTCTAAAGTTTAATGTCCTCTAATTATGCTGCTAGTCTTGTAGAGAAAGCGGGGACATTTAGAAGCTGCTGGATTATAAATCACTAGGTATGAATGTGACCTTATTTATAGGTAACATTATAGAATATGATTATGGAACTGAGAAAAATACCGTCATACTTCAGTAAGAGATATTAGGTCGAGGAAACTGAACTATTGATTCAAAGAGTGAAAAATACAAACGGTACCTAATCTGAGTCTCGATAGCTTGGTCGGTATAGCTAAGAGTCACGGGCTCGAACATTCGGGTTCGATTCCCGGCTTTGTAAGATTTTTCTCTTCTCCACAGAATCCAGACCGACTCTGGGACCCTCCTATCCAATGGGTAACGGGTGCTGTTTCCTCGGGGTTAAAGCGGGGAAGGGGCGTGAACCTGACCATTCATCTCCACCTAGTTCCTAAGTCGAGAGTGGTGGAGCTATACCTCCACTCACCCATATGTTTTCATGGTATAGTGCTTAGCTAATTAAGCACAGAGGCAACTTTAAAAAACCTTATCCATCTGTATGTAACCGTTTGTTTGTCGTTAGGCCGTTTCCATGAAACCAAATGCAAAACTGATCTCACTAAATTACAATAGCCGTAGAAGATGCCTTTGTTTCAGTCGGTATTACAGTGTGCACCTTCTCCGAGGGAGGTGTTGCAGACTGTTATTCCATCAGGCTGTGTTTCAACACCTGATCACGGTGGCCGCGCAGTCCAATGCATGAACTGTCTTCGCTGCTCGAACACTGGGATTTTTTTTTTCTGTGGCGCTACCTCCATGAAACTCTTCCGTTTCACTTCGGTTTACTAGATCTTACACATTCGGTAGGACTCCTTGGGCGAGTGGTCAGCTCGTCGCAAAGCCTCTACCTGTAGACAAACACAGAAAAACGCACACAAACATCCATGCCCTGAGTGGGATTCGAACCCACGATCTCGGTTTCCGAACGAGCGAAGACAGTGCATGCCTTAGACCTCTCGGCTACCGTGACCAGCCGAACACTGAGATAGTGAGTTCGAATCCCACTCGAGGCATTGATATGTGTTTGTGTTTATTCTGTCTTTATCCTATCCTTTGTGTAGTTAGCGGCCTTGCAACCAGCTGATCCCCCATCGAAGGAGTTCTGTGTATCACTCACTCAATCACTCATGGAGCTGAGCCCTTCTTGAGAAGCCGCCAATTGTGCAGTTACTCGAGAACTTTCCAGCATTTTATGGAACCCGAAGGTTCATTACCGTGTTAACAAGAGCCCTCCACTTGTCCCTACCCTAAGCCAGATCTATCCAATCCGTATCATCTCATCCTATCCCTCTAAGATCCATTTTAATATTGTTCACCCACCTACGCTTAATGACTGTGTAAAGGATTACTCCTATACTATACCGACCGAGCGACCGCCGCTTGTGGGCGAAATTAGTGCCAACTTTAGCGGATAGAGGGTGTCGTGTGGTCAGCGCAACGAATTCCCACGCCCCTTGATTTCAGTTTTCTACACCGGAGCCACTACTTTTCCATTCAAGTAGCTCCTCAGTTATCCTCATGAGGCTGAGTGGACCCCGTTCCAGACCCACTACTTCTCAGAAAATCTGGCAGTACTGGGAATCGAACCCGGGACCTCTGGATCTGTAATCAGGAACTCTGACCACTATACCACAGAGGCGGCCGTGTATAGGCTCGCGAAACTGAAAAAGACCACGGCCAAATGAAGGGCTATAGAATTAATGATGAGTGAATGAATACGTTTCCAAAATTCGTAAGACTAATCAGTTTACGGTGCTTAAAGTAATTACCGCTGTTCTTTTCTATAAATCATGTGAAGCACATAGATAAACATGCAAAGCTATGTAATGTTAAAGTAGGTGGTGCATACAGTAAGCATTATGCTTTGATCTGCTGAGCATTCACTCAATGTTAGCTTAAAGGTACGGTTCCATGTGCCATGTCATTCCATGAAACAAACGTAGGACTGTGTCTGGAATAATTCACGGCGCAAGAACACAGCAGACTCTCAGAATGAAGTTTCGTTATGAAAGAGAAACTGCAATTGAATTCTTGATTTGTATGAGTTTCACTTTCTAGATTCCAGCAGGAAAGTTAAATTAAATTCGGAATATTTCACCGTTTTGTATACGTCTGGTAATCCTACGAATTTAAATTAATTTAATAAAGAAGTCGGGAAATGTATTTATATTGTAACTGTTCTGGTGCATTATCTATAGCTCCCTCGAAGTTTCTTGCTTTACGAGATGACAAACCATAAACCGTATGAAGAAAGTAGTCTTCTGGGATGTGGCACCGTGTAGATGTGGTGTTAACCGAAGTTTCGGAGGAACGTATCGCCTCCATATTCAGGGTAGAAGGAAAAATAAGAAAATCCGCAAATCTACCCTGAAGATGGAGGCGATACGTTCCTCCGAAACGTCGGTTAACATCACATCTACACAGTCCCGCATCCCAGAAGACTGCTTTCTTCATAGTCACCGCCCTGAAAACCTCAAATCTTACATAAACCCAATATTTGTTTCAATGCAGTAAAGTCTCGTTAATCCGGTTACAGTTAATCAAGACAGAAATATGAAAAATGAAAAATGTTATTCGCAGTTGAGTATATAGTTTAAAAGACACAAGACACTAATCAGGATGACCCTCTCCATTCACTCCGTATAACCGAGGGTTTACTGAATATCAGAATCTGTGTTACGTGTGGACTAGATGCACGGGGTAAAATTTTGTGTTTCGTTCTTCTCTGAAATATTACTTCGAAGTATTTTTCGTTCCGATAAATATTTAGCCCGGTTACGCACGGCATAAGTGCATTAACGCATTTGGGGTTTCCTGTAAAAATGACTCTTTCTTGACTGATTTTATTCTAGACTGGTATTCCTGCCCACATTTTCGTGAAACTTAAAAAAAAAAAAGACGATGAAAATTGGTTTGCTGTTTCCTGCTTGTTACATATCTGCGGACAGACAGACATGACCAAGTTATTCACTACACGTCTTCATAGCCTGATTATTAATTTAGAAGAGAGGCAGGTTTCTCTTTGTACTCTCTGGATTGGAAAGAGAGAAAAATACTTTGCGACGCTTCTGTGACTCTGTGTTGAGAGAACCTCTGACTGCAGATTGCCACGTTAAGAACTAGCTTCATCCATCGAGCTGAGTCCTGCTTATGAAGCTGCCAGTCGCTCAGGTACTCAAGAATTTCCCAATATTTCATGGAATTCGAAGGTTCATTACAGTGTTCACAAAAGCCAGATTAATCAATTCCGTATCTTTCCGTCCTATTTTTCTAAGATCCACTTTAATATTGTCGCTTGCATTAGTGCTTTGGATTGGTGAATAAATTTAGTGACTACGTACAGTTCACAACTACAAATACATATAATATTACTGCTGATTTTCACACAAAAAGCACTTCACACTCAGCCTTCTCATCTTACTTTCACTACTTTATTTGGTAACAGCTCTCCACTATGGCTAGTCTTCTGCAGTGTCTTTATTAGACGTTTCCTAGTAACGAATTCATCAGCTTCTGTTGCTCGTTGGTTAACATTCCACATCTGAGCCCTCAACTGCCCTGTAGCACCGATTGCCTTCAAGATAACTCATCGGCAAAGACCATACAGAAAACACAGCTTCTGTTGTTGACGAGGCATATTTACCTCTCCGTTGCCTAGCAACAGACGTCCTGTTGTTACGCGCGTTGGCTCCCACAGGAATGTGTTTACCGATTCGTTGCCTAGCAATGGATCTATGTGTTTATCCTCCCAGATACGTCTAGGTCTCTTTCCTTCTGACTTTCCCACCACAACACGCCACATCAGTAATGCATTACTAAAAAAATTCTCACGTTTCAGATGGTATTTGCAATTAGATTTCTATTTACAAGTGCCTTTCGAATTCATGTTTCAGTTTAATGATAAACATGGTGCTTGGCGACAAACGAGCGTTTTTATGCGTCACATTTTCTGGTGAAAGTTTGTACTGAGTCATATAGCCTGTGGCGGTGTCCAGTGATTTATAGCTTCACTGAAGATAACTTCGCATTTTATAACACAGAGTTCCTGCGGAATTAACAGTACCCGCCTGTACAGTTAGCTCATTCTTCGACCTAAATTATCTTCAGCGTGATTCGCGCAAAGTAATGGCTTCTTTTTAGTGGCAAATTGAACTGCTCTGCTGATATCAAAGAAATTCTTATAAGCTGTGTAGAACGTATGTAAGTACGTGTATAAAATTTATTCACGTCGGTTTGTTACACAGAAAAATAATTGCCATCTTGAATTTAAAATTTGACATTTTTTTAATCTCTCCAGGAAAATGTCAGGATGTAAACGCGATTTTAAAATAACCACTCTCTTCCAAACGCTTTCCATTTCACGATTCATAGTCGTGCGTAGTACAGATACTGACAAAAAACAAAGTCCGTGGCTTTAGTCCGCAAGCGAACTATACCGACCGAGCGACCGCCGCTTTTCAGCGCAGTTACTGCCAACTTTAGCGGATAGAGGGTGTCGCGTGGTCAGCGCAACGAATCCCCACGGCCGTTAATTTCGGTCTTCTATAATTTTCCATTCAAGTAGCTCCTCAATTATCCTCAGGAGGCTGAGTGGACCCCGTTCCAGACCCACTACTTCTCAGAAAATATGTTTGCCCCGGAAATCGAACCTTGACCTCTGGATCTGTAGCCAGAAACTCTAACCACTATACCACAGATACTAACAGCATCGTTAAATAAACAACAACAAATTCGAGAACTGGTTCCTCTCCCTCTGCTAGCCACCTGCTTTCACGATGATTTCTTGCTTGGTTTATTCATCTACCCTGAACATGAAGACGTCGTGTTCAGTCGAAAATTCGGTTAACATTTAACTAACTGCACGGTGTTATATCTCATAAGGTAGAACATTTCATAACCACTGGTATGAGAACTTCAAATCCTGAATTATTTCTTTCCCTTTCACCCTACTCACTAAATTGGCAAAGATATTTTCTGTTTTAATGTCAGAAGTGGGCATTTTTACATCCCTACGGAAAATCCACTCTTTTTCAGTCACTCTACCATTGGATTAGATCCAAACACTAACAGCTTTCCTTTGCGCAGTAGTGGCACATGCGCAGTCCAGTGTGAACACGTGAAGCACTCAAGAGGCAGCTCTGAAGGACCAGTGAGTTCTCAGTTGCGCCCTGTGACACCGAACGTGAAATGTACATAGAACCGAGCTAGAAACGTTGATTTCAGATTGATTGTGCTCGTTGCCTTCCCTTCTACATAGCCTGGTCTCTGGTATTTATACACCTGTAGCTATAAGGACAGCCTGTCACAGTGGTTGCGCGGTCTGAGGCATGAAATGTCTTCGCTCGCTCGAAAGCTGATATCGTGGGTTCGAATCCCACTCGAGGCATGGATGTTTGTCTTCGTTTGTTCTGTGTGTAGGTAGCGGCCTTGAGACGGGCTGGTCCCCCATCCAAGGAGCCCTCCCGACCGTATACAGATTAAGAAACTGAAAAAGCGGCCAAGGCCCAACTAAGAGCTGTAGAGCCATAACATTTTTGTCCAGTGCTTGAGGTTAGGCTTTTTAAGGAAGACAACAGAATAAATATCTCTCCACTTCACCTGAGGAAGGAAACAGATCCGGTTTCCGAAACGTTATGGTCTCTGGTTTTAGAATGAAGGACGATGGGCAAAGTCCAAGAATCCAGTAATTCCGGGTGTTCTACGTTAGTGGTTTTCAATATGGGGCACGCATAACTCCGGGGGTGCGCGAAGACATTCTACGGGGTACGTAAGATTAAAATTCGTCCCCAAATTGAGGTGCTGGCGTGCCAGAAATGGGCTCAATCATCTCATTAACTGGTCAGAACCACATTAATATTTAATAAGTTATTTAATCATATAATTTTGGTTTGCTAAAATACCTTTTTTACTTTATTAATATTCATATAATAGGCAATAATATACACGTATTTATTTAATGACTTGATTCTCCTTTCATTTGGAATGTATTATTTAATACATTATTTTGGATGTAACTAATTTAATATTTTAAGTGTAGATTATAGACTGTGTATAACTTTAATTATACACCAACAACTTTGGGGGTGCAAAGTTGAAGAGAAAATATATGAGGGTACGCGAACAAAAAAGTTTGAATGCCACTGTTTCACACCGTAGTCAGAACCCTTTAGAGTCTACTTTTGATATTTTTGCTAGAAGCGCTCGGAAAATGAAGCTGCCACTTTCAGCCGTTAGGGAAGCTGCAGTAACCAGATAACCGTGATGCCCTGCGACCGCTCTGAAGCGAGGCAGATGGTGCGCACACTGCCCGGCTGCCTCCAGCTGTTCCAACAGACTTGCTCGTCACGCCTGCCTCTGTCAAACACAAAGCAAACACAGTAAACCCTCTCTAATCCGAATTAATTGGAGAAGGGGACAGGTCATCATCCGGATTAAGCGATAATCAGGATTAATGATATGCAAAATGTATCCCTAAGATACAAAAATAGCTTACAAAACAAATAAATAGAAAATGTAAATATATATATATAGCGCTGATAAAAGTAAATAAAAAGTACAGCTGTAGATCCAGTATTGAAAACCTATAAAAAGACAAGAAACTGAAATCCAGGGTCTCCTTCATTCAGCTGAAGCCAGTCTTGGGTACTTTCTTGCGCGATTTCAGTCTCTCCAGCTGCCCTCAACTCAGTCTGAGAGTCCTCTCGCTCTAACCCTTCTTGCTCCTAAATCCCATGTGTCTTTTGAAGTACTTTCTTCATTTTTCATACTTCCATCCGGATTATCCGGCATCCAGATTAACTGTAATCCGGTTAGAGAGGGTTTACTATACTGACATTATTTAATATTTGTTGAATTGAAGAGTAATGAAATTTAGGAGTGCAATACCGTGTAGCCTGGTAGAAGTTTACATACGTTTCGGAGGTACGTACTTGTCCGTCTTCAGGTTAAAAAAGTAAGCCGAGTAAGTAACCAGCAAGAAGCAGGCAGCAGGCAGAGAGAAACGTCAGTAAAATATAGACTATACGGCATCATATTCTAGATCGTAATAAATTTCATAGTCACTGTCATGAAATCCTCAATTTCTCTATATTTTAGATTTATATTGTGGTTTTCAAGTCTCTTAAACTATATGTTTCAGGTGGTTACAGACGTTTCGGAAGAACATGCTACTTTTATTCAATATGAAGATGGAGACAGTAGGTTCTTCCGCAACTTTGGTAACCTCACAGTAGACTACAGGGTGTCATAATGCAGGAGAATCCAATTTCTTTTCCTGTCATGGGAACCCAAAATTTCTACAAAATATTCTATTATGTTTGATGTTTGTAAAATTTGAGGTTCACACCTCGATGGTTATAAACAGCTCTTTCTTCAGGAATATAAAGCCATGAGGGCCGACCTAAGGCCCCTCGCTATCTTCTTCATGCTGCTTTCTTGTTTGACTTGTTATTTCACCCAGAAAATTTAGGCGATATTTTCCTCCGAAACGTCGGTTTATTTTTATCGATTCACGTGGCATTATATCTCATAAAACATCTTTGATGTCTTTCCTCATATAGGCCTAACAGCTCAAGAAATTTTCAACAGACATTCATGAAATTTGATATTGACAAATTCCGATTTTCGTTAAAATTGGGCAGTAATATCGTATACTATAAATGAAGATCTACATGAATTTGTTCAACTCTCACGCAAATTGTTACGTTATTAACGGAGGAAAAAAATTATCTTAAAAGCCACTGGGAGATTTTTTCTTTTTTTATCTCCTTTATTGACAATCAGACACTACGAAGAATTTTTGATTGAGTTCGTTGGATGAGATCTATATTTGTTTTGCTGGCGCATCCCCAGAGTTGGAGTCCGTGTGTCCATATTGGTTTGATGACTGCTCTGTATATTAGCAGCTTGTTGTCAATGGATAGGTGTGATTTGGGAGATTTGAAACGTACATTTTGTATCAAGAATTTTTTCTGTAAAACTGACTGGATTCGAGAGAAATAAGGAAATATCAGTGAATACATAATAATTATGCCGGTCACGGTAGCCGAGCGGTCTAAGGCATGTACTGTCTTCTCTCGCTTCGAAACCGGGATCGTGGGTTCGAATCCCACTCAGGGTATGGATGTTTGTGTGCGTTTTTTCTGTGTTTGTGTACAGGTAGAGGCCTTGCGACGAGCTGATCACCCGCCCAAGGAGTCCTACTGAATGTGTAAGATCTAGAAAAACCGAAGTGAACGGAGAAGTTCATGGAGGTAGGCCTAGGGCCACTGGGGCTGTAGTGCCAAGGGAGAAAAAAAACAATAGTTTTTATTCTGTGCGTGTACTTCCTAACTATTTTGCCTCTCCTTCATCTCCTTGGTCTTTTTAATCCTTTCGAACACTAGGAAGCAGCCTCTGTACAAACTGAGTAACTGTGAACCTTTCAAAGGAGGGCTTGTTCCTTTGAGACAGTTGAACTGGACAGCGCGCGCTAAGCAGAGAATGAACTGTTGAGAGTTGGTTCGGATCAGTAGAAAGTGGCTGCCTTCCTTTTCGCGTCCTTTCACCTGCAGTGCACATTCACATTAGCGTTCTTTCGTCAACTTATTAGTATAAAATTCTGTATGCTCAAATAGACCTTTCACCCAACACACAATTTTGATGCCCATAAGTTACCTAACGTTACGGTCAGGTGGTTAGTATTTAACTTCGTATTCGTGAGGCTCCAGGTTCGAATCTCGGTCGTAATTTCAGTTACCCTGGTTAAGATATTTCATGGTTTTCCTGAATTACTCCTAGGAAGTGCCTGGATTGTACCTCAAATCAGGTAACGACCAGTTTTGTAACGTTTCACCAATCATCATGCCATTTCACACCACACAGTTCAGTATGATCTACTGCACGTGTCGTTAAGTGAAATACATATATTTTGATGGATGATTTATTTGTGACTTATTTAACAGTGCATTCAAAAGCTCAGAATGTATAGCGTCAGATGATATTATTGATAAAATAAATAAGAAATATATAAATGTAAGGTAAATATACAATTTTGTCTATGTTTAATTAAACATTACAGCATAAATCATATGGGAGGCCGAGGTGTAGCTCCACGTTTTCGTGATTTCGGCGTTAGATAGAGGAGAGTGGTCAGCTTTACGTCTCAGCCGCTCTATCCCCCAGAGAAAAAGCCCCCCGATATTCTTTGGATAGGAGGCTGGGTGGGTCCAAAATGTCGGTCTGGATGCTGTGAAGTAGATGAAATTTCTTGTTTCTGTCAGGAACCGAACTGCAGTCCTCTAGTCAGTCACTACACCGACTGAGCTATCCCGGCTCATGATGTATAAATATATGTAAAGTGTATTATATGTAGTCTGCATTATTCGCGCACATGCACGCATGCAATTATATTTGCCTTTTACACAAGCAAAATTTTTTAAAATATATTTCTTGTACTTAATTACCTAATCTCAGAGTACTCTGTACACTTTTTCTTAAGACTTACCGAGATAACTACATATAATTACATTACGTATAACAAACCTGTACGCGTTTTCTGAACTGGTGTGTTAGTTCCTCCATAATGACAGTTCTTGTCTCGGGTTTGTTTTGATTTCATACCTAAGCTCTTTGCATGTTCTTAGAAGCCTTACAATTTTTACACTGCACGCAAGTTGAAAATTTACATTTTTATCACGAATGCTGTAAAAACACGTTTGTGTTGGCAACATTAGTTTTCCTAACTGTTAATTTCAGTCACCTTTACTCAATTCCCTCGGTCGAGTGCATAACTGCAGGGCTAGAAATCATTCAAGAGTCCTTGGAAGAATTGTAGTGTTTGTGTGAATACGTTCCAACAGTAATTACATTGTTAGTGTTTCTAGGATTACATATATTATTTGTAGATTCTAAAGGGCTCTGACAATGGTGTATAACACTCAGAATTACTGGGTTTTTGGACTTTGTCCATCGTCAGCCGGAAACAGATCCAGATTCCAAATTTCTTTTCTCTAAATTTTAGAATACCGGATAATAAACAAAGTAAAAAAACCCACTTGATTCTAAGTGTNTCGAACCAAGCACCTCGCCAAGGCCGCGCCATAGCTCAAGCGGTTAGTTGCAGGCTTCCCACCGCGGCGGCCCAAGTTCGATCCCGGTTCTGGTGAAGTGGGATTTGTGGTGGACAAAGTGGCACTGGGGCAGGTTTTCTCCGAGTACTTCGGTTTCCGCTGCCAATCTTCATTCCACCAATTGCTCCAGAATCACTCTCACCTATCATCTGGGGCTGGTACAGTAGGCCAGAAGTGACCGCAGTACAAGGAACTTAGTCCCACCCCACTAGCAATAAAAAAGTGTATATTGTTAGTGTTTCTCTGGATACCTCCGAACACTAATTATATTTTTACTGTTTCTGTGTATAATTTCTGACAATTGTTACATTATTAGTGTTTCTGTGAATGCTTTCCAGCACTAATTATGTTATTAGTGCTCCTGTGAACACTTCTCAACAATAATTGTATTGTTAGTATTTTGATGGTCCTTTATAATGCTAATAATGGTCTATATTTTTATTGCTTCTATGGAGACTTTCCGTAATTAATTATATTGNCTCCGAAACGTCGGTTAACACCACATATACACGGTGCCAAATCCCAGAAGACTGCTTTCTTTATATTGCTAATGTTCTGTAAATAGCCAACATTAGCCAAGCCTAGGATCTGTTGTCTAGTTTGTTTAATGACGCACCAGTGACCGAGAATATGTGGCGTCGAATGTTTCGATGATTGTGAATAGAGAACTGGAAAGGATACGGAAGGAAGCGGAAGTGACGCATGTCAGGTACAGCATTTCCATTTGCTGGGAAGGCTTCTGGAGAGCAACAGTGTTGGAAAGAGGCCTCTAGGAAAGCCAAGTAAAAGATGGGTTAATGCAGTGGAAATAGAGAATAGCGAGATTCTGAAAATGCGGAAATGGAACAGGCAAGCTTGTGGGCGTCATTTAAAGGAGACCAAGGTTCGATTTCGGGCTGTCACGCCATGGAAGAAGTAGAATAATAATAATAATAATAAGAAGAAGAAGAAGAAGAAGAGGAATAAGAAGAAAACGAAGAAGAAAAGTGGAAGAGGAGGAAGAAGAAGAGGAAACAGAAAAAGTAAAGGAAGTAGAAAATGAGGAAGAAGGAGAAGAAGAGGAGAAGGAGGAAGACATAGAAGAGGAAGAAGAAGAAGAGGAGGAACAGAAAGAGAGAGAGATGAAATAGGAAGAACAAGAAGAGGAGGAGAGGAAGAAGAGAAGGAGGAGAAGATAGAAGAGGAACAAGAAGAGGGGGAAGAGATAGAAGAGGAAGAAGAAGGAGAAGGAGGAAGACACAGAAGAGGAGGAAGAGGAGGAGATAGAAGAGGAAGAAGAGGAGGAGGAAGTGATAAAAGAGGAAGAAGGAGAAGAAGAGGAGAAGGAGGAAGACATAGAAGAGGAAGAAGAACTGCAAGAAGAAGAGGAGGAAGAGAAAGAAGTGGAAAAAGAGGAGGAGATAGAAGAGGAAGAAGAGGAGGAGGCGGAGGAGGAAGAGATAGAAGAGGAAGAAGAAGAAGAGGAGGTGGAACAGAGAGAGAGATGAAATAGGAAGAAGAAGAGGAGGAAGAGAAAGAAGAGGAGGAGGAGGGGATAGAAGAGGAGGAAGAGATAGAAGAGGAAGAAAAAGGAGAAGGAGGAAGACATAGAAGAGGAGGAAGAGGAGGAGGAACAGATAGAAGAGGAAGAAGGAGAAGAAAAGGAGAAGGAGGAAGACATAGAAGAGAAAGAAGAAGAAGAAGAGGAGGAGGAGGAACAGAAAGAGAGAGATGAAATAGGAAGAAGAAGAAGAGGAAGAAGAGACAGAAGAGGAGGAAGATAAGGAACAGATAGAAGGAGAAGAAGAGGAGAAGGAGGAAGACATAGAAGAGGAAGAAGAACTGCAAAAAGAAGAGGAGGAGATATCTGCATTTGTCTAGGACTGAGGGAGAAAAGAAAATCTCAGTCATGATGCACAATTTCCCGGTTGAGACTGGAACCAGCGGCTGTGAAACACAGACGGAAAGGCGACTGCTCATTGGCTCTAGATATTTGTTCATTTGTTGCATTATCTGAAATCCTGTTGAGAGAGAACGAGCAAGATAATATTAATGTGAACACCATTAGAGGAAACATCGTCTGCCCGGTGTAAATATATTCTGGGTGCATCCTGGAGTTGTTGTTCCCTCAAGTCAATGCGATGAACACGACAGTCCCCAGGTCAGAAGGTGAGGATGTATCGCGAGAAACAGAAGAGGTCAGCTCTCATTTACGCCGTGTGTATTTAACTTTGTATTTCAGTGTTCGAGTTTTCAGGATGTCAAGGTGATGAAAATTCATATTAGACTAAGAAGATGGATGCAACAACTTCCTCCGAAACGCCGACAAGAATATATATTGTCGTAAACTGGAAGGTAAAAGGTAAAGTTGTCCCTGTCCTTAACTAATTAAGCACTGCGCCATGAAGACGTACTGGGGAGTGGATGTGTAGATATACATTTTCTTCTTGACCTCGGCACTAGTTGGCGATGAGTGGTCAGTTTCAAGTTCCGACCGCTTTACCTCCGAGGAAGGAGCCCCTGTACCCACTGGATAGGAGACTGGGTGGGCTCCAGAGCTGGCCTGGCTGCCGCGAAAAAGAGAAAATTCTTGACCCTATCGGGATTCGAACTCCGACCCCTCGGTCGTCCAGCCCGTAGCTAGTCGCTATACCGACTGCGCTATTCCGGCTCCCCATAAGCTAGAATACCTCAAAGCAATTTATCATCCTCGTAAAGACCCGAAAACTACAAGATTCATAATTTTTCTTCATTCCCAGACATAATTGTAAAGATTAAATCGAGACACATCAGCGGCCTGGACATGTAGCACGTGTGGAAGATAAGTGTATACAAAATTTGGTAAGGAAACGTGACGGAAAGGAACCACTGGGGAGACCTAGCAGTAGATTTGTGCACAGAAGTAAAAACGGTTATGAAGGAACAGGTTGGAATTCTGTGGATTGGATTCAGCTGCTTCTGCGGGGGGGGGGGACTGATGGAGGACTGTTGTGAACAGGGTGATGAAACTTCGGGTTCCGTGAAATAATGGGAATTTCTTGAGTAGCTGAGGAACTATTAGCTTCTGAAGGGCTCTTCTCCATGGATTTGGTTGGCTAGTAAATAAAATTCTCAAATCTTTTAAACTAAAACTAAATTGAACTAAACTGAATTAAGAGAAAGTAAAATTAATCTCACATCTGCAGCTATTTCGTGATGAAATATACGTTTCATGCTATCGAATTACAACAGTAAAAGTAGTATAAATATTCACACGGCAGTCACATTCACTCTTGACATGTTTCGTGCAATAATTGTTTTACTTTCAGGACGATCTAGGTCACATGATCTCTTGTATCTTACACGAAAATATAGTCATGTACAAATTACACTACGTGTCACACGAATATATACCGTTATACATCTCCTAAGAAAGTTTAAGCTATCCCTGTAACACCCCTGGAGGCCCATAGGGTTGTGAGACGTCGAGGCTCCCACATTTCCTAGACCATCGAATCACAGATGGCGGTGAGTTTGTCAGCCTTACGCACCGGCCGCCCTCTACCCCCAGGAAGATTCCTGGTACTCATTTCTGTTAGAGGCTGAGTCGACCCCAGGGCCATAGTGCGGCTGGAAGAATTAGGTCAATTGAAAAATAGAATGACCTTATCAGGAATCGAACCTGAGACCTTCGGCTTGTAGCATAGTGCCTCAACCAACTACGCTACCGCGTCCACGTCATGTATTTATCTTCTTTGACATTCGAATGTGTGAAGAATACATGTAAACAGCGATCTCGTAGAATGTGACGTCGTGTAGTGCGATAGAATATTATCGGCGTTTCGGAGAGTGTTTCTCAGAATCTTAGGTAACCGCAGTCTTAACCAGAAATTCTGACTTCTTTCCTACAGAGCCAAATTATTTTTATGGTTTGCCAGAACTGTTTTCTTTTTCATGGAGAAATAAAAAATATACTCATAAAATCTTAAAATGTAAGGAAGTATTCCGTCTGTATGAAGCCTGACTATGTAGTTCATACAAAATGCCAACAGATGTCATTTACTGTGAGATATAGCAGTTTTAATAAAGGTCGAATTTTTCAACAGTTGGCACTTGTAGGGTTAATATTCCTCATACCGAGAACCTGAAAGATACTTGTATATATATAATTTAACTTTATTCCAGTGCTAGTCCAGCACGTGACAATATGTTATATTTCTATATAATTTTACGTCAAAATTAAGAATTGTTACTCCTCTGTGTAGCCACGAAGTATTTATCTTACCTCTAGCGTTTAAGCGAGACAGTAACTTCCTGGCTGTTTACTGCAGTTTATCCATGATTGATGGGTGTGTTTTCTAATTGCCGGTTTGCTTACTGGCCCAGTTCCTACCGCGCTGGTCGCCCTCGGCAGCCTATCTCTCTGCTTTCCTGCCATTGGCCTTGATACTGAAACATGCTCTCTCGCGTGGTACATGTGAGATCTCCATTTGCCGAACACGTATATTGTTTCCTTTAGCAGAACCGCCAGCGCCGTTATAAGGAATGCCTGGAGCCAGAATAGCTCAGTCAATTAGATGACCGAGGAATCTTGCTTCGATTCCCAACAGAGGCAAAAAAATTCTCTTCTCCGCAGCGTCCACACCTGCTCCTAGGACCCACCCACCTTCCTAGGCAACGTGAGGGAACGCGGCCCAAGCGTCAAGCTGACCATATGCATCCAGTGCCGAGGTACATCTACACTTCACTCGCACATGTATCTTCAGAGTGTGGTGCTTAATCGACCGTCTCTGTGGTCTAGTGGTCAGAGTTCCTGGCTACAGATCCAGAGGTCCCGGGATCGATTCCCAGCGTTACCACATTTTCTGAGTAGTCTGGAACTGGGTCCAATCAGCCTCGTGAGGATAATTGAAGAGTTATTTCAAGGAAACAGCGGCTCCGGTCTAGAAACCCGAGATTAACGGCCGTGGGGATTCGTTGCGCTGACCACGCGACACTCTCTATCCGCAAAAGTTTACACTAACTTCGCCGACAAGCGTCGGTTGCTCGGTCGGTATAGTTCCCTTGCGGACTCAAGCCACGGAGTTTTTTTTGTGGTGCTTAATTAAATGCTTCACGTGTATTGGCCCCTTTCGGCAACACGTGCACGTGCCTGATCTAAGAAGCGCGCAACTGCGGAAGAGAGGGAACCCGATAAGTGCCTGTAACCAGTTGCCGGCTGTGGCCCGTTTTGCGTGGTGGAACTGAAGAAAATCACAGGAAATCTCAATCAGAATGGGGCACGCGGTAGCGTAGTTGGTTGGGCCACTGTGGTACAAGCCGGAAGGTCACGAATTCGATTCCAGATTAATTATCTGTTCGGAATGATAATATTTTGTTACTTTTGTGATAGGTGTTTTTAATTTTAGAACTGAATCCTATGCCACAGGAATTTTGGCTTCACAAATTCCGCTCTTGATAACTTGTAAAAATAAAGTTGTCTCTGCTTAATTAAGAATCATGACATCAAAGACGAGTGGGGGAGTGGAGGTACAGCTCCAGCAATCTTGACCTGTACGCTAGATGGAGGTGAATGGTCGGTTTCACTCCCCGACCGCTTTACCCCCGGTACCGATAGGAGGCAGGGGGGCTCCAAAGCAGGTCTGGACGCTGTGGAGAAGAGAAAAACGATATCTCCTACCGGGAATCAAACCCCGGTCGTCCAGCCACTCGCTATACGGACTGAATTGCCACAGCCTTTTGATTCCCGTCTACAGTATTACTCAGACGAGCCCTGTATTGCCATGCGCTAGACGTTACCACCAAGCGCAATGCAGGCAGCTTCGCGGGGTCGCGAACCCTGATATTAAAAACAAACTCCGTGGTTTCAGTCCGCAAGCGAACTATACCGACCGAGCGACCTCCGCTTGTCGGCGAAGTTTGTGCCAACTTTTGCGGCTAGAGGGTGTCGCGTGGTCAGCGCAACGAATCCCCACGGCCGTTAATCTCGGGTTTCTAGACCGGAGCCGCTGTTTCCTTGAAATAGCCCCTCAGTTATCCTCACGAGGCTGAGTGGACCCCATTCCAGACCCACTACTTCCCAGAGAATGTGGTAATGCCGGGAATCTGTAGCCAGGAACTCTGACCACTAGACCACAGAGACGGTCACCCTGATATTCATGTGATGCAAACTGCCACACATTGACATTCAGCTCCGTAATACCCGAAAGGAGCAAGATGAGGACCGCTGATGATATGATAATTATCGCCCGCTTCCTTGGGCTTAACCTTTTTACCTTTTGCTGCGTAAGAACTTGCCTGTAACACGTAACTGCCATACTTGAAACTAAGAGACGAGAATCCCTTCGGTACTGCTCTGCGCTGCTTATGAAGCTACAGTATTCTTGGAGTACGTAGGAATTTACAGACGTTTCGGAGGAAACACCGAAGAGTGAACCAAGTTAGAAACAAGTAGATATGTGATCCTTCTTGGCTTCTTACTAATTGACGCTGAATTTGAAGGCATTAAGTTCCTAACGAAACGTCGGTGAAATTCTAACGTCACACGACGTCACATTCAAGAAGATATTTCATTTCGCTACATTATTGTAACTCAGTCGGTATAGTGACTGGCAACTGACTGGACGACCGAGGGGTCGGAGTTCGAGTCCCGGTAGAGTAAATTTTTTTCTTTTATCCACGAAGTCCAGACCGGTTCTAGGGCCCACCCAGCTTCGTTTACAATGGGTACTGGGGGTAAAGCGAGAGGGGCGTGAATCTGACCACTCACCTCCAACTAGTGCCGATATCAAGAAAATCTGAATATATACATCCACCCCCCCATACGCCTTCATGGCGTAGTGCTTAATTAGTTAAGCGTAAGGATAATTTTGCCTTTTGCCTCCCTTAAAATGTACTGTCACTCATTACTCCCTCTACCCTTTTCTATCTCCCCCCCCCCACGTCTTTTATGGCTTCAAAAATTAAAAACCGGATATGTCCAGAAGGAAGTGAATTGTGACATGTCGGTGCCTCTGTTTGTTTGCGGTAACCGGAAACTTGACAGAGCACGTTTCCGTATCTTTGTGTTTGGGCCGCGCCATAGTTCAAGCGGTTAGTCGCTGGTTTCCCACCGCGGCGGCCCGGGTTCAATCCCGGGCGTGGTCCAGTGGGATTTGTGGTGGACAGAGTGGCGCTGGGGCAGGTTTTCTCCGAGTACTTCGGTTTCCCCTGCCAATCTTCATTCCACCAATTGCTCCACAATCACCCTCACCTATCATCTGGGGCTGGTACAATAGGCCAGAAGTGGCCGCAGTACAAGGGACTTAGTCCCACCCCACTAGCAATAAAAGAGACGGATTTCTTTCTAAAATTAAGATGGAAAATAGAGTCCACCCCCTAAAGGTATCGTTGAACACACAGGGCTTCTATTCTGTAAGGTATGACGTGTTGATTTATGGCTTACTCTTAAGGCGCGTCCACATTACTCGTGCTCGTGTGACTCGCTATGCTCGCGACTAATGTGGACGATATGACAAGTCACGAGACAAGCAAATTTTACACTTTTAATTTGAAAACTATAGCCAATAAATTAAAATACGACTACAGCCTATACACACTACGAGTAGATATACGGATCCTCACGCGCCGAAGCCTGGCGAGCAACTGGAGTAGTGTGGACGAAGATTTACGAGCACAAGTAAAAGCCAGATGAGTCTCCCGACGAACACGAGTAATGTGGACGCGCCTTTGGAGGTATTTGTCTCCTGAAGGAGGGAGTGGGTTAAGCGGGACCTCTCTCGAAGCTTCATACACTTTATGCTTTTCCCTTAAACACTGGGAAACATCTAATAATTACGGTGTAAAATATTTTATCGAGTGGAACTATACCTCCACTCCCCCATATACCTTCATGGCACAGTGCTTAATTAATTGAGCATAATGGACAATTTTACCTTGACATAAATAACGCGATAATGAGCCGCACAGTCTACGGCATGAACCATCTTCACCCGCTCGAACACTGGGATCGTGGGTTCGAATCCCACTCAAGGCATGGATGTCTGTGTGTATGCGTTTATTCTGTGTTTATGTTCTGTGTGTAGGTAGCGGCCTTGCGTCGGGCTGATCTTCCATCCAAGGAGACCTACCGGCTGTGTATAGGTTAAGAAACTGAAAAAGCGGCCAAGGTGCGCAGTGACTGTAGAACCATAGATAGATAGATAGATAGATAGATAGATAGATAGAACGCAATAATAAACGTAATTAAAGACATTTAACGTGATGTCTAAGTGACTGGTTACTTTGTCTCCTTTGTCATACGAAGTTTACTGACAGGTCACTTTTAGTCCGATACGCTACTGCTTAGTGACTTGTTTTAGTCACAAATGTACCTAACCGCATACCAGTATGACACTGTGTGTACTGAACCATTCACCCTTGTCGCACACAGCAATCCGGACACAAAACGAAACAGTTTGACCAAGGTCCGCACCGCAACTGTCCCATTTGTGTTGTCCTCACTCGCTGAGCGCTCCTCCTGTCTGCGCTACTGTACCGTTGCGTGCTTCGGAAACTGTGACGCTTTACGTGAACGTATGGTGTTTTAATTACTTCCACGGAATATTTTAATGATTTTTTTAGGAATTATATACTGAACTTGTAAGTACATTTGGTGGCTGTATTTTACGGGTGTGTAACTTTTATTGAAAGAAGGTACAGTGTGAGTGTTAGATTTCAAGTTGTCGTGGTCGTGAGTATACACAGTATTGCATTGTGGGATGTGACACCGTGTAGTCTAATAGAATTTACCGAGGTTTTGGAGTTAGCTTTATGTTTTGTAGGATTTGAGGTTCTCACAGCGGCTGTTATAAAGGCTACACGGCAGCACATCCCAGAACATAGGACAATTCAACTTCATGCATGTTTATTGCTCGTAGCTTTCTTGGCCTATTCTTCGACCCTGAAGCTGGAGGCAGTCCGTCCCTTCAAAACGTGGGTAAAATTCTCTCAGACTCTACTGCGTCACATGGTGGTGAGGGGAACATTCGTACATAAATGAGAGGGTGTAACAAAAGCTTGGAGAAAATTACCTAGTGAGGGGCTTCATAATTTGTGCACCTGACTACATGAATGAGATTAGTGCGGCGCGTAGTACGAAGGGGAGAACGGAGAAGAACATAACAGCAACTTGGTAGTTAAATAAAAAAAGGTCACTTGGAAAACCTAATAATAGATGGGAAGGTAATATTAAAATGGATCTTAAGGAAACAGGATTGGAGGTGTGGGCTGGATTTATGTGGCTAATAATGGGCTTGGTAACGAAAAATTTGCTACACAAAATTGTAGATATATTTGACCGGTTGAGTAACTAGAAGCTTCTCAAAAATGACTCTGCTTCATTTAGTTAAATAATTTAATGAATATTATTTTAATAACTCAAATATCGGCGTATCTGTCAATGGTGTTGATTCAATTAATGGGACAGCGGAATTCTGCCTATTGAAAGGTTCAATAAAAACCAAGTTACGTAATGACAGTACACAATGCTTTCCATTCAGTGACATCATGAGATTCCGACTTCACTAATATACCGCATCAAGGTTGGAGTCCTTTTTCCTCATTAAAAGCGATGTATAATACTCAGAATTACTGGGGTTTTGGCCTTTGTTCATCGTTCACTAGTTCTAGAAACTAGAAAACACAACGTTTCTCCATCCTCAGGTGAGGGAGGGACAGGCTAACCTCAGTCACTGGACAACCTATGTCAGTATAACTGACTGTGGCTCTACAGCCCTAGGTTAGCCCTTTCTAAGGGACCCAACAGAGTAGGTGTCCCCTGCTCACCTGAGGATGGAAACAGATTCAGTTCCCGAAACGTTGTGTTCTCTAGTTTCTAGAATACCGGACGATGAGCAAAATCCGAGAGCCAAGTAATCTTGACCATAGATTTAATCTACAATTAACCACTGTTTAGATGTTAGTGAGGATCAGAGAGTTATTTTACGACTTTGCGAGGATCTAGATCAATGTTTTACTCAAACTGTGATCCGCAGACCACTGGTGGTCCGCCAGAAGATCCACAGTATTACATATAGTCCATACAACGATATAACATATAATAAAAGTAAAAAGTAAAGCTGTCCCTGTACCAGGCCGTGAAGGCCCATAGGGTTGTGAGACGTTGAGGCTCCCACGTTATCTAGACAATCGGCTCAAAGATGGCGGTAAGGTTGTTAGCCCTACGCGCCGGCCGCGCTTTACTCCCCAGCAAAATTATGTAATTAATTCCTGGTACTCATTTCTGTTAGTGGCTGAGTCAACCCCAGGGCCATAGTGCGGCTGGAAGGATTAGGTCAACTGAAAAAAAAATCCAATGACCTCATCGGGACTTGAACCCGCAACTTTCCGGCTTGTAGCATAGCCCCTCAACCAATAAACAAAATAATTTAAATTTAAATATTGTGAGTAAACGTTGTTTGATATTCTCTACCGCTAAGCTAACGCTCACGGAGCCTTTCCTTTTCTTTTGGTACTCCGGGGCTATGATCTGGACGGCCGGGCTTCGATCCCCAGCAGGAATAAGGGATTTTTCTTTATTTTGCAGCATTCCCTATGGCACTGGGGACCGCCCAGTCTCATATCCAGTGCGTATAGGGGGCACTTTCCCAGGGATTAAAGCGGCCGAGCTGTGAAGCTGACTACATATCTCCATCTAGTGCGGAAATAAAGAAGAGTGGAGCCATAGCTTCCCTCCCCCCGTACACCTTCCTGCCTTAGTGCTTAATTAATTAAACACAGGGGCAACTTTACCTTTTAATTTACTTACACTGAAACATAATGTGGCACTTAATTAGCAAAGTCATGTAAAGTTCGACGTGATATGTCCTCCACTTGCTGCGCCCTATTGTCATTAGAAGAGAGTACATTCGCTTTGTATCCTGTAAGCATGAAGACGGACATGTTTTCCGAACAATGTTACACTGCGTAACTTCTCGCTATGTCGAGTTTTGCGTGTCATTCTGTCACACTTTAACATTCCGAACTGACTTGCCTGAAACCTGGGTCCTCGCATCGCGAGTTTTATTTCGTTTCCCAACCACCTGACCATCAGTCAACTTCAGAATATTTTTCCACCCGTTCCAAAAGCAGCGGGGAGAGCCCCCCAGGCATCCAGAATTCCTCTTCTTCCTTCAAATTAAGCGTGAAATGTTTACGATTTTCACCCTTGGAGTTAGCACCCCCGTTGGTCCTTGTTGCAGATAAAATCCAGCTCCCTGATGTCCTGTACCCTTGTCTTAGAACGTTAATCATACCTTGCCTGCTGTGATTTTTTTTTCAGGGTTTTTTTTTTCAACCCATACTCTCAGACTGCCTAATCCAAATTATAATTTCCCATGTGTTTAAGAAACATGTCATACGTTTTATGTACACGTATATTGTTATTCTTTGCCTAAAATTTCCTTGATGACGCGTCATCATCATCAGATAGTGCAGTAAATCATTATGCGATCGTTGGAAATTTAAATTCATTTCTTCAGTTAGTTAGTTAACGACGTTCTTGGTATAGAGTCGATATAGAGTTGGTATGAATCTGGAGCAGTTGGTGCCACTGCGTCCACCACAAATTCTACACTCCTACACTTCCTTACCCGGGATTGATCCCGGCCTACCGCGGTGTGGAACTGACGAGTAAGAGCCGGGTTTTGGCGTCACTTCTACTGAATTATGCAAAAACAAACTCCGTGGTTCTAGTCCGCAAGCGAACGATACCGACCGAGCGACCGCCGCTTGTCAGAGAAGTTAGTGCCAACTTTAGCGGATAGAGGGTGTCGCGTGGTCAGCGCAACGAATCCCCACGGCCGATAATTTCAGTTTTCTAGACCGAAGCCGCTGTTTCCTTGAAATACGTAGCTCACGAGGCTGAGTGGACCCGTTCCAGACCCACTACTTCTCAGAAAATCTGGTAGCGCCGGGGATCGAACTCGGGACCTCTAGATCTGTAGCCATGAACTCTGACCACTAGACCAAAGAGGCGATCACTGAATTCTACTTCCTACATAATTTAGGAATGAAAATTCCGGAGATAACTTTGAGCACACAGGGAATTTTCTTCCGTAAGGTTACCTCCCCAAATTATGTCGTACTCTCAGAGATGTTTCAGAAGAAGGAAAGATGCTCTCCATTGACTTAGGTACATGGGATGTGTATGTTTCGGGAATTGGTTCTACTTATGCCCTCAAGTTTAGTATATACGACGTTAACCACAATTCTCGTAGCGTTATAAATTATGATGTAAGCCGGTAGTGTTCGCGGACCACTATTTGAGAGACATAATTGTCCTATCCTATTGTTACTGAATTTGGGGCTCTCATAGACGCGATTATGAATTGTTGTACTTTCTGTCTAGTCCGGTGAATTTAACTGACGTTTCGGAGGAACACGTCTCTCTTCAACTTCTAATTATAAACATAGGTCTGTTTCCCGCCTGTGTTATGCTTATTTCTTGCGGTGACGTGCTGGATTCAACCGGCTATGGGTGGGGTCTACTCACCAGTTTTTGTGAAAATGTTAGTGAAATTTGGTGCTTCAGGTGCCCAGAAATTTTCTGCACTATCCACAATATTTTTCAGAAACTACCTCGAACTATGAATTTGGTTGTCACAGGCGCGATTGTGAAAACTTCTGCCTTCTCGGACATAACGCAGTGCAGTGTTGAAATTCAACCGATTTTCCTAAGGAACGTATCACCACTGTTTTTAAAATTCGGAGATAAGCCAATCAAGAAACGAGCATAAAACAGTGAGCAAACAGAGCTCTGATTACTCTTCGGCCCCGAAGATGGAGGAGATTTATTCAGTCGAAACGTCGGTTGACCTTCACTAGACTTCTCATCGTTATATCCCAAAAGATGAAACTCTTCATTCCTACTGTTGACCACGAAAACCAGGTGAGGGGTTCTTGTAACGGGTCCCTCAGTTCAAATGTTCCCTAACCCACACCTTCGAGCCTTCAGATCTGTGGTGTAACTATTTAGTGCCACTATGCATGGAATGTTGAACAGTATTGCGGCCATTTTGTTCTTTTAATGATCTGTTTACACGGAGATCAACCGCAGGTCGTCGACTCTTTCTAACATCACATGGAACAGTTTTTGTTATCGGGTTTCGGAAGTTGCCGGAAATCTTCGTCATGCCTGCCTTTCCATATATTTTCATGCAAAAATTCGAAAAAGAAAAAAACTTCTGGAGAGATTTTGATGAGATCTACAGGCGTAACAGAGTGAAGGGTCCAGAACTCTTCGGCTGTGCTTGCATTTCCTAACCAATTTTCTGAGCGTGCCCCAAGCCAGCCGGGCTCCACTGTGAAATTAACACAGCATATAGTGTGATGTTCCTCTATCTCATTCCATAACAGGCCCAGGTACCCGTGTCAGCGTCAGACGATGACACCTGCAGGTACATTTGACCCCTTCATGTCATAACAGATTAGTTAACCTTGGTGTGACGGATGTGGTATATAATCTAATGAATACTATATTTGGGATTCTTCTTATTAAGTATAAAATTAAATTGTCTTTTCTTTGGTGTGGCACGAGAATAATATGTGGACTTTCTTCCTGAGGGGGGGAAATAGGTTGAGAATGGGTGAGAATGAAGTACTGAGGAGAATATTTGGACCTAAGAAGCACGATATAATAAGAGGAAGGGGAAATTACATAACGAGGGGTTTTATCTTTGTACTCCTCACATACTCCACGTACTTGGAACAGATCAAGGAGTGCGAGATACAGTACTCAGTGATCTTGTTACAAATGTGTTAAAAATTTAGCTAGGAGTCTGAAAGGAATTGAGCATTTTGTGTTTACCTACCGGTAGATTAAAGACAATATTACAAGGAGTTCGAGTAGACGTCATGAAGCATATTTCCATATATCATTGTTCTCCACGGTATAAATATATTATAATTTTATTTCAGTCTATAAGAACATATTATTGCAATACGTCTACACATTATGTCTACTCAGATTTTCTGAATAAGAATGTGACCTCAAGGATTCACTACTACTACTACTACTACTACTGACACTATCACAGTATTGTTTTGCTTCTGCTATCGCTACTGCTAACTTTACTACTGCCATGATTTCTAATACAATTGGTACTGCCACTGCTGTCACTCCCAGTACGGCTAATACCACTAAAGACACAAGGTAAAGTTGTCCATGTAATTATTTAATTAAACAGAACACCATGAAGACGTATGGGGGAGTGGAGGTATACCTGCACCATTCTTTATCTAAGTACTAGTTGGAGAAGAGTAGTCAGCTTCACGCCCCGGCCGCTTTACCAAGGTAGCCATTCCATAGCGGTTTCCTACTACTGCTGCTAACTCAGTGCAGTTCAGTTTATGTATTAGAGCGTCTGACAAGAACGGCACAACGCAGGATAATTACGAAACCTACGAGTATTTTTATTCATGAGGCAGAGAAAAGGAGCGTCTGACAGTGGGATGATATGTTGGCTGAAATCGCCACAAACAGCTGACAGGCTGACAGGTTTCATGATTAAGACAAAAGTATCCTTACAATTTCTTGTGCAAGAAGATAAAAACAAATTAGAAATTTCTGTTATGTAAGAGCGTCTAAAAACCTCGGACGCACGAAGTCACCTTGACATTTTATGAAGGTAAGAATTTGTGTTACTGCATGAGCTTCCGGTACAGAGCCGCGATGGCGCAGCCAGTGTATCGACTGGACTGCAGACTGGGCGACTGGGGAATCAGGGTTCTCTTCCCGACAGACACCAGCCCGCCTCTGACACTCAATGCAACGGATGAAGGTGGGCCCTTTATTCCGGGAGAGGAGCAGCCGGGGGGGGGCAATCACTCAGCTCTGTCTAGTGCCAAGGTTGAGACTGTGTGGAGCTCTACATCCAGTTACCCATATAGGACCTGTAGGGTCATTAACGCTTTCATAGAAACCAGCCACTAGAACCTACACTCCACACTCCTAGCATTCTTTTTCTTTTCCTTGTCACTACAGCCCCAGTGGACCTAGGCCTACCTCCATGAACTTCTCCGTTCACTTCGGTTTTTCTAGATCTTACACATTCGGTAGGACTCCTTGGGCGGGTGATCAGCTCGTCGCAAGGCCACTACCTGTACACAAACACAGAGAAACGTACACACACAAACTAAACATCCATACCCTGAGTGGGATTCGAACCCACGATCCCGGTTTCCAAGCGAGCGAAGACAGTACATGCCTTAGACCGCTCGGCTACCGTGACCGACCCTAGCATACTTATCCCTCCACCTACCTCTAGATCTTACACTGCCCTCATAAGCCATAATTCTCTGATACCCAGGTACAAAGTTAATTTTCCTTTAGCTTTCACAGACTGTATATAAAAAGGTTAAGTTGTGCCTGTGTTTAATTAGTTAAGCACTATACCAAGAAGACGCATGAGGGAGTATAGCTCCACTTTTCTTGACTTCGGCACTAGATGAAGGAAAGTGGTCAGCTACCCCCGTAGAAATCCCTCCCCGAGAGTCGGTCTGGACGTTGTGAGGAAGAGAGAAATTTTATATTGCCTGGAATCGAACCTGGACCATCCAGCCCATATCCCGTCAGTAAGGAGACTGAGCTATCCTGACTCCTTTAAGGACATCGGACTATCCGCTTTTCTGGACCCGTGGTTTCATTCAGTCTCTTCGGACGAACACCGGAGGAGTATCATGACTTAGGCAATGACACCTTCCTGTATAATCCGTACTTACTTGCTGTTCGTCATGTAACGTATGTAGTTGAAATTGTATCGTTAAATGACTTTAAAATCAATAAAGATGAAGACAGCAAGAATATTTATATTTCTTGACATTATAACATTATTTTCTTAAAAGCCATATTGATTATGAATTATTGACCCATCCATCTGATGCAACTGCAAATAACCTTCCTCGGTGAATAACAGCGTGAAATAACGCAATCTTCAAACAAGAAATTGGTTGAGCAAAGATCTTTACGATATTTCCGTGATAAAATTTGCCCAATATGGGAGTAACTGTGAGAATGCATAACCTCCCAATAAGTGTGATCTCTTATTCTCAAGGTTGAAGCTGCAAATGGGTGAAACTGAACAGTCACCTTTATGTACAAGACTGTGCGGAGCATAGCCTACAGTCCCCTACATGTCTTCATGTCCTGGTGCTCAGGCAGAACACTCATATTTCTTTTTTTATTCTGAGAATGGAGTGAAAAAGAATTCCTTGATTTTAGGCTGCAAGCAGTCCACTGTACTAACGCCGCATGATAGATGAGAGAAATGCAGCGTTTAATGAAATAAAAATTCACAGGGAAAATCCATACACTAGGAGAAAACCTGCCTCAGTGTTATAATTATACCAGTCCAGTGCAGCAAATTGCTGCTTGGTTTCGGGTCCCGTCAGGACCGATGACCTTTCATCCAAACTTTAGCGTGTTTTAAAATTGGGCCTTCTCTTCGAGCAGAAGAGGGCTCTGGCTACGACCTGACACGCCCCCCTCCCTCTACTGACTGACTAACACCAAATTTACCTGTTTCTTCTGACCTACTCGAAGGATGCGACCTTGCTTATAACGGTCTGTGGTTCGGAAAATCCTTGCGTTCTAGATGACCATACCATCTCAAATTGAAGATCTAGCCTGGAGATAATGTGTTCGTCCGACATTTCAATACAGGAGACCGCGATCCACATATTTACCTCATATACAACGGTTGAAGTACTTGCTGTTATACAAAGTGACAAATGTACGTCTTTGTTTGCAGTGGAGGACGTGCTGAAGGAGCATTCCCTCCGGGGTGGCGCGACCACAGTGAGCCTCCGACGCTGCCAGAGCGAACGTCTGTTGCCCACAAACAGTGACGACCTCGAGCGACAGAAGCCACAGCTGCAAGCGGCTGGAGCTGCGGTTCTGTTTAATGACACTATGAGGCTTCGTCTGCAGACGGCACGTCCTGATATACGACAGGTGTTCAGCGACCCTGGAGTTCCAGCCACTTGCACAAGCAACGGGACTCTGATAGAAACACCTAAACGGCCACAGCGTATGCTAAGTCCTGGAAGACCACGTCCCAAAGAACCTCCGCCACCTCCTCCACCCCCATCATCAAACTTTCCTCAAGAAAACACAGAGCAAGCCCTTCCAGAACTTCCACCGAGGCAAATCTTCCCTTTCACTAAGAAACAAATAGAGCAAATGAATCAACAAGCTCGTAAGTTCTCAATTAAATCTAATTCCAAACAGAAAATTACATCATCTTCTGTTCCAAAAGTGAACAAATCATTGTTTGATTCAGAAGCATTAGAATCATCAAATATTCTGCCAGTTTCATGGTCACCATTGGCGACTTCAACCTCTCAGTCCATTTGTGAGACTGCTGATAAAGCTATGAAGAAAAAGGAACATCGACACAGCGACCCTGGCCCAGTTGTACCGAAACTTGTGGTACACATTGAGAATTCTTCAGAAGGGCAGCGTGAGGAACGACGATTACAGTCAGATATAATACTAGAAACCACATCGTGCAATTTGCAGGGGGAACCAAAGCAGGATACAGTAAATTCTCTAGTGAAAATCACGTCAAAAAGAGTGGATCAGACTGATGATAAAGTATGTACAATTGTCACTGTATCAGCCCCAGGATCTCCAATGGCAGACGTGCATCGCTTGCAGATAAAAGGAGACTATGCTGCCACAGATGTGAGCCCAGGACCTCGAAGGCGGACTTCCATTCTCATCAACAGTGAAGACTCCTCCAGAGATATTAAACATGTTGGATTTAACAACAGTGGGAATTCTTCTGTCACATCCCTTATGGTCCAAGATGACATCAGCACATCTCCAGTTAAGAAAGATAATAGTAACAAAGTGACCATTAGTGTTGGTGGTGTTTCAGGTGGTTTGCTGTCCGAAGTAAAGCACCAAAATACTGGCAATACAAATTTAAGTTCCTCGTGTACAGTTATTGGTACTTCTTGTTCAACATTGAACTCAAACATGTACAACAATAATATTAGTTCCTCTACATTGCTTTCATCAGATCAAGTTAATGTCATCCCTGTGACCCCTGAGAAACATGTTGAAAGAACATTGTTGGTAGTGGATCACCATGACAACAGTGAGAGAAGTAGTAATACTGTATTACATTCCAGAAATGGTGATATTCCTCTTTCAGTGAACAATGACAATGATAACAGGGTTGTTAACAGTGCAATAACAATTATTGAGAGTGTTGAAGAGAATGTTCAGAATTCATCCTCAAATGTTATTTTGCTACCCAGATTGAGAGGAATAGACCCCTCTTCAACATCTGCCGTTGTCAATGATGAAGATATTTTCTTGAATCCAGTTGAAGCTGTTAAAAGAAATCTCGTACCACACATATGTGGAAAGAAGGACTTGGCAACAGGAGATGAAACTACTAATATGTCCTCATCTCCAACAGATAGACTCAACAAGTTAACAGAATTACAAAACGATGCAGTAGATACTGAACAAGAGACGTTAAAAGAAGGAGATTACTTCATGGCCGATGTAGTATCAAAGTTAATGGATCTGAACACCAGTGAGCAAAACCCGGTACATTCAAATATATCAGCTATAGTTTCAAAGAGCTCAGAAGACACATTGCCAACAGTTATAGAACAGGAAGAAGAAGGTGATGATGATGTTTTCCAGGCATGTTTATTAACAGAGACAGAAGAACGCCGGAAATGTGTTAATAGTTTGGATAAGGAACACTGTAAAATGGCAGATAAAAGTCTCTCTGGTGACTCTAGTGGTTTGAACACAGCTCCTATTTCTGTTGAAGCAGAGAATGAAGGAATTGCAAATAAAGAAGAAGATACTGGTATCACCTCTACTTCTCGGTTATCTCTTTCTCTGAAAGAGTCTGATCCGAATGTAATGGAGAAAGATGATCAACGAAGTGAAGTAGAGATAGGAGACAAGAGAGGATCCAGCAGTGAACCAAACAATGAAACTGATGATGAAAATATTTATGAGAGCATCAAAGATCCAATATATGAGGAAATTCCCGATACACCTCCTCCATTACCTTTATCACCACCTCCATCACTTGATGATCTTGAGGAACTCAAGAGAGGTTCAAGGTCCATCTTTGAAGGTGCCTCCAAATATGATATTCTGAGCTACCTCGTAGGTGCAAAGGAACGTGGAATAGTTCCAGAAGAAACTTATTACAGTGGAAGCGCTAATGGAGATGAGGTTATAGAGATAATTGGCGTGAAGCCAATTCAGGATGAGGATGAAGGAAGGCAGTCTCATCAGAGAATGACATCACTGGACCTTGGTGATCTGAGCAGCAGGGTGAGCCATTTGAGCAATGCTAGTGACTCTAGTGAGGATAGCTGTAACCTCATAATCTCCAGCATTGGGGAAGATGCATCATCTCCAAACAAGGTACTATATTAAAGATCTCTGGATGCAATAGTTATATTATGAAAATGAGCACTCACTACATGCTAGGGGTCTTGGTCTCAATTTGCAGATTTATTTCTCTTCCACGAGGCTAAGACTGGCGGTGGCTCCCTCCCAGTCCCCTATGCAATGGTTACTGGAACTCAACTGTGGGAAAATATCTAATTAGCGTAAATTTTCCTGCATCTATTGCTGAGGTTAAGAATGCATGGATCTATACCTCCACTCTTCCATACTAAATTGTGATGTGGCTCTCAGTTAAGCACTTAGGTAAATTAGGTATTTGCCATCTTGTAGCTCGAAGGTCATACTAGCATTTCTGGTTGGCACGCGATAGCGTAGTTGGTTGCAGCACTACGCCGGAAAGTTGAGGGTTCGATTCTCAATCAGATCATTTTTCAGTTAATATAATCTTTCCGGCCTCACTATGACCATGTGATCGACTCAGTATCTAACAGAAATGAGTACCAGGGAACTTCCTGGGGATACAGGACGGCTGGCAATTAAGGTTGACAACCTCACCTTCATCTGTGAGCCAATTGTCTAGAGAAAATTGGGAACCTCGACGTCTCACAACTTTATGAGACCCAAATGGTCCGTTACAGGGATAGCTTTACTTTTTTTTACTTTTAATAACATTTCTGAGGACTCTGGTGTCTCCATTTCTTAACCTGAAAACAGTTTCACCCTCCAAAGTGATGACTACAGATCCACAATCTGAATTATCACCACCAAACTTAAAATTTAAATTCTGTCTTGGCCATCACAGCTGTGTGTTCAGGGTCACACAATTTATATTAATAACGTGTATTTAAACTGTGAAAAGCAAGTTTAGCAGCATTTAGAATAAGGAATTAAAAGAAGAAAATGCTGAATCACGCAGTTGTACTCGGACAAAAGGAATTTGCAGACAGTGATTTGTTCGGGCTGCCAGTCACGTGAACATTTGGCATGACAGGTGCAGTTCCGCAGGTTTCGCGTCTGCGCAATGAGCTGCAGTAAGAAATGTGTCTTCAAGAGTTCAGCAGGGTTTGATCAACTGCACTTGGATTCAAATCTGATTACAAATTGAGTGATTGAAACTAAATTACATGAAGTTCACACATTCAGTGTCACTTATACCCAATAATCCCATCACAGTAGTACGTTTTAGAAAGAATACTGCTAAGTGGAACGTGTGTAGGAAAAAAGGTAAAGCTATCCTCGTAAGAGGCCGTGGAGGCCCATAGGGTTGTGAGACGTCAAGGCTCCCACATTTTCTAGACAATCAGCTCACAGATGGCGGTGAGGTTAAGTAAAGATATCCCAATAAGAGGCCGTGGAGGCTATAGGGTTGTGAGACGTCACGGCTCCCACATTTTCTAGACAATCGGCTCACAGATGGCGGTGAGGTTAAGTAAAGATATCCCAGTAAGAGGCCGTGGAGGCTATAGGGTTGTGAGACGTCAAGGCTCCCACATTTTCTAGAGGCTGAGTCTACCTCGGGTCCATAGTGCGGTTGGAAGGATTAGGTCACTTGATAAATCTAATGACCTCATTGGGAATCGAACCCGCAACCTTCCGGCCGGAACCTATGTATATATGGAAAATTACCGATAAATTTGTATTTACTGCATTTTGATTTAAAATGGATTACAAGGTGGGTCACAAATTAAATTAGACGAAGTTTATGCGTCCACTGTCGCTTATGCCAGCCAGTCCCGTGTAAAAAGATTGAAAACAGAATTATTACGAAACTGGAGCTGTGTGGAGACAGGAAAATGCTGATAAGTTCATTAGTATTTACTGTAATTTCTACTTACCCATCTCAGCATAAAAATAAAGTATTCTAAATATATCATTAAAATTGAACATCCGCTAAGCTGGAATAATATTTCTAAATTTATTAGTATATATTCTAATTTACACATACACATCCCAGTATAATAATAAATAATAAAACAGATGTTTTTAAAGAGACATTTATTTGAAGATATTTATTACTGAAAAGTAACCTAACTTCCATTTGGCCAGCAAAGTATTACAATAAATTATGAAACTACCTTTTTAAAATGGAACGTATGTAAAGTAATATAGATATACTTATTAGTATTGTCACATATTAGGGGTTTGGGTCACTAATAAGACGGGATTTTAATTTGATGATCGAATTTATTGGACCTTTATGCAGTTTGTTACAGCATTTCACGGATCACTATCTTCTACTGGGCACTCTCGACTTCTGACCACACTACACTAATCCACTCCTCCTCCAAGTCAAAGTCACATTGCGACTGACGGTCAGTCACTCAATAAGTCTTGGTGTCGAGCCCCATCTGGGGCTCATGACCAGATATTAATTACTACCGTTTGACAGTTAACGGTCTTAATTTTGTGGGGCGCCCTCTCTGACGAGAGGACGGGTCTGTCTTTTGTATATACTGCTAGCCCTTGCTAGAGCGGTCTTTCTCGGGTCTGAGTCCCTTGGGACTCGCGACCATATTTTACTGTCTCAGATTTGAGACTTCCCGTTTCGTCGCCTCTTACGACTCGCAGGGTCACGGTGGAGGTATTCGACCCCGCCTCCACACGGGGGTGTCACTCACTCAGGCCTGATATCCCCACTCCTCCTGGGGCCAGAGCCGCAGTTACAAAGCCTCTGGTCTGACCTCACGGAAAACACGTTCATTACTTAGCAATGGACATCTGCTATTGTCTCGTATTGTTGTAAGCATTACCTATCAAGGGGTTGTTTACCAAGAATCTGTCTCGCGGGAACGTGTTCATCGAACCGTTGCCTAGCAGTGGAGCTATACGTCACAGTGCGAGTATACAGGATAATCTCAGCCAATTTCGCTGTACTAAGGTTTAAATGAACCGAGCATGCAGACAGTTTTTAATACTTAAACTATTATCCTATACAGCTTCAAAGATTACAACTTAATGAGCATAATTATGTCGAAGAAACTATTAAGATTAAGAATGGGGAGTAATGTTATTGTAAAGTACAGGTAATTCGGCAGTGTCATCAAGACTAATTTCGCAATATATATGTTTATGTAAGAATAAATCTATTTGAATGGATAAGAGATCTTCGAAGGCCAGTATCTGTACATCCACACTCTTTATGCGGATTTTTAAAACAACAAAATATGCAAAATCGGGTACAGTACTGAAAATTTCTTTATTCTTTCACTTTTCCTTGGAATGCTAGACAAATAAAACTGAATAATGAGGAGCTTCATAACGTGTACTCTTCTCCAAGTATAAGTAGACTGAGCAAGTCAAAGAAGATGAGGTGGGCAGGGCATGTGGCACGAATGGGGGAGAAGAGGAATGCATATAGGATATTGGTGGAAAACCTGAAGGAAAGAGGCCACTGGGAAGATCAAGGCGTAGTTGGGTGGACAATATTAAAATGTTTTTTAGAGATATAGGATAGGATTGTATAGATTGGAATGATCTGGCTCAGGATAGGGACCAGTGGAAGGCTCTTGTGAACACGATAATGAACCTTTGGGTTTCATAAAGTGCTGGGAAGTTCTTGAGTAGCTGCAGAATTGGTGGCTCCACAAGGAGGGCTCAGCTCCATGAGTAAGTAAGTAAGTAAATGCTAGACACATACGCGCCAAATCTGTTGCATGAGACCCGAAAACAATGAACTGCATCTCAGTTGTGTAGCTAATTAATTCAGTGTCGTCTTTCGAGGTCACGTGAAACGGCGTTGCCTCTTTCATTATTGGCTCCGGACATGAGAATAACAGCCTTTCCTTCAGAGCGCTGTGAGATTCCTTCGAAACCTTGCACAATGTCCACCCGCCCCCTGAAATTCGTCGGACTGCAACTTTCACGTCACTTTCAGAACACTTTTTCTTTGCCCCTGGCATGATGACTCTCTGTATTGCATGCAAAAACATATCGTTAAGGACTACGGCCGTTTAAGTGTAACGAATTTAATGCTTATACATTAACACTTGGTAGCAACACATGTTTGCCGTTGTTATTTTGAACCTTTGAAAAGAGAATCCATCCTAAAAAAAATTGATAACCTTACTTCAAAACCTAAGCTGCTCAGTGATTACTGGAGGTATTTAGGAGTACAAAATGGGAAATTCTGTGGTCGAAATGTATTCAGTGCAGGCATGGAAGCAAATGAAGACAAATTAAGTTGTATCTGTGTTCAGTGGCGGATTTACAGTTTGGGGGGGGGGCGTAATAGAAGGTTAATTTGTTCCTGTGCTTAAGTAATTAAGCACTACACCATGAAGGCGTATGGGGGAGTGGATGTATAGATCCACATTTTCTTGACTTCGGCGCTAGCTAGAGGTGAATGATCAGCTTCACGCCCCGGCCGCTTTACTCCCGCTGAAACAGCCACTTCTGGCCTATTATACCAGCCCCAGATGATAGGTGAGGGTGACTGTGGAGCAGTTGGTGGAATGAAGATTGGCAAGGGAAACCGAAGTACTCGCAGAAAATCTGCTCCAGCCCAACTTTGTCCACCACAAATCCCACTTGACCAGACCCGGGATGGAACTCGGGCCGCCGCGGTGGGAAGCCAGCGACTAACCGCTTGAGCTATGGCGCGGCCCTACTCACTCATAGTTCCCATGCACAGCCCAGCACACATTGTACACAGGGAAATATAGACATGACAGAGAGTTATAAAATGTTGTTACATCACCTTTCTCAGTGACCCCTCCACTTCGATATAAACACTGTTTTCTCATTAACACTTACTCTCGGTTTGTAAAAATAAGTGGGTGATTGTGCATACTCTTAGTTCGCAGTTTTACCGATAGACATAATGGGTTAGGTTGCAGAGTGTAGATTTCATCATTAACGAGAGTAAAGATTAATTTGAAAATGGAAAATTACTCACAATTATTGCACCAACTACAAGACACATTTTACTCACAAAAATCTGTATAATACACTTTCTCGGAAAAGAGAGTTGTAACTGAATCAGCGATATCCGGGGTCATTTGAATATACTGGTTATGGAAATAGTTCTTAATATTGTAATTTATGAAAACTATGTCTGCTTGTGGCTCTACAGCCCTTATGGACTTGGGCCTCTTTTTCTCCTCCTTAATCCTATACATATTAGGTAGGACTCCTTGGGCGGGGGATTAGACCGTCGCAAGGACTCACCCTACACACACAGTAAACTTGCATAGACATCTATACCTTGAGTGAGGTTCGAACCCACGATCCCAGCGTTCAAGCCTTAGACTACGCGACCACCGTGACCGGTTCTTACAAAATTTAGTCCCAAAATAAAGAGCGTTAAACGAGGTTAACCTTAAACGGAGTATGACTGTACTACTCGAACATTCCGTATCTATCTCGGTCACTTTGCCTGGCTCGGATCTCACGCGTGGTTAGTCAACCGCGTCTTCAGGTTGATTCTTCTGAAGCACTGCGACCGGCTGTCGGAGTTTAAGTTCCTAATTCATTTATAACGGTCATGAACTACAGCATATACGGGGTGTTCACTATGCATACGTTGCTGTCGAGTGGGTAGCATTCGTGAGTCCTATGCGGGAGATCGGGGTTTGAAACCTGAGTCCTGATCCTATTCTGCCAGAGTTATCCGTGTTTCTTCTAACTCCTCGAAGCAACTGATGGGGTAATACTTCAAATTGTGCTGCAACAGCTTCCTTGTTTATCCCTGCAATTAATTAGTTACTGTTTATCATAATTTTCGGCGTTATTTAATCTGAGTTACTGATAATGTTGTCAGTGAATGCATACATAAATTTGTTCCCGTGCTTAATTAATTAAGCACTGTGTCATGAAGACTTATGGGGGAGTGGAGGTATAGCTCAACCATTGTTGACCTCAGCACTAGATGGAGGTGAGTTGTCAGCTTCACTCCCCAGCCGCTTTACCCCCGGGGGAACAGCCCTCGGTTCCCATTGGATAGGAGGCTGGGTGTGCCCTGGGTGTGTAACCTGAGAAGAGAAGGAAATAATATCCCACTATACGCACATCAAATTTTTGTACTAGATTCGTTATTGTTATCACGGGTTACCATAGCAACGACTTGTCGAACGTTAACACATCATGAACACTATTTACGTAATAGGTCACGAATGAGCAAACAGGTTTTTGCTTCATTGCATCGTGTCTATTCTGTGAATATTGGTAATGTTTCCATATGAATATGTCAAGTGTAGTAAGTAAGTAAGTAAGTAAGTAAGTAAGTAAGTAAGTAAAGGTATCCCTGTAACAGGCCGTGGAGGCCCATAGGGTTGTGAGACGTCGAGGTTCCCACATTTTCTAGACAATCAGCTCATAGATGGCGGTAAGGTTGTCAGCCTTACTCGCCGGCCGCCCTTTACCCCCCAAGAATATACCTGATATTCATTTCTGTTAGAGGCTGAGTCGACACAAGGACCATAGTGAGGCTGGAAGCATTAGGTAAATTGAAAAATTCCACCTCATCGGGATTCGATCCCGCGACCTTCCGGTGTCAAGTTTAGTATACTATGTAAAGGAGATGATTTAGATTGACTATTTGTGTGTGTTATTCGTGGGAGGTGGCTTTAATTTTCGCCATTTACGCGTCATTCCATAACAGCACTGGGAAGGAATATGGGAGAAAATAGAGAAATTTACTAGTACGAAAGCTAATGTAACAAACGATGAGCCTTCCCGTTGAATTTTCAACGGGTGCTACACCAGTAAATAAATAGGCAAAAAATGTCCCTGCTCACCTCTGTAACGTCAATGCGTATCTGTTGCGGAGGGAAAAAATATGAACAACATGACAAATGGGGTAAAAAGGGGATTGCATTTATGTTCTTTCCAGATGACCGAATTGTTGCTGATATGCCAGTGTGACCTGTATGATATGTTTATTTACTTTTTGTAGTTAATTTAAAGACACTCTCCATAACTCAGACTAATGTTATTCTGGTACTTAATTAAACACCAAGTTTTGAAAACACATGGACCAAGGCGTAGGTGGGTGGATAATATTAAAATAAATCTTAGAGAAATAGGATGTGATGGTATGGATTCGATTGATCTGGCTCAGGATAGGGACCAGTAGAAGTCTCTTGTGAACATGGTAATGAACCTTCAGGTTCCATAAAATGCTGGGAAATTCTTGAGTGGCTGCATAATTGGCGGCTCCTCAAGAAGGGCTCAGTTCCATAAGTAAGTATGTAAGTAAGTATGGGGTAGTGGATGTGTAGCTCCGTTATAAACTTCTGCACTAAATGGAAGTAAATGGTTAGCTTCACGTTCCGGCCTCATTACTCCCTGAGAAAATGTGACCATTGCATTGTTGGGCGACTGGGCCTTACCGCCAGTTTTGATAGAATCGAAAAGATTAAGGTAGTTAACGGAAATCTGCCAGTGCTAATATTGACCAATGTATTATTTCCTAACCGAAAATTATGACAAAAAATCCTTCTCTATGTCGTCCTTTGTATTTCAAGGGTGGTATTTGTACCTCTAAACTCATTTAACACTTACGGTTCTACAGACGTACTTGCCTTAACAGGTGAGTTTAGGTGAGGCTAGCCTAGTGTAAATCAGGTTAGGTTAGAGCATCTGAAGTAACGTAAAGTTAGGTTATGTACTTTTCTTATACACTTCCTTTGATACACTGTATTAATTAGACCTCAAAGCTGAGCATGGAAAAGGGTAAGTGCTGCCTTCACAGTATATACAGTCTCAGTTTCAGTAATATTATTATGTGTAATTGTTTGCAGGTGCGGAAGAGTTCAGCTGAAATTGAAAGAAATGATTCAGGAGTGGGTTCAGAAACAAGCAAATCCAGCCGCAGTAGATGGCAGCACTGTGGACCTGCTAGTAGCATCCGGGAAGACCAGCAACATCTCTGTGAAGATTGTGACCAGCCAGTTGAGACACAGGTGCCTGGTGCAACTTATTTTGCATTATTTTATGTCTTTGCCTGATATTTAATAGATGTATTAGATTTTGGGTTTCTTACCCGAAATTTGGGAACGAAGTTGGAATGGGACCTACATTCATAATATATAACCTTGGACAGGGCTGTCAAGCTCTGCATGGATGTCTTCAGTTGTTTTCATGCAGCCCATGAGAACACTTTCCTATTCCCAAATATATGTGTCAGGATTTTGTTCTGCTTCAAAGAGGAGGCGGATCATCAGAAAAGCTGTAGGAAAAGTTCTCACAAAATATTGTATATAATTTTCTTATTGATATCATATGACACCTAATAAATAATTTAGAAAATTATGGAATTTTGTATACTCTGCTATATTAGTTGCTTAAATGGTTAGTTAGCAAAGTCAGTCAGTCAGTCAGTCAGTCAGTCAGTCAGTCATGAGAAATATGTCAGGTTTTGTGTAGATTATCTTCATGGAATACATCCTGTTGTGTGTTTATCACTGTACGTATGTATGTTTTCTGGCGTACCTGTCAAGCACAGCAATCAATTAAAATAACTCATTTTCACTCTATTGTGTCATCTGAGTTCTATTTGATTAAAGTATAATGTCACAACATGTTTCAGTTCTCATGGAGCCATCGTCAGGTGATACAGTTTACAAGTCTTAAATTATTGAATTGTGATTCTTATGTGGGTTCATATATTACATGCTATAATGTGATCCAATAAAAGCACAGTTGACATGAGAGAGTGAAAGTGAGTTATTTTGTTGAGTGTTGTGTTTGATAGGTATACCAAAAAAATATATATATTTGTGCAAATTGTTTTTGTGGTCAAGAGCTCCCACATGTATGGATATTTCATTAATTTATTTGTAATTTATTTGATGATCCTATCTGCAGCTTAGATTATTACTATATAGCACTGAATATTTTAATAATAGTGAATAATGGATTGGAAAGTTTTGAAAGTGGTCATGGCCTAATTTGTAGCGTTGATAACATCTGCTGGGAGGGATTGAAAGGGAAAAAACAACGAACCTAAATGAAGACATTGGTTTTCCAGCTGAGATTCAAATTGATGACTTTGTGAATAGATGTCTGAAGCATTGCTCCTTGAACTAAGTTGCTCTGTGAATGACAATATCCTGTGGTTCATGAATTCTACTTGTTGCTCATCAGGTTACTGACAGTGGTGTGATGTTTGCTCCTCTGGTGTGCCGCAAGTGTGGAAAGAAGCGAGCTGAAAGAAAGGAAATAATCATAGAGATTGTCGAAACAGAGGAGAAATATGGTCGGGACCTCCATATTATCATGGATGAGTTCTATAGACCAATGCTTGTGGCAGGCCTGCTAACACCTGACCAGCTAAATGCCATCTTCCTGAACGTTGAGGAACTTCTTGAACACAATGCTGCCTTGGCAGAGAAGCTCCGCGATAATATGGAGATTGCCCTGGAGCAGGGAGATGAAGATTTGTTGACAGTCAACATTGGGAAACTGTTTCTGGAGGCGTCTCCCATGCTTCATGCCTTTGAGTCCTATTGCATACGACAGGTAAGTGGATAGAAATAGTCGTAGAAGGACATCCAGAGAATGCTTAGTACCCAGGAGAGCGAACAAACCAAATGGGTAGGCCTTGGGAAGTATCATACCCCAGGTCCAAAATTGTTATACATGCCGAGGAGTGACACATACGCAGGTATCCCTTGTTTTACGAACACTCAGTTTATGAATATTTGCTACAATGAAGCATATTGATTTATATCTACTTTTCACTTAACGGACAACATTTTCACTACAGCATACTTTAAGTTCAATAACTCTTACATGTAAAGTAACAGGAATGTCCTCAATGTTATATTTTAGCGTCCTGTTGCACACACACATACCCAGCAGACCCAACAGCATAACGCACGCAGTCGCGAGAACAAGACGCAACAGAAACACAATATACACGATAGGGAAGAAGAGCTCCAACAGAGTAGGATGAACAGGACTGCCGTAATAAGATACGACGTAGCGATCGGGAACCCTGAACAGTTTTAATATTTTTACGATTGACATTTGTCAATATATATGATGGACATATATTTTAGTTATTTTAAAGTGAAGACAAGGCATACAATGTACTAGTTTGACGTGAATTGAGTAGCACCTGAAGATGGCATTCTTATGCCGAAACATGTAGTGAAAGTGAGAGAAGAAGATAGATAAGTGTATGCACTGCAAGACGGAATAAACAAATCATGAACAGGAATGTCCTCTTCTATTTACAGGTTTTCACATTATGAACAGTTTTCACGAAATGATTACTTTCACAAATGGAGGACTACCTGTAATGGGTTATGACATTCCCACGATATTTGCTATGGGGTCTGCTGTACCCTAAGCCAAAATTCTTTAATCAACAGAATGACTTATACTTTCTGAGCAGCAGCATGTGATGTACCCTATCATACTTAATGAGATATATTATACCTCCAATTAAAAATAGCTTTACATGTACATGAATAACCCAGGTACTTCTATAAGTATCATGTGTCGCACCCCATCACATTCAATAAGGTATACCATTCCTAAAACTAAAAATAGCTCTACATTTACAGAAATGACCTATGTGCATTTTATGCAAATGTGAGCCCAGGTGGCAGAAATTAGGAGGAAGAGCTTCAAGTGGTTGGGTCATTGATTGAAATGGAGCAGACAAGGTTTATGTCTTCATGACAAAAAAACAAACTCCGTGGCCTGTAGTCCACAAGTGAACTATACCGACTGAGCGACCGCCGCTTCTTGGCAAAGTTAGTGACCGCCTCTGTGGTTTAGTGGCCAGAGTTCCTGGCTACAGATCCAGAGGTCCTGGCTTCGATTCCCGGTGCTATAAGATTTTCTGATAAGTAGTGGGTCTGAACGGGATGCACTCAGCCTCATGGGGATAACTGAGGAGCTATGTCAAGGAAAAAAGGCTCCAGTATAGAACACTGTTGCGCTGATCACGTGACAACCTCAGCAAAAGTTGTCTTCATGACATGCTTCATATTTAGTACAAGGATTACTTTACTTTTCTTAAATATTTTGTTGATCAAACAGGTTGCCATAGCAGTAACGCCCATATACTTATATTTAGGAGGTTACTGATTCAAACGTTTCCCAGGGCACAGGATATCTTGATTGTTTCCCTTGGTCCTTCCAGACAAATTTCAGGACAGTATCTCAATGAAGTCATAACTAGTTTCTTCCATACGTTTCAAATTCAAAATTCATCAGATATTTTATTGCTGGATGCTGCACAGTCTGTCTACTGACAGCATCATAAAATGAACCACAAAAGAAGTAAGCTCTTTGGTCACAAGTCACATGACTTGAATATATGGGGTCTTTGACCATGAATGATTCACACTTCAATGAGGTTGCTGACTACTGTCTGCACTCTGGTCACTTGGAGTCCATATGCATAGGTTTTTATGTCTTGTCCACTTTTATGTTACCTTAGAATAATGGATCTTGCATTGTGCTGGCAGTTGTTTGTCAGAGATGATGTTGTAAGATGATGTAAATGGTTGTTCTTTTCTTGCAACACAACTTCACCTACCACCAAACAGGTTGGTCTAGTGCTATGCTCTAGACTTGCATTCAGGCAGTACTGGGTATGAATCTTCGTCAGGACATTGTCTCTCCTGACTGAGGATTTCTTGGTTTTTCTCTATCCATCCAGACAAATGCCTTTAAGATTTTGGTCCTAGAGAAACATTGGAGATAATTGAGGTTGGTGTTCAGACTGGACCCCCAGGCATCCCCATGAGTCTGTTGGATCAAAACCTATATACCTGTAAATGAACACTGAGTCACTTTCTGGAGATTGAGGCAGTCGGTACCCCTGAAACATCAGTAACACTACCCACATCCACATGGTACAAAGAACCAAACAGAGACTGTAACACAAAACAGATTCATAACTGTACGTTATAATGTCATTATTTCTGAAGACAGAAACTCAACAGTGATGTTTTCATGCTTGATATGAACTTCAGGTTAGAGTCCTTTGCTTTCCTGAGGAATATTTATACTGAGCTGAAAACATGTAATTTTTTAGAACAATATTATATGCATTGTAAACATTACTAAGCACTCTGATGCCATATGTTATTCAGTGGAACAATAACTTAAACTGTTTTCCCAATAATATGCAATGGAACCAAGAAGTTAATTTTTACACTGTTATTTACTTTGATCCTCTGAATCACTGCATTTTTATGAAGAGTTGTTAAGTCAAGACACATGAAAAAATAGTGGACTAGCCTATAAAAATTAAAGTTATTGTGCAGTTTGCTGTGTATACTGTGTCTAAAATATTTTTGAGGCTGTGTTGTCAGATAGTGACCGTAGCATTGTGTCATCATTTTAAGGTTACTAGTTTCTGATTTCAGCATGCAAAGGAAACCAAGACTGCCATGCCAGCAATCTTGTTGCACAAACAAGACTGTCATCTTCTGTAAAGTTGCTGCTTTAGATGTTGTAAATTCAGAAATGTTTTATAACAGTCAGTAGATATTGTAAATGCTCTGAGGAACAGTTTTCAAACTGCGATACCTGTACCCCTAGGGGTATCAAAGCAGCTTGACCCTCATTTTCAGCATTGCCATTAAAAAAATTATCTATTTACTATTTTAAACTGGCTCAAGTGCGTAGCTAATGTGTATGGCAGATATAAAAGTGATTATTGTTCATTTTCCAAATTATTCCTCAATGAGATCCAGGGAATTGTTTTACTGTTTCCAGGAAGTATAAGGCGTGAAATGTTTCAAATCCATTGCTCTAAGCCAGGGATGTCCAACCCTCAGACTGCATGCAATCCATCACAAACCTTCTGTTCCCTAGAATATATGTTAACAGTTTCCATTTGTTAAAGAGGAACACAGTAGTTCTTATCAAAATAACTTTACTAAAATTGATTGCTATATTTTCCAAGTAATTTTTCAATTGATTTTATGTGACACCTAATAAATATCTTAGAATATTATAGAAGTAGTACTACTCTAGATTATATGCTTACTGTAGGATAAATTTTTGTATTGGTGAATTGGAAAAAAAAATCAATTATTCTATAATGGCTTAAAGGTAGGTATCAGTAGTCTGAAGCTGAAAACCCTGGTCTGAGATATAAGTTGAAGAGTACGGTGCATGTTATTGAGAGAGAACCTGACATTTCAGAGGAACATATTTCCTACATCTTCATGGTCGAAGAGTAAAACAAACAAGAAACCAGCAGAAGCAGACAGCAAGCTGAGCTGTCTGACTCTAAAGATGTAGGCAATATGTTCTCTCTAAACTACTCAGTGTTACAAGACAGAGCACTTACTCTTCATAGTCACCGTGGTGGGAACATCAAATCCAATATGTAAGTTGTCCGTCTTATGCAGGGTGCAGCTTCTCTGCTGCTTGCAAACCTGGAGAAAGAAAAGGAGCTGCTACGAATATTCCTCAGGGTGTCACAGATGGAAAATGCTGTCCTCAGACGTATGAATCTCAACTCCTTCCTCATGGTAAGTCAGTAGAACTTACTGTTTCAAAATTCCCAGCAAATATTAATCTTCGGCATTTGGGAACGAGAAATTTGAATTCCAGAAATCATAAGTTATACCATACGTTTCATAACATTTTATCTGCATGTTTTTAAATAATAATGAGTGACCATAATAACAAAGAGTGGACCATTTTTCTGTGATAGGGTTATACTAAAATTTTGTGAGGATTTCTGTGAAAAAGCAATGTAATAATAATTCAGGGTTTATTATTATTATAATTATTATTATTAACCAACATATTATGACATGTGTGACATGTGACATTTGTGTACATGTCTGAACTTGATACAGAAGGAATACTCCAGTGACGTATCAAAACCATATTCACCGTGTATAATCCGTCCAGTCTACAAGAGAGAGTACGTCATGCCTCGGGTAGGCAAGTTTATGAAAGTAAGGTCCTGTGTAATTATGGTTGGATTTCCAATTGGTGTGTTAATACTGCAAGTATGTTGCAAATGGAATCTAGTATCATTAGCAAGATGGACGTGCTGAGTAACACAACAGGCAGCACAACCTGCCGCTTCGAATGTACGTGCACATAGAAGGGACCGCATAGTAACCGCCAAAATCCACGAAATGGAAGCACAGCAGTTTTCTCATTTAAAATGTATAATTTTAAAAAACTGATGAAGACCTCACAGGTCGAAACATGTTGTGAATAATTTTAATAAGTTAAAAATTATATGACGCGTAAAACTTTTAAATGAATAAATTTTAGTAAGTTTTGCAGAAAGACGTGTTGCACGTGAGATTGTGAATTAATTTGATACTAGTAAGTGTCTATTGGCCGGTCACGGTAGCCGAGCAGTCTAAGGCATGCACTGTCTTCGCTCGCTCGGAAGCCGGGATCGTGGGTTCGAATTCCACTCAGGGCATGGATGTTTGTGTACAGGTAGAGGCCTTGCGACGAGCTAATCACGTGCCCAAGGAGTCCTGCCGTATGTCTAAGATCTAGTAAACCGAAGTGAAACGGAGAGTTTCATGGAGGTAGGCCTAGGCCCAAAATGAGGGCTGTAGCGCCAAAGGAAAAGAAAAAAGTGTGTATTGATGACGTAATATTCTGCATCATTAGCTGAAGATGAGGCACCCTTCCTCCCATAGCAGACGGAATATAATAAAGGGGCCAGAAATTAAGGCTCTCAACAAACTGAGCTCCACAGGCCAGTCGCATGGCTTCGCCTCTGGCTCTATTTTACAATGCAAATAGTTCTGATGAACTATCGTGCGCCTAACTGCCGGCCATGTTATGCTGAAACATGCCTGGGAAACGCTAGAAGGCACGCGATCTTAAGATCGAATGGAGAAGTTTGTGGAACGGCAGTAAAAACTGGTAGCAGTTCATGAGAAACAGGAGTTAAAACTGCAACGTATAATCATTTTGTTAGCGCTTATATCTCTAGGTTTCGGATGGAATAAAAAACAAATATTACCATATCAAAATTCTGAGATTTCAGTGAGCAGGTTCGCGTAGCGGTAATTCTCCAGACTTCTACTAGCAACGTCATCATTTCAGATCTCGGTTAGGACACAAACTATCCAAACTGAGGTCTTCCGTGATTCTCTTCAGTATCACCAACCAAATTTCGATTAGGCCGGACCGTCTCTTCATGAGTCCTTTCCAGTTCATCGCCGGGATAACTCAGCCGTTATAGCGACTGGTTACGAGCTGGACGATCGAGAGGTCGAAGTTCGAGTCCTGGTAGGGGCAAGATTTTTCTCTTCTTCCCAGCGTCCAGACCGGTTCTGGGGTCCGCTCAGCCTCCTATTCATTGAGTACCGGGACCCTTTCCTCTGGGGTATATCGGTCGGAGTGTGAAGCCAACCACTCACGTCCAACTAGTGCCGAGGTCAAGAATCTCTACACCCACTCCCCCATACGCCTTCATGGCGCAGTGCCTAATTAATTAAGCACTGAGACATTTTACCTTTTATTCATCCCTCGTTCCATCTCATGAACCGATATGTTCAGCATCCCGGGAACTAACTGCACTCCGTTAAACTGAGTCCTTGAGAAGCCGCCGGTGGATCAGCAACTCAAGAATTTTTAATATTTTATTAAACTGAAGGTTTATTACAGTATTCCAAAGGGCCTTCCACCGACACGTAGCCTCTAAGATCCAGGTTAATATTATCCTCCATTCTAGATACTGATACCATCATAACTTGCGAGGTACCTTCGGTTTGATATGGGATGTCATTTACTGACGCTGTTCTAAGATCACTGTTCAGGGGCCGCGCCATAGCTCAAGCGGTTAGTCTCTGGCTTCCCACAGCAGCGGCCCAGGTTCGATCCCGGTTCTGGTCAAGTGGAATTTGTGGAGGACAAAGTGGCGCTGGGGCAGGTTTTCCCCTAGTACTTCGATTTCCCCTGACAATCTTCATTCCACGAATTGCTCCACAATCACCCTCACCTATCATCTGGGGCTGGTACAATAGGCCAGAAGTGGCCTCAGTGCAAAGGACTTAGTCCCACCCCACTAGCAATAATAAAAGATCGCTGTTTTCTACCCTGAAAATGGGGGCAGAAGGTTCCTAAAAAATGTTGGAATCTATTTACCAACCTACACGTCACATACCACAAGATGTAAATAACTAACGATCTACTCAGTTCCATAGATTGGAGTCCTTCTCGACAAGGCAATAGTTTTAAATTATCCTCCAAAATTTTCGTCATTTCATGGAACCCGATTTGCCATTGCATTACTCACAGGAGCCCTGCAGTTATTCAATCTGAAGTGCCAAGTACAACAGACCTCTACTCAATCATCACTGTAAGAAAATAAAGCTATCCATGTAACAGGCCGTGGAGGCCTATAGGGTTGTGAGATGTCGAGGCTCCCACATTTTCTTACAGATGGCGCCAGCAGCCCTTAACCCCCAGAAATATTCCTGGTACTCATTTCTGTTAGAGGCTGAGTCGACCCCAGGGCCATAATGCGGCTGGAAGGATTAGGTCAAATGAAATATCCGACAACCTTATCGGAAATCGAATCCGCGACCTTCCGACTTGTAGCATACTGTCCCAATCAATTATGCTACCGCGTGCCCCCGATGAATACTGTGGTACATTAAAAATACACGTTTGGCTGAAGTTCCCACCCAGCCTTTGGTCAGTTGCTGGGCTGTTAGCACTGTCTTGCACGCACATGTGACGCGGTGTTTATGTACCGTAGTGTGTCAAGGACCCACCCCTCTCACATTGTTTCATGCGGCCTCATAGTTCCCGTGTGTTCGGAATACAAAACCGACCGAGTTGTAACGAGAGACCAATAACTTGTGGATGATAAAGTCTGTCTCAGACATCTTTGAAACTACGTCACAAGCAACCTCGCAGAAGACAAGTCCTATAACTAGAACTCCGGTATGATGGTTTGGGTTTCCACCACGCACTGCAAACAGCATGGTAGCTTTCAAACGAAGACGCAACACATACGAATACATTTCGGCATTTGAGAATGAACACCTTCAAAACGTGTCGCTGTGGGAGTTGCCAGGTCAGCTGTGATCTAGGCTACACGCCATATATTTCCATCCGCTCAGGCAGAAGAGTTACCTTCATTGTGACCCGTTCAGATGTTGTCTGTTGCTTTCAAATTAGTTCTTGTTTGTTAGTTTGTTAGATCAGTAAAGTAAAGGTATCCCTGTAACAGGCCGTGGAGGCCCATAGATGTTGAGGTTCCCATATTTTTTAGACAATCGGCTCATGTTTTTAGATCAGTTCACAAATTAATTTAATATTTTTAGGGTATAAAAGAGTTATATAATAAAATCCTAAGAGGAATGCATGTAGGATATTGGTGAGAAAGCCAGAAGGAAAGAGACCACTGGGAAGACAAAGGCGTAGGTGTGTGGAAAATATTAAGATGGATCTTAGAGAAATAGAATGGGATGGTATGGATTTGATTGATCTGGTTCAGGATAGAGACCAGTGGAGGGCTCTTTTGAACACGGTAATGAACTTTCGGGTTTCATAAAATCCTTGGATGTTCTTGAGTAGCTGCACAATTGGCGGCTTTCCAAGAAGGGCTAAGCTCCATGCGTGATATCCAATAAAATCCTGTGTAATGATGTTTTCAGAAAAGAGAGTACGAGCAAGGACATTGCCATTCGACCTTACGGAGAGTCTGACCCCCTCTGCTTGTCTCTCTGGCAAACTCTGGTAGAAGGATTCGCCTTCTCCTGCCAAGTTCTTTGTCATGTTCTGCCTAACGATCCTACTGCTTTTGACCCATATCCCATACGGGCCTGGATCGAATTTCTGTCGGGAGCCCGATTATCCTGCTTGAGGTCCTATAGTTTTCCTCAGTCCCTCCAGCTAAATTCCGAAATACTACATCGAATTGGGCCACGATCACCTCCTTCCATATCCTTGCCAATTCATGATTCACTTATCCAACCAATCAACGCAGTATAGCCTCAGGTCACTGACAGCACTGCTAAGTAAACTACAAGAAAATAAAAAATATGGCGCCGAGACGTTGCACGCACTTCCTTACACGTCAATGACATTGTCCACGTAACCTTGGAAATTAAATCGATTGCTTCATGGTAGACCATTGCTGGTTACTGAATATCGAACAACAACCAAATCCGTGTCAATTTAGACAAAATCGAATTTCGCATTTCGGCCCCCCTAGCGAGTGAACTGTTATTTTCCTCAGGGTACCACTTGTGCAGCTTTATTTAGGGTGGCGGTCAGCATACTCGAAATGTTTCGAACCGTTTTCAAGAAACTCGCCATTTCGCATTTCCGTGCCCATCTGAAGACCCCCATTTTGGGGGTCTGGAATGTTCACTTATGAATGCAGGAACACTTGGTTCTGAATATGAATAAAGTTCGTTCAACGTTTAGGCGCTAGCGAGGCGCACATACGTACAGAAATACATACACATATACACACATACATACATACATAAATACATTATATTACATTACATTACATTACATTACAACACACACATACTTACATACATACACACAGAGACAGACAGACGTACAGATAGGCAAACGCCATACCAAAAACCACTTTCCATGTTCAGAGGGAAGGGGAGGGGCTCAAAAAGTAGGCCTATAGCCCCGTCAGATTCTTGAGACTGGCCCTTTCGTCATCACAGTCATTTGCCCTGTATACTGCCCATATGGGAAAGTAACAAGAAGAATGATGAAATTTGAGTTGAAGTTCGCGCGAAAGAAAGAACCGAACAAGTTGGTATGACGGTAACGCTTCAGAGTCGCATTTGGGAGGTGCTTCGTTCGAATTTCCGCTGGGGCACTGGTTATCCTGACGCGTTTCTTGTCACTTTCCGCCGTTCCTCAGGACAGATTCAGAGTTAGTGCCCTAAATTAGGCCGCGGCCGCCTCCTTTCACATCCTTTCCAATTCATTATTCACTAGTCACTGAATCTTTCTACTATATAAATTAAGTTATGATAGTATTCTTAAATAAACCATAAATAAATATATTTATATCACAATCTTTCTGTTTACAATTAATAGGAAAACATATTAATCAGCGTTCCATAAGAAACACCGGAAAGCAAACCCAGAACGCACCAGCGTTTATTTTTTAATGCGATTAATAGAGGATGACTTGAGATGAAGTCATTAGGTTATCATTCGGTTCCGTGACATTTTAATCGAACATAATTCAGCGTATCAGTGAGTTCACAGTCAACCCCAGAGAAACACTTCTACATCCTTGCGAGGCCTCTTAACAGAACAGCAACTTGAAGTACTCAATTTCCGCACTTATCAGCAAAGTGGAAAGTTTTTTAGTGTTGAATTATGGGAAGTGACATTAGGTTGTAGTAGAATAAGTAACGAAGTTATAAGAAGAGGTACCTTACAGGCAATTCACTGACTAATTCACTGTACAGCAAGGTAAGAAGTTTGATCTCCTTTCTGCGCCTAGCCAGTTAATTTGAAAATGACTTTCTTAGTAGTGGAAACCTAGTGACTCTAGGAAGTTCTCAACACTAAGACGGGATTCTAGGATAGAAATGCGATTCTGTAACGAAGAGAAGGCGTGTTAAATGGTGGATACAGCCTATCGACACTTCACCATTTTAATGTTAATTAAAGGATACAGTGACCTTCAATCTACCATCTAATTTGGTGAGTCATCTGAAAATGTTACCGGTATTTTCAACTTCTCCAGTACATATGGACAGGCCTTCTTTTCGTTGGGGGATAGTGTTTAAAAATAAATATTATGGTTCGTAAGAAAAATTGAGGCAACACAGCACTTATATACAATGTAATTTATTATATACCTTTTATTATCGCAACAATCCTAATTTGTATTTAAAACCACGTTTCGGAGACCGAACTCTATGTCCTCAGGTAAGAAGCCTGCTTAGTTGAGCCCAAGTGATGGAGTTAACCCCTCTCTGCAGGTTCTTAAACGTCGTTTCAATTAGAAATTACAATGATGTATGATTTTCAGAAAATTTGTCATTGTACTTATGTACCATCTTCACAGACTTTTAGGTCATATTTAGTGCAATTTAACATGTGACCAACACAATGATTACGAAGTTTCAAAGAGAAATTCTTATTCCCTCAAACGTTTAAATTTCTTTGAGGTGACATATATGTTTCCTTTTTTTATTATTATTATTTCATGCATTCTGTTGTGTTACAATATACAACCTCTTTATTAACCGTCACAACACAACAAATATCAAGGTCAGTGCCCAACTACGGCTCTGCTACATGTTTTGGCTATCAATAGCCATCATCAGGCAAATACATGGTTAAACACCACTGAACTGCAGTACTGTTAAACTGGATACAATACTATTAATCATATAAAACACTTGACATAAAAAAATACAAATAATCAGATTATATAAAACAGAAGTTATATATGTAGCAGCTGGGCATTGACCTTGATATTTGTTGTGTTGTGATGGTTAATAAAGAGGTTGTATATATGTTTCTTGTTTATATTTTATTTCAGGCTGCTTCCTCAGCCACACAGTTTATGTACTATAGTGACAAATGGAAAGGTGATTGTTAATGTTAAACTCAGAAGAATGTGGAAAAACATGGTCGTGGCCTATTTTAAGGTTCTAATCCAACATTTGTCATGGACTGAAGGAAATGATAAGTGGTTTCGGGCAAATGATCGAATTTTGAACTTAACAGATACGAAGCAGTAGCTCCAAAACATTAACTTCAGCATTAGAATGTTATTAATTCTATAGTCTTCACTTTAAATAATGAATCTCTTCTAAATAATATATAAAAATTCAGTTCATACCTCATCGGAAACACATTAAGTCTCCGCTACAAAGCCAAGCCAATTAATGCTGTTTAGGGAAACAGTCGCTTTTTATTATGAAAACCATATGGAACACACAAATATACTCTGTGAGAAGAATATCGAGTTTTGGTATGTTAATGCAAGTGTTACATACAGTAACCACTGGGCTTATACCATCTAATGTACACATATTGTGTTGGCTTTATTAGTGTAGAGAAAGAACTTGTGAATGACGTACTTATAATTTTTGACATGAGGAATATCACACAGTGAAGTATGGGTGATAGAATATACTGTCCTGAAAATTTTGGACTTCCACAACACCACGTTGTGTCACATTCCAGTAGATAATATGTTTCACAGTCACCTCTGTGCAAACCTCAAATCCAAGACAGCGTTATCTTCATTCTGATATCGCTTAACCCCCCCAGGGAAATATCTGCCTGTACTACTGACACTGACCTGGTTGGTGCAATGATAACACTGTATACTCGTGTTAGGTATTCAGGTCGCATGTCGGCCGGGAAACCAGTCATCCTGAATGAAGCTTTTTGTGAGCTTCCTCAGTTCCTCCAGACAAATGCTGTGATAGTACCTTGATCAGACCATAAGTGCACCCTTCCAAATCCTTTGCATCCTATCACTTATCCCTACACAGTGTTGTTACTGATAGTGTCTTGAAATAAACTGCATACAAATAAATGCTCAATGGAATAGCTGTACACGCCCAGTTCATGTTTGAAATGCCAGAAATAGTTCCTACATCTGAACAATGCTGGACAGAAGACCAGAACCAACTTCAACATGAATCCACCAGAGAAGCATGAAATGAGCAAATGTACACCACCGTTTCTGGTCACTGTGATATTTGAGGTCCTGAAAGCAGGGACTATGAAGATTGATGACTTCTGGAATGTGATTTGGTGTTATATGGTAGATAGGTACCATTGTTTTGGCTCTAAAAGTTGGGCAACATATTTCTCTAGAATTTTGGTAACTGTCTGTCAAATGACATGGCATCACATCCCAGACAACCATAATCTTCATAACATTTCAGAAGTTTATTATTATTATTATTATTATTAAGTACCATTTTTTTGTGTTGTTGTGGATGACAGACTATGTATCAAAGTGAGACTGTGTATAATGTTGTCTATTTTCTGCAGGTACCAGTACAGAGAGTGACCAAGTATCCACTCCTGTTGGCACGGTTGCACAAAGTGACTCCAGCTCACCACGAGAGTCGGGAAATTCTCCGTCAGTCACAGCATAAGATTGAGCTACATCTGGAGCATATGAACTCGGTAACCCAGCTAAATCTATTGAATTTACAGGGCTCTATGGATTTCCCATACCCTACCTTCTCTGAGACACTGTGGTAAATTTTCAGTTTGAAATATGTATTAACACAGCTTAGAATAGATGTAGTTCCATGTTCAAACCCTGAACCATATGCCTAGGTGGAGTAATCTTGTGTAAGCACTGAATCCATCCAAAGAGACAAGTGCAATATTAAAGAATACAAGAATGGTTACAGAGTCAAATATCCTCAAAATCCTTTTTCTAATTTCTCAGTGATATTATTTTTGTGCTTGTAAGTTCATAATTCCATCCCACCCTTGGCTACTCTTCTTCATCCATGTATACAGGGTGTTTCACAGCTTTAGGGCATAACTGCAGGAGGTGATTTCCTAGGTCTTTGTGATCAAAAAAGTTCATATAAACATGTGTCCAATTTTGGACGGTTATGGAGTTATGACCGTTTTTTCATTCCCGTACATGCCCTTGTGTGAACCTTGTCTGTCAGCTGGCGGGTCGCTATTTTTAGCCAGCTACAGACAGAGCGTTCTCGTTATCTCGACACTTGAGAGCTACCTAAGGCGTGGTGGGTTGGTATGTCCTGCACAGTTCACAACCGAGCGGCAGCTTGTGTTGTGACTGGCAGTGGCATTTTCGAAAATCAGCTTTAAGCACCAATAAATTGAAATTAAGGTAATTTCACGAAGTTAACTTTACATTCATACTTTAAATGTATCATGTATTATGCTGGTTTATTATTTTGTTCCGTTTATTGTCAGTAATCGTTACCTTCTATTCTGAGTTTAAAACGGTCATAACTCCGTAACCGTCCAAAATCGGACACATGTTTATATGAACTTTTTTGATCACAAAGACCTAGGAAATCACCTCCTGCAGTTATGCCCTAAAGTCGTGAAACACCCTGTGTATGATAATTTCATCTTTTCGTATTTGTAATAATAATTTCAACCATAGGTATCCAACCAAAATTCATGGAAGGAATTCAGACCTTCTAAATTTGACACTTTGTGATTTATGTTATGTCTAATTCAGGTTATACGTGTATGTTGATAATACATTGTAACTCAAAAATGAGATATAAAAACATTTATATTCAGCAATGTGTGGGAGATAATTTGGTACTAAAAATATGGAACTTCTTTTCATATCGTGGTTTTCTGTGTCATGACACTGTGTTGTTTAGGAGAAGAATATTGTCTCTGTATTCACTTCTACCCTGAAGATGTAGGCAGATATTCCTCCAAAACATTGATACCTACTTTCCAGATTACAGGGTGTTTATTTATTTGTATTTTGTATAATGATGCTCTCAATAACTCACGCTGTATGGCTTTAAATTACTTGATAATAGTAAATAGTGGACTGGAAAGGATGTGAGATGAAATGGTTACAGTTAATTTCCTGATATATTCCTGGAAGGCTTGAGGAAAAGTGCAGAATCCTCAGTCAAGGTAGTTGGTGTTCTTCCCCAAATTTATACAGGAAATCTCATGGGCACAAATCAGAAATTATGCCACTTGTGCCAACAGGACCACAGTTTACTATGAAAACCACAGGTCTGATCAAATTTACTAAATGAGAGAATGTTGTAAACATTTTTACCTTTCTAGAAAGGTGTACAAATTCCTTCTTTTGTATCACTCTTGTTTTTGCTCATATTCCGTGGCCATGTTCTCATTCTATATACATTTTAATGGTATCATTGATTGTTATAGGAACTTGAAACAATGAACAATTCTAAGAAGTGATTTTCAACCAAAAGATATTTAGTCACTTCCTGTTATCAAAATATAATAAGCATAGATTTTCTGACTCTTCATGAGAGGAAGAATATTTTATGATGTGAAGTGTCCCTAAAGTGAATGAATATAAAAGTTCCTGGATTTTCTGTCAGTTATTGAAAACTGTGTGATGGATTGTATGCTAGAAATTCTGTGTGGCATGAAATTGATGCATACGAATAATAGGAAGACCCACAGTAAAATAATAATATTTTGCAGTAGCATAATATAAATTCAGATGTAAATGTCATTGCTTATATATGCAATAGAAGTTCTATTTCTAAGTCTGGATTTTATGTTGTTGTAGATGGCGAGAAATCGTGTTCTTGTCTCTTTGTTTTTATCTATTTCCCTTCTTCCATGTTTGCTATTTCACTACTTCCTCCCCATCCCTTCTTGTCAATACAAAGGGCACTTCAATCCTTTGCCTGTAATTTCCTGCCTTATATTTGTATGTATTCATGTATCCAGTCATACTGTAAACTCTTAACGCTTTCAGAATTTCTACACTGACAATAATGTCTTTACAAATTCACAGTCAGAACACTTGGGTGTCATATGTTGTCTGTTATTTCCGCAACCTATGGATGCACCAAACCATCAAATCATATTTATTTCACACTAAATTTTGTATATGTGTTCACAGGAGGCAAAAGATATCAGTACAACCAGGCTCTGGCGACGGATATCCATTATGAATGGCCGGAGGTCCAGTAGCGAAACCGACATGTTAAACATTAAGCTCAGGAAGGTAGGCACAAGACTAGGATAGTAGTAATGAATACAGTATTGGACATTGTCCAACATGTTTTGTCTTTTTTATAACATTTCAAAAATAAACATTTTCCACCATCAGGTGTAAGGAAGGGAAACTTCCTACTCAGTTGTGCCTGTTAATATTTGTCACAGGACCACTGTGATATCACTCCTTAATGATGGGAACATAGACAGCTTCAGAAACGTTGAACACTAACCCCGTCTTCACACAGCCCATCGACCAATCACTGTAGAGAGTTTATTCATTAGTTATATATAAGCAGCTGTGCAATTTTTATTACATTTGTCAGTAACAGAATTCTTGTCTTTGTGCAGTGCAATGTCTTTGCTTTTGATTAGATTTGTATTCTGAATTTTTTGCAATAAACGAGAGTAAGACCTTCATAAAATGCAAAGAATGCAAATTACAGCCTGAATACTCCATGCTTTATCACTTTATTATAATTTATATTTAATTTATAATTTTTATTATCATGAGGACTGATCAAATGAAACACTTTCATCATCAGCTGTGTTCATTGATGCAGTGATTTCAGCAGCAGCAGCTGAATAGAGAATTATTTGTCAAAGGGATCCATCTGCTAGTTTGGCAATGGAATGCTTGCATCACTGTCCGTGAGGATTGATTTCAACTGGCTCTACTTCTACAACCATAACAATCCCTGACTGGGTTTCATTTAAACAAGCCTCATATTTATTTTTTGTGTTTTATTAACATTGGTGTCACTCCATAGATGGCTCTGGACATTTTGGAGTGGAACCATGATGAAGTAAGGTTTGCTATGGAAGGCAAGCTGTTGTACACAAACCCAGCAGACAGTAATTGGAAGAAAGGACGTACCATCAAGCTTAATCCAATCAACGCCTTGTTAGTGACAAATGGAAAGGTAAGGAACTTTCTTCAAAACTTAGCCAAAGCCTGCAGTGTCATAGCCAGTGTTGATACTTCCATTTTATGCGAAAAGTTCTTGAGCTATTACTGATTTTAGAGTGTGTTTTCATGGTATAATTGCTTTCTTACTCTGTATGTAACAATCTGGGTATGACAAGAAACAGCATACTTCTCATGAAAATTAAACAGCCTTTGTCCATTTTAAGACTTCTTTCTCCTTCTTTCTTCTTCTGGGGTAGTTCAGTCAGTATAGTTGCCAGGGTTGGACATCTGGAGAATTCGGATTCTAGTTCAGTCAGTATAGTTGCCAGGGTTGGACATCTGGAGAATTCGGATTCTAGTTCAGTCAGTATAGTTGCCAGGGTTGGACATGTGGAGAATTCGGATTCTAGTTCAGTCAGTATAGTTGCCTATAGTTCAGTAGCATGGCCTGCTCAGAAAACGCAGTTCCTCTGATGCTGCTTACAGGCTGCTGCCTCATAACAGCAGTTGTATAGTTGCTTATTTCACTGTTATTCCTTAGCAACAGGGCTACATGCCACAACACTTTTAATTTTTGTTATTAATAGCTTCATGTTTCCTATCTTCCTCAGTTCTGAGTTATTCTCCATAAATCTATGGGGAAAGGGGTAGATGCCTATGCCCCTTCCCTCCTTGTCATACCCATGTCCATCACCATGATCTCTACATAAAATTAGTGGTACTCTGTTTGACCACACCCTCCTGAATGTTCATGTTTGGGTAAAGACAAAGCTCTTATGTTTATGGCGAGGTTATTCATGTTGAAGTTACAGCATGACATTCGGAATGTTGAGAACCAGATAGCAGACAATAAATGGCGAGGCCTGAATTTTGTATGCTCACAGCCAACAGAAGACTACCGGCCTGACCCCACAGATGATGTCCTCATGTTCCCCAGGAGAACTGGTGTGCGGGAGGCAACTCTACTGCTACTGAAGGAGAAGTGTGGACGCTACACACAGCTCAGGGTGAGTTCACATGTGAATTTATAAGATGTCTACGGGAAGAATAAACTAGGATTATGATAAATTATAATGATCATAATGAAAATAATGCTAGAGTCTGTCTAAAACATCATTGAAGGTATGTCATATGCCGAGCAGACAGTCTTAGAGGACAAAGGTCCTGTATGTTGAATGAGACCTCTGTTTTGGCAGTTTTTATTATTACTGTATGTTAAAAATAGACTCCAATAACTTCACTTAGTGGTGGGTGGAGTCCAACTGGGTCCACTCGGCACGGCGGTCACTGATTGGCCTATTGAAGCCTGCCCTGGGTGATTATGATGATGGAGAATTTGGTGGAATGAAGATTGGCAAGGGAAACCGAAGTATTCAGAGAAAACCCGCCCAAGCGCCACTTAGTCCACCACAAATCCCACTTGACCAGACCCGGGATCGAACCCGCGCCGCTGCAGTGTGAAGCCAGTGACTAACTGCTTGAGCTATGGCACGACCCTCCGATAACTTAGTAATGATATGACCATATATGACACAGTCTGATGATGATGATGATGTATGGTTAAAAATATTCTAGACACAGTGCAGTGAATATGTCAATGTGAGTACATCAGTCAGTGTAGGCTTAAATTCCTAAGAGGGACAGTGATTTTTCAGTTCTCCACGGCATCCATTCTGGCTCTGGGGCCACCCACCCTATATAAAGTTGATACTACAGATTGTTTCCGCAGGAGTAAAGTGACCAGGCTTCGAAACTGACCACGCCCCACCCAGGGCCATGGTTAAGAATGTATAAAGATGTACCTCTACTTCCCCATACAGGGACATTTGTACAGATAATCATAAATATGAATATATTACAAAGAATCCTTCATGGATGATCAGCCCCACATTAATTCTTTCAGACGCTGTCTCTCTGTCTTAATCTCTCATCATCGAGACAAAGACAGTTTCCAAAATATTGGTGATTGGATACTACTTCCATTTTCACGTCACTGATTATTGTCTGAGAATATTTTGTTGTACACAACTGCCTTGAAAGTGTCAAATCATGTACGCATACAGGTGACTCTCGTATTCACTTTTATTATTCACTTTCACACATTCATGGTTTTATTTCTGTGTCATGAGGAGTATCAGTGTTGTGTCCACATTCACAGTAGAAGCTGTCATGCATGTTCAGACAGTTGGACATGCAGCTGATAATTCAATGTCCGTTCACTGCATTTCCTGTTTTACTCATTTTCGATACACTCAGGAATACAGCCCATGTGCATAATGAGGATGAGCTGTATACTTCTTCCCAGTCAAACTGGATTGTCTGAAATTCAGAATAACATCGGTAATATCTGTTGCATATATTCTTATTGCTTAGTGTGAAATATATCCATCAATATTTCTTTTTACATTTCAGGAACCTCTGTACCTTGACAAGTGTATAGTTTGCTCCGAAGTGGACTGGGAAGATTATTTTGAAGTCCAGGAGCTGATTTCTAAGGACACATTCATTTTTAAGGTCAGCATATTACCCTGGAATTAGGTATCCTGCAAAGAGAATTAAATGTGTTGCACCACACTGTTACCATCGGTTTGTATTGGTGAAATCGTCTCTCACAGTAACAAAGGAGGATGTATTGTTGGTGTCCGCAAACAGGGTGCTCAGAAGATTTGGTTCTAAGAGGGCGAAAGTAACAGGACAATACAAATGAAACTGTACTCCTCTGAAAATATTAGGGTGATGAAGATATAGGGGATAAGATGAGTGGGACATGTAGCATGCATGTGAAAATTGAGAAATGCTTGAAAAATTTTGGTCAGAAACCCTAAAGAGAAGAGACCACTAGGAACACCTACATGTAGATGGGAAGGTAATATTAAGTGGATCTTAAAGATACTATTAATTCACTTAGTTCAGGTTAGGGAAAAGTGGCAGGCTATTGTGAACATGGTAATGAATGAAGGGTTTTGTCTTCCAGGATAAAACATTGTGTGGTCCTTTGAAAGTCAACTGATGTTTTGGAGGAACATATTGTCTCCATCTTCAGGGCCGAAGAATTTGTCAAGCAGAATACCAGCAAATCGTGTTCTCTGATTCATGCTAGTTTCTTGTGTGGCTTATTCACTGACCCTGAAGCTGATGGCAAAATATTCCACTGAAACACCAGTTGACTTTCACCAAACTGTGTGATGTTTTGTCCCAGAATATAAAACATAATGCATATATGAGTTCCAAAAAATGCTGAGAATTATTTGAGTAGTCAAAAAACTGTTGTCTTCTCAAGGAGGACTTAGTTCCATGTACTTAGTCAGTCAGTCATGTGGACTAAGTACATTTAGCTGCAATGTGTTTGTTTCAGGCTGAGGATGGGGAAAGAACCAAGCTGTGGTACCGGCAGCTGCAGTACCATGCGCAAGGGATGGGCGCATGGAGGAGACGGCGCAATGCCCTTGCAAACATCATGATTAATGGGATGCAAACCCGGAACTGATGTCGCCACAGCCTGTGATAGTGCGAGTGTGAATGTCTCATTTATTTAATATATATATTAGCATTATGACAAGTATTTTGCAATACAGTAATGTACAGATTGTTGTAAAATATATAAATATTATACTGTCCTTCTCTTAAAAATTAAATCCACAGATATATTTACATTTGTTAATACTAACAATTGGCACAGAAAGGATTTTCTTGGGGGGGGGGGTGAAGATTTACTGCTGTCATGCTTATTTTCAGATAAACTTAACTGCAACAGCTGAAAGCCCTACAGTAGGAATGTTCACCCTGTTGACAATGAATGTGACTTAACACAACTCAGAATTCATTACTGCCTCTTAATACAATATGGTAAATGTTCCAGTAGTTAATTAGTTTCTTTAGTGCATTTGTACTTGATTCCTGAGTTACAGATCAACATTACATGGTGACAGAATGTTAGAATTACAGAAATATCACACAGATGCCCATTACCAGGCAACACGTAAACATGTGTCACCAGCAACAACCACATATATAAGTCAGGAGCTGTTGGGGGAGGCACCTTGGGGTTGTGTAAAAACACACACCAAAATCAGTGGGGGAGTCCTGTAGGCCCAAGACTAAGAAAGACCTTGCTGGCAAGGACCAGCAGCATTTTACTGGACAGACAGACAGACAAACAGACAAACTCCATGATTTCAGTCTACAAGCGAACTATACTGACTGAGACCGCCGCTTCTCGGCGAAGTTTATTGCCAACTATTGTGGATAGACGATGTCACGTGGTTAGTGCAACAAATCCCCATGGACGTTAATTTCGGTTTTCTAGACCAGAGCCGCTATTTCCTTGAAATAGCCCCTCAGTTATCATCACGAGGCTGAGCGAACCCCATTCAAGACGCACTATGCACTACTTCTCCAAAAAACTTTGGTAGCGCCGGGAATCGATCTGGATCTGTAGCCAGGAACGCTGACCGCTAGACCACAGAGGCGGTCACTGGACCAGTGAGGAAATCTATGATGGCAGACCTGGGGCAGAATGCTGAAGGACTTAGTCAGGGGAGCTAAGTGGCTAATTGCAAACAGAGTGTCAGTGTCAAATAAATCCGTTTATAACCTGTGGCCTTCCAGCAGCCACTATTGTGTGACAATATCACTTGCTGAGTTTGTGTGGAGTCAGTGATGTTGAACACTGCTAGAGAATATGTGAAGTTATGTAACGATTTTATGTTAACTGTTGGCTTCAAGTAGCCTGAATGAAATTAGATGATTATGACTAGTGGAGTGAAAAGGGATTGGTAAGGAGTTGCGTGGGCTACAGCAGCATTGTAAGATTTGAGGCTTTCACGGCGGTGACTATGAAGAAAGCAGTCTTCTGGGATTTGGCACCGTGTATATGTGGTGCTTTACCGTTTCTCACGGTGTTGTCGCTTGCAGATTTCTTATACTTTTTCTTCTACCCTGAAGATGGGGGCGATACGTTCCTCCGAAACGTCGGTTAACACCACATATACACGGTGCCAAATCCCAGAAGACTGCTTTCTTTACAGCAGCATTAGTTTGGAATATTTGGCAGATCATTGTACTGGGTTTCAAAGTGTGTACTGCCTCAAGGTTCATTATGGTTCATTCATTCATTTCCTTTATTTTCCATATAGCCATACAGGTCCATGATATGTATGCTGTGTCCGTCTTGTAGTGCACTCAATTTCACCTGTCACTTCACAACATGTTTCGGCAACATAGTGCCATTATCAGGTGCTCCATTTACGTTAATCTATTGCATTGCTTGCCATTATGTCATTGTAAAATTATTGAAAAAATATTTTAAAATATTCGTCAGTTATAATAAGTTTTTATACACTAAAATCTTGTTAAGATATTCATCTTATATGTCCCAATTGGGACCTTAGTGTATCTGAGACCATATAATTCTCAAAGCCGTGGACAGATAGCAGCAGGGTAGTCGGCAAGGCCTGCCATCTATGACGACTCTGTGAAACTGGCAATAATATTTTATATCGTTTCCCAGATGGTGGTAATGACACCCCTAGGAGTTACGGGTACAATACACCCCCTTTTTCTTTAGCTTCCCCACTGAAAATGTCATCTGCCGTTATTTTTATTTCGAACAGATTCAGAATAAGCGTGCGTGTATAACAGATAAGGAGCCGGGACAGCGCAGTTGGTATAGCGACTGACTACGGGCTGGCCGGACAAGGGGCCGGGGTTCGAGTCCCCGTAGTGGCAAGATTCTTCTCCTCTCTACCTAGTCCAAACTGGTTCTGATGCATACTCAGCCTTCTATCCAATTGATACCGGGGGCGCTTTCACCGGGGGTAAGGCGATCGGGGCGTGAAGCTGACCACTCATCTCCAACCAGTGCAGAGGTCATGAATACGTGGATCTATACGTCCACTCCCCATACGTTTTCATGGCGTAGTGCTTAATTAGTTAAGCACAGGGTCAACTTTAACTTTTTTTCTTGGCTTTACATATGACAGATATAAAGAAGACGGTTGCCCATTTACGTCATAAGATGTTTAAAACTGAGCGAGCTGTCATAGCGGTAACGTTCTAGACGCGTAGTAAGTACTAGGTTCGTATCTCGGTCCGGATACCGGATATCCTGAGCGAGGCGTTTCGTTGTCCAGAAAAGTCCTGGGGCCCAACGTCTACATTATCTAACTGGATCCTGGAGCCGTTTACCTGAGGATAAAACGGCCGGAGCATGAAGCTGACTATTCACTCATCTAGTGCCTAGGTTAATGATTAGTTTGTGGTTTACTACACTCTCAGTATCGATAGTACGTAGTTTCCTGCCGTAGGATGATTGAACAATTGTGAAGGATATGGGAGGAAGTGGCCATGTCCTGATCCAGGTCCTTTGCCTTGATGATCTGAGGAGCTCCGGTGTCCCGGTAGAGATTCGAACCCAGCACCTCCTGTAAAGGGAATCTAGAGCTTTATCGCTACACGATCCTGTTCCATGCTGAAGCTTAGAATTCGTGGAGCTTAATTAAGCATGGGAACAACTTTATATACAATGAAGTTCCTACGTTACACACAAATTTTGACAGTGTTAATTATTTATGTTAAATTATGCCTCATACGTGTGGAGTTTTTAATGTTTTAATGTTCTGTCTTAGCTCTCGCAGGTGGTTTGTGCTGTGCTTAGTTTTTATACCCTGTCTTGTGTTGGTACAAGTGTCCGGAGATGGGGACTAACTCTATCGAGTGGGGCCAAATGAGTAGATTTTACCTGAAGATGGAGACGGAATCCAGACTTCGAAACTTTGTGTTTAAAATGAAAACAGGACGATGGATAATGTCCAAAAACACAATGTTTGTGTTAATGTACCATTGTCACAGACTTCAGATCTTGTTTATAGGTTTCTTCTTTGTAAGGGAACCGTGGTACCTCCGATTTATATAGAACTGACCACAGTAACTGTTCTTTAGGACCACACAGTAGCGTCATCCTAGGATCCACACATTGGCGTCACGTGGATGTTTATTTAAGCTGTGTAACAAATATTTTACGAATAGTCTTAAGTTTTTTAATTCAATATTGAAACACAAATGGCTCAATTATTAAATTAATACTCCGTATTAATCTGTGGTGTATGTCCATCACACCTGATCCTTTAAAAAATCCAAAGCAGGCTTACAACCTTTCCTTTTCGGCCCCCAGGGTCCATATCAGTTGTACCTACAAGGCGATTACTGAGCAGTTTATCAATTTATGCGCAGAACATGTTACAAAGCATTAATAGAAATGGAATAAGCCTTAGGCAACCGTGCCAATTGTAAACTAAATTATCCGTGTAGTGTACGTCACAATGTAATCGATTGTCGAATAATCAATGACCAGCTGCTTCAGAAATGAATTATAAAACACGTTTTCCATTAATCTGGGCCGGCAGTTTCAAACCGTTAATAATATCAAGTTAGGATAATTATAGGGCAATTTAAAAGCTATGGGAGGCAATCCTGTAGCAGAACTCTAGGAAGAAAAGAGACTAACAGAGAACATAATTAAATTGTGTGGTAAATATCTTCCAGCCTGCATGACGCCGTGATAACCTCAAACATCACCTGCCTCTGTTCAGTTCGACTGATATTGTATGCTTATTGTTCAATTAAAGGAATAACATAGCGACAGTGACTGAAGGCACGTGCACTCAGGCCTCCATGTTGTTAGACACTTTTCTGGCGAACAAACCAAAATGGAAGAAGCAGGCATATGTAAAAGTATGTATTCCTTCAGAGGTGACTTTTTTTATTTTAAATTACCTTATTTCTTTCGGTTCCCGATGAGGTCATTGGATCTTTCAATTCACCTAATCCTTCAAGCCTGTAACAGAAATGAGTACCAGGAATCTTCCTGGGGATAAAGGGTGGACGACCGACATGTATGGCTGACAACCTCACCGCCATCTGTGAGCCTATTGCCTAGCAAATGTGGGAGCCTCTATGTCTCACAACCCTATGGACCTCCACGGCCTCTTACAGGGATAATTTCACCTTTTTCATACCTGACATGTTTTGGCCTGTCTTGGCCATCATGAGAGGTTTCATCAACATTAATCGGAACTACTGTACATATTAACAATACATATGTCTATACAGGATACTGTAATTTATTGTTGTTGTTGTTGTTGTTGTTGTTGTTCTACAGCCCGTTCTGTTGGACCTTGGACGCCTTTTCAGTTTCTTGATCTTATACACAGCCGGTGGGACTCCTTGGACGGGGGATCAGCCCGTCACAAGGCCTCTACCTACACAGAGAATAACACAAACACAGAATAAACGCACACAGACATCCATCCCTTGAGTGAGATTCGAACCCACGATCCCAGTGTTCGAGCTAGCGAAGATAGTTTATGCCTTAGACAGCTCGGTCACTGTGATCAGCAACTTAAAATTATAGCCAATGATAAAAAATTTATAAAAGTAAAGGTATCCCTGTAACAGGCCGTGGAGGCCCATACGGTTGTGAGACGTCGAGGTTCCCACATTTCCTAGACCATCGAATCACAGATGGCGGTGAGTTTGTCAGCCTTACGCACCGGCCGCGCTTTACCCCCAAGAATATTCCTGGTACTCATTTCTGTTAGAGACTGAGTCGACCCCAGGGACATAGTGCTGCTGGAAGGATTAGTCAATTGGTAAAAATACAATGATCTCATCGGGACTTGAACCCGCATAGTGCCTCAAGTTAATTAAAAGTTAATGACATGGCGATTCATTGCTAGTGGTTTAATTGAATACGTTTCAGTTGCGATGAGCAGCGGCTGTTGTGGCACGCTCCACACGACATAAACATACAAACAGGTGCCCAGCACACGGAAGGGTACATGTCTGTGGTCTAACTGCCCGAAATCAGCTCTGTGTGAATGTCAAAGTGGGCAAGTTGCAACTTCTTCGACCACTTGGTCACCATCCGTTTATGTAGTATCAATGTAAGGAGCTGAAGCCGGTTTATGGCTCCGAGATGACGGGTGAGTTGAAACTGTTTAAAATAATTGTAGTCTTATTAATCTTGTAGTACAGATTAAGGTAGGGGCATGCGGTAGTGAAGTTGGTTCAGGCACAACACTGCAAACCGGAAGGTCGCGGGTTCGATTCCTGGTGAGCTGGATTTCTTTTTACCTAACCCTTCCAGCCTCACTATGGCCCTGCGGTTGACTCAACCTCTAACAGAAATGAGTGCCAGGAATCTTCTTGGGGGTAAAGGGCGGCCGACGCGTAAGGCTTACAACCTCACCGCCATCTGTGAACCGATTGTCTAGAAAATGTGGGAGCCTCGACGTCTCACAACCCTATGGGCCTCCACGGCCTGTTACAGGGATAGATTTACGAATTAAGGTATCTACAATATGTTCCTCGGTTGCTTTCAGTTTGTTAGTAACTTATGTTAACTCACTCACTTCGCAAAGAAACCAGAACTCTGCGACGAGTTACTAGCGTCTGTTAACAGGGTTGTGAAGAGGACGAAGACATAGAGAGGCTTTGGACGTTGTCCGGGTTGACAGCCCTGACCACGCAGCACATTTATCTCAACGTCTTCCTTTCGCATTTGAGGCTTCATTTCTTGTCCGAAATCCCAGTGATTCTGAGCTACATTTCTTTTCCAGCGCTTGGTTTTTGTACAGTGAGTTTGTGTGAGTGTAGTTCGTGTGCTGGAACAGTTGTCCCACTTCTAGTCTACTCTCCTTATTTTGAAAAACTGATAAAAGGCTCTCGCCGGTCACAGTAGCCGAGCGGTCTAGGGCATGCTCTGTCTTCGCTCGTTCGGAAGCCGGGATCGTGGGTTCGGATCTGTTTCCTGTGAGGTACGAACTGAACTCATATGTTATTCTTATACACTGCCGGCCACAGTAGCCGAGCGGTCTAGGGCATGTAGTGTCTTCGCTCGCTCAGAAGCCGGGATCGTAGGCTCGAATCCCACTCAAGGTATGGACGTCTGTGTGCGTTTATTCTGTGTCTGGGTGTTTTGTGTTTAGGTAGAGGCCTTGCGATGAGCTGATCACCCGTCCAAGGAGTCCCACCGTCTGTAAAATAATCATGAAACTGAAAATTAGAGGCCAGGGCCAAGGGAGCTGTAGAGCCTTACTTACTTACTTATGGAGCTGAGCCCTTCTTGATGAGACGCCAAATCTGCAGCTCCTCAAGAATTTCCCAGCATTTTATGGAACCCGAAGGTTCATTACCGTGTTCACTAGAGCCCTCCACTGGTCCCTATCCTGAGCCAGATCAATCCAGTCCATACCATCCCATCCTATCTCTCTAAGATCCATTTTAATATTGTCCACTCACCTACGCCTTGGACTTCCCAGTGGTCTCCTTCCTTCAGGCTTTCCCACCGATATCCTATGTGTATTCCTCTTCTCCCCCATTCGGGCTACATGCCCTGCCCACCTCATCCTCCTTGACTTGATCATTCTAATTATACTTGGAGAAGCGTACAAGTTATGAAGCTCCTCATTATGCAGTTTTCTCCACCCTCCTGTCACTTCATCCCTCTTCGGATGTCAGTGGAAAAAAAAAAAGGGTTAGCTACTTAGAATCAGGGATGGACGTGAGCTCTCGGAACCAGGTAAGATAAAGCTGTCCCTGCTCTTACTTAAGCACGAGGCCATGAAGACGTAGGGGGAACGGGAAGCACAGCTCCACCACACCTGACCTCGACACTAAACACGCCGTCATATCTGAAAAGATTGTATTTTCCGGAACTTCACTTTGTAACGTATACCCAGTGCAAGGACAGAACAGCAGTAGAGATCCGTGGTCTCTGTCTTTCTCTTTGGCAGACTTCCCTCTCGACCACAATAATGTTCCTCTAGAAACAGGAGCAAAACACCGCAGATAAACTTTTTTTACCGTGTTTATCCTACCAAGCCGATTATCCTTTGTAGCAGTCTATAAGCGCGTGATGACCTCTCTTTGTTTCAGTTCACGGTGAAGATCAATGGGCAAAAGTATGTTGGTTAGAGTAGTTCTGTGTTTACGTGTCTGTAGAGTATTCTTAGTACTTCTAAATCGGACGTTTTGAAACTGTGGTTCGCGAACCGCATGGCCCTTAAACTATTATGCAGTAAAGGTAAAGTTGTCCCTGTACTTAACTAGTTAAGCACGACGCTATAAAGATGTATGGGGGGGGGGTGAATGTATAGACCCACGCTTTCTTGACCTCGACACTAGCTGGAAGTGAGAGGTCAGCTTCACGCCCCGGTCGCTTTACCCCCGGGGAAAGAGCCCCCGGAACCCATTGGACAGGACGTTGGGGGAACCCCAGAGCCAGTCTGGACGACATAGAGAAGTGAAAATTCTTGACCCCACCGGGACTCGAACTCCGACCCATCCAGCCCGTAGGCAGTCGCTATTCCGGCTCCGAAAGTATTTTACAGTTCGCGAAAAAAAAATCACTCGCGCCATTTTCTTGGATCTCCATTCTGTCTGTGTATCCCCCCTCTCAATTCCTGAGTGCCTGAATCAATCTATATGAAACTTGGTATGTATATCATGGCACCTGAGCCCACCTCAACGTCTTACTTCATAAATATCTCCAACCAGTCTGTGTTTCTGTGTATCCTTCCTGTCGTTGCTAGGCAGTGGCTAGTAAAATGTATTCTTCCATTCTGTGCTAAGCGACGGTCTTTAAACACGTTCCCGCTGCAACAAATACACGTAATAATAAAAGAATTGTTGGACAGTTTGTTTTCTATGCGGTCCGTTTCTTATCAAAGCCTAGTCTATGGGTCTGCTTCTGTATCTCCCCCATTGTTGCTAGGTAACAACTCGATTCGTGTCATATAAAGGAAAGTAGGCAATTGGTTCTTCTCAGAACTCCTTGTTCACAAATGCCTCTCGGGAAGCGCGTGCCTACACACGTATGCTAACCTCTGCTTACTCCAGAATATTGTCACATGGCGCTTAGACTTCTGTGCTTCAGTAACTGAATGCGACATCTGAGCTTGAAGATTATTATCCTCTGACACGTGACGCCGTGTAATCTGGTAAATCTTTACTAAAGTTTCGTAGGAACGTGTTGCGTCTGTCTTTAGAGAACCAGATACTGAGCAGACAGAGGAACGTTGGTAAGCACCTGCCAGACTGCATGCGGTCATAATCCAAAATATCATTGCTTGGTTTTTCTTTCTGCTTTAATTATTTCGTTCTTTCTGTGTTTGTTTCTCCTCTTCTTCTTTTGTGTCTTTATAGTTTCCTTGTTTCGCTAATTCTTCGCTCCATATTGACGTCGTTCTGTCTCTTTCTTTCTTTATCTCCCTTTTGTTCTTACACTACTTCTTTTCTTCCTTGTAGGTTTGTTTGGTTCTCTCATTCTTTGATTGCTTCTTTCCTTATTTGTTTTTGTTTGCTTCCTTGTCCTTGTTTGTTTCCTCCCTTCCCTCCTGCAGTCCCGCCGCTCTGCACCTCAGAACTGCAGATAAGTTACCTTTCGCAGAGGCTGAGGCCAGTGAGACATGGGAGACATATGTCAGTCCCGCAGCTGACTCTTCAACTGCAGGTCGATACCAACAGAAAGCTTCCGGCGGTAGCCATGGAAACGACACATTCCTGAGAAGTGCATGGCGGGACACGATGCATGTGCACAGTGTGCACTGCCAACTGGCGGTTAACCCAGAGCACAGATTGCGCTGGTCAGGACTCGGAAGGGAAGAGAAAGTGTGAGACATGGAACAGGAATAAGAAGGAGGAGATGAGGAGCAGAAGAATAATATGAAGGAAAATGAAGTAAAGGAGGGAGAGGCGGAAGAGGAGAGAAATAGGAAGGGAATGAGAATGACAAGCTCCAGGAACAGAAGAAAATAACGAATGAGAGGATGAGGTAACGGAAAAGGAATAGAAAAACGAGCAGAAGGGCAGAAAGAGGCAGAGAAGGAATAAGAAGAGGTGAACAAGGCAAAGGGCCGGTGGCTGACAGTGGCCGTGGGCACTGCTCTGAATACTGCAGGGGCTTCCCCTCGAATGCCACTAGCAAACCACAAATAAATACATAAAATTGGCGCGTTGTGAAATACCTGTACAGTTTCGAAGCTTGCGCCCTTCCTTCGAAGATGTTGAGGGAGCAGGCGCGATCTGGGTTCCGGTATCTGTTACGTCACTCAGAATACAAAGAAATGTCCCACGCCCGTCGGCCGCAGCCTCGCTCGGGATGACGTCATGAACCGAAAGGTTCGGTAATGCTGAATTACGTGGTTCGACGTGCTTGAGGAAGTGGATGGGAGCTCACAGCCATAGCTGTGCCCCATATTGTGGCCAGAAATGTATACCACTAATAAGCATATCGTAATGTCACGAATTACAGGTAACAAACATGTCATGAAGCACTTCTAGAAACAATTTGCCCTTAGCAATAAATTACGTATCTGCGGTCTCTCCCATGGGGCATGTAGCACGCGTGGGAAGTGGTTACGAGCTTTGGTAGGAAAACGTAAAGGAGAAATATGCCTAGACGGGAGGATAATATTGAAATGTACTAGCAGCTTAGAGTGGGGGGGGGGATGTGGGCTGGATCTGTCGGGCTCGGGACATGGACAAGTGGCGAACTCTTGTGAAAACTGCAATGAGCATTCTATTTCATATTCAAGGACCAGGAGCTGAATAAGGAAATAACATTAATAACCTCAAGCCCAGTCTTCATCACGATGACAAAACTTCTACATGTTCACTGCGCATGTGAGAATGTACTTACTTACTTACTTACTTACTTACTCATGCGGCTGAGCCCTTCTTGAGGAGCCGCCAATTCTGCAGCTACTCAAGGAATTCCCAGCATTTTATGGAACCTGAAAGATCATTACCGTGTTCACAAGAGCCCTCTACTGGTCCCTATCCTGAGCCACATCTATCCAATCCATTACATTCCATCCTACCTAAGATCCATTCTAATATTGTCCGCCCACCTGCGCCTTGCGCGTGTGAGAATGTAAGCTTAAGAAAAGGTAAGCTATCCCTGTAACAGGCCGTGGAGGCCCGTATGGTTGTGGGATGTTCAGGCTCCCACATTTTCTAGACAATCGGCTCACAGTTGGCGGTAAGGGTGTCAGCCTTAAGCGCCAGTCACCCTTTACCCCCAGGAAGATTCTTGGTACTCATTTCTGTTAGAGACTGAGCCGAACCCACGGCCATAGTGCGGCTGGAAGGATTAGGTCAATTGAAAAATCTAATGAACTCTTCGGGAATCGAACCCGCGAACTTGTATCATAGTGCCTCAACCAACTACGTTACAGCGTCCGCGTGTGAAAACGTAGAAAGCGTAACTGCGTAAAGCTGACTTTTCGGGTGCGTCTGATTTCGGATGCTACGGACGTCGTGACGCGTTGTTGCTCTGGGTGCCACGCCCAACGTTGCGTCCGTCTGCTGCTGGAAGCGGGCCCAAACCCACCTCCTCTAGTTCCCGCCAGACAGAAACAGCGACATCAGCGTTTCGAGCCATTGAACTTGATAAATAGGACGTTTCTTGGTCCCCTTTTGCNGCAGGGGAAACCGAAGTACTCGGAGAAAACCTGCCCCAGCGCCACTTTGTCCACCACAAATCCCACTTGACCAGACCCGGGATCGAACTCGGGCTAACAGCTTGAGCTATGACGCGGCCTATAATCGCTCTTAATGTTTTACAGTTCGACGTTTTATTTCTGCTACATGTTTCGGTCATACAAGACCATCATCAGGCAGTTGTATGTAGGAATACATACAGTTATTGGATCCATACCAATGTCACGCGTCGTCATATATAAAACAGAAAATTTGCCTTAAGTTGGTATTACAATTAAATATAAAATGGAAGATAAAGATAAGATAAAAGATAAAATATAAAAAAACGAGATACATAACATGAGTCAAGATAAATTATTAGGTGACATAAGTGTTGAACATATTTAAGAAATATTAAAAATACTTAAAACATATTTTTAAAATAATTACTTACTTGCTTACTCATGGAGCCGAGCCCTTCTTGAGGAGCCGCCAATTCTGCAGCTACTCAAGAATTTCCCAGCATTTTATGGAACCCGAAGGTTCATAACCGTGTTCACAAGGGCCCTCCACTGGTCCCTATCCTGATCCAGATGTATCCAATCCATACCATCCAATCTTTCTAAGATCCATTCTAATATTGTCCACCCACCTACGCCTTGTACTTCCCTGTGGTCTCTTTCCTTCTGGCTTTCCCACCAATATCCTATACGCATTCCTCGTCTCCCCCATTCGTGCTACATGACCTGCCTACCTCGTAATTAAAACTATTAAATATGGGAGGTTAAGTATATGTATGTATGTGTATGTACGTACATATGTAAATTTCCGTGTCTGACACATTATGTGGCTGGTAATAGGGCGCTGGTTCTCTGGTCATGGGTTTTCATGCGTTGCATTGTACTGCGTTTGAATTGGCACCGACAGAGAGGCATCAACTGGGTATTTGAAGAAAGACCCAAAATAAGAGGCAAGAATGAATTATATAAAATATTAATAACAACGCATTATGGGCACTAGAGACTCTTTCCCTGGAGGTGAAGCGGCCGGAGTGTGAGTTGATCACTCATCTCCATCTAATGCCGAGTTCAGAAACGGTGGAGCCATACCTTCACTCTTCCATATGTCTTAATGGCGTGGTGCCTAATAAACTAAGCAACACTACACAAAGTCTGCTTTACGTTTACCTTGAAGAGGTTTCATTTTATCCTGAATACTTCAGGGCCGTGGGCAAAAATATTTTTAAATGCCTTGTATATAAGCAAATTTTTAATATCCTCCATGTAAAACTGGCTCCTCTGTTGTAGAGGAACCATTTTGGCGCCCATGTAAATGTCGGCTGAATTAATTCTGGGACTGTACCGGAACTTGTGGTGCTGTACTGTTTGTGCAGATTTGAGACAACGTTTGAATAATTCATGTTCAACTTATGCATGTATATGAACACTATATAAAGACATAAAATGGAGGCGCCTCTCCAGAATATGAAAATACTGTCATTTACATGTGTCGTGTAGTGCAGAGGATCTGAGAACTGCCACATTGCTACAATTCATACATCTTGATACTGTCACGTGTATGAGTGACTATAGACGGGGTTTGGATTGATTACCGGATTTATTGGACCTTTTGATACAGCAACTGATTACAATTTACAATTTACTATTACACACACTAGTGTCCACAGCTATGTCTTTACTGCCGTTGCTTGGTAGCGGCTTCCAACGGCGGGCGTTCCCCTTCCTCTGGGTTCCCGAACTGTCCCCGGCCTCAGCTACCAGCTTCTCACAGCGACAGCTCATAAAGACTGAACTTAACTTATTCACAGTCTTCGTTGACTGACTCTCCAACAAACTATCCAACTCATTGCATCTCCCAAATTGTGTCGCTGATAATATCTCGGTGCGGATATCGTAGAAGACGCCGCTTCCAAGTATTGTTGTATCCAATTGTTGCCGTGAAACATGCTTGTTTTCAGAACCGTTACCTAGTAACGGCCTCTGTACTGTTGCTTCTTTCGCTGTCATTGCTTAGTAACGGGTTTACATGCCATAATATTAACAGATCACAAGCACACGAAATGTTGATCTATATATGCATTATGTTACATTATCATATACAGGGTGTGGCATTTAAAATGCAACGGTGACTATAACAGGAAGCTTACAGGTTAGTATCTCACTCGGTACTTACCCTTCAGGGTTACGCATTGTTAAGTGATTGAACAGCAGGAAATGATTTCGATGCCTAGCAATGTTCACTCGTACTTGTATAGCGCCCTGCTTGCACCTGCAGAGCTGCTGCGCAACTAACGGCGGCAGGAGCCTAGCAACCAGGGTGACAGTGACTCGAGCGTGGCGAGGAAAGCTGGGAGAGTCCATTACCTGAGAGGAACAGCTTCTGATTTCCGTCCTGTAACTTACTGAATGCCTGTTTGTTTGGGTTGCCTTTTAAGGGATACATCCTTTATATGTGAATATGAACTGGGATAGCTCAGTCAGCATAGTGACTGACTACGGGCTGGATGGTCGAGAATTCGGAGTTCCATCGTTGAAGAGGCACGATATCTTCCTCCTTCACACAGAGTCCGGACCGGTTCTGAAATGAACCTAGCAACTCACGTTAAGAACACATGGAGTCATACCTCCACTGTCTCGTTCGCCATCATGGCCTGTTGCTTAATTAAGTACGAGGGACCTAAACCTTTACATTGCCATTGCATGCATCTAAAGTAAGGGTTGTATTCGATTTTGCCATTTTGCACCGCTAATCATAATGAAGTCTAAAAACTACTTGTTATATACAGGCCGGCTGAACCTATGAAAGGTTAACGAAGATAAGGGTTTTGGTTTATGACGCAATTTCCGTCCCACGAGTTCGCGAAAGTTCCCTAGTGACCCTGCCTCATATGACCCGGGATCCGCGCGGGCGAGAAATGTGTATCTTCACTTCCGAACTGGGCTCCAGTGGACTCAGCACTAACAGCAACACAGGGAGTAAGATTAAAATGAACGCAGTTCGGAGAGGTGATCAAACAATACGTTTACATGCATCACACTTCAGCACCTCCTGCAAATGTAGATTACCACTGAGCAGGTTAGTCTAGCGGTAGCCCTCTATTCGAGAGGCACTGTGTTTGAATCTCTTACAGAACATCTACTATCCTGACTGAAGTTTTTCGTGGTTTTCCTCAGTCCTTACAGGTAAATTCATGGTATAATATCTAAGTTCACAGCTGATTCCTTCTAAATTATTTCCAGTCCGTCGTTCATGTCGACGCCACAAGCGTCTCGATATTTTAGGCGTCAGAAAATAACGCACAAAATAAATTTGGGTCCCGTAAGGTGAAGCACGTGCAGTTGTTGCAAGTCTCATAACTAACTAACTAGCTGCACGGAACGGATTCCTTCTTGAGAAAACTAACATTTGCTTTGCCTCTCAAGAAATTACTAGAATTTTACGGAACCCGCAGGTTCGTCGCGGTATATCGCGTCCTAAGGTTGCATTTAGCAGCCTCCGTAGTCTAGGGGTAACGTTCCCACCTCATGACTCAAGGTACGCGGGTTCAAACCCGGCGGAGGTCGTGGAATTTTTAAGGGCGGAAAAATTCAGGGAACAAGTCCTCCGGGAGGTACTTTAAGCCGTGGGTCCCGTGTCGTAGCTTTACGGCACGTAAAAGATCCTCATGTCTCTAGGAGACCTCTGAGGAAAATTAGGCAAGTTTCCCGCCCAGTAGTTTCCAATGCCTCTGGTAGATAGGGGAAGTATCAGGTACCGAGAGCTGACCTCGTTGGCTGAACGGGGCTGATAGGACGCACCAGTACCGGTAGGGTATGGCGACTGGTAGAATATCAAAGGGGGACGTACAATAGACTATTAGTCGCGGTGCATGGGGAAACCCACCCCCTCCAATAATAATAATAATAATAATAAGGTTACATTTCGTAGGAAGGGCCTCGAGATATGAAGGACAGCTGTCAATATATCACCAGATAGTGAAGTGGATCATCACGTTATCACCAAAAAGTTACTACATTCTCTTTTCAACCTAAGATATTAACCGAAATCACCATACCGAAATTCTCGGTGAACACAGGGAATTTTCTTCCGTGAGGTTGCCTGCTCTGGCTGTGACTTGCCTTCGGAGATGTTTCACACAAATTTCATGATGTCAGTAGGAAAATGTAATAGAAGACGGTCACTTAGGAGAACAAGCAAAAGATGATTCAACCATTTACAGCTACATGCACGCAAGCTGAAGCATGACAAATGCTTCCTGAGGTACGTTTCTATACTGAGAATATACTCGTAAAGGGAGGGACCAGTGATATAAGAAAACATTTATGGAATATAAAATTCATGATACATGCCATCCGCCGAGAGAAGTCTCAGTGCGTACACTACCAAGTGTCCACGGAAACCGTGTATTACCAACATGGCGACATGAATTATTGTTCAATAAATAGCGGTAATGCAGTGCATCACTATTGGTTCCTCGCGCCTGCGCAATCAGAGGCAGCTAACACACCGATCTGTGTGTGTGGTCCTCGCGAGTAACGTCACGCATACATCTGTGCAAGAGTGACACAAGTGGAAGAAAATCTATAAATATTTATGCGAGACTAGACCTAATACTGTACAGGGCCACTGTATAGTTCACCCATCAGTTATGTTAGTTACTTAACGACGCTGTCAGTCTCTAGCGTCGATGATGATTAATGGATGTGTCACATTTAATGGAATGAGAATTAGCAGGGGAAACCGAAGTACTTGGAAAAAAAACCCAGCTCAGTGCCACTTAGTCGACCATAAATCCCATATGACCTGATCTGAATTCGGAGCCAGAAGAAGAAGAAGAAGTGGTCGTGGCCTAATTAAAGGGACTATTGCGTCACATGTCTGCAGGAAGTAAGAAATCTAGGAGACAGTCAAAATTGCTTGTCTCTCTCTGCCGAGATTGGAACCCAGAACCTCCAAAATACAGCAATATTCGGAGGTGCGTCTGTGGTAAAGAAAAACCTATAACCAATAAGCTTAGGCTAAGAGCACGTGATCCACCTGTTCATGTACGTTTCCTTCTTGTATGTGTATGTCACTCTCTTTCCTGTTACTCCCACTTGGAGCATAGGCCATCCGCGAAACCCTTCGTTTCACTTCAGTTTCTGAATCTTAGACAGTCGGTAGGACTCCTTGGAAGGGGGATCAGCCCGTCACAAGGCCGCTATCTATCTATCTATCTGTCTATCTATCTGTCTATGGCTCTACAGCCCTTTGTTGGCCCTTGGCTACTTTTTCAGTTCCTTGATATTTTACACAGTCTGTAGGACTCCTTAGACGAGGGATCAGCCCGTCACAAGGACGCTACCTGCACACAGGACAGTATAAATACAGAATAAACGCAGATAGACATCAATGCCTCGAGTAGAATTCGAACCCACTATCCCAGTTTCCGAGCGGACGAAGATAGTTCATGCCGTAGATGGCGCGGCCACTGTAATCGGCGGCCTCTACCTATAGAAACACTTTGTCTCGTGTACAGAGATCGAATAATGCCTAGAAATGCCCTGTATGCCCATGCAACTTCGTTAACGTGAAGAGCTCCACGAAGAACTTCATTCCGAACATGCGGTGTTTAGACCAAGATTCGAACCAGGAACTTCCCGTACAGGAGTCTGAAGTGATATCGCTCACACGATAATCTGTAATTTGTTAGTAATCTGACGCGTTAATAGTGTGGCATGTAGACCCGTTGTTAGGCAACGGCTTCGAAATAAGCAACTATGCAACGGTCATTACTAGGCAGCGGTCCGTAAAGAGCAACAGAGGAATGATGTTCTCTGTGCGGTCCGTGCTGAGATGTAATAAGCAGGACAAGCTAGGGGATGAGTTAGTCGGTTAGTGAGATGGTTAATGAGTGATTGAGTTAGAGAACCACCGAGGTTCAGTGCTTATGAGCTGTTGCTGTTAGAATCTGATAACTGAGGCACGGTGACAGTTCGGGAACCAAGAGGAAGGGGAACGCCCGCCATTGAGAGCCGCTACCAGGCAACAGCTAATGAAGCCGTGACTGTGGACACAAGTGTATATGTGTGTGTAACAGTGAACTGTAAATTGTAGCCACACGCTGTATCAGTTCAATAAACCCGGTCACCAATCCAAAACCCTTCTATAGTTACTTCATCACGTGACAATATGTATCAATACTCTCAAGTGACAAGTTTTATTGTGTTAGCATTGTTACTTGTTAATCTGCATTGTGTTAGTACTATCACGTGTTAATCTGGACTGTGTTAATGCTGACTCACTCCTCAACTGTTTACGGCTTGGTTCGCCTGTTAGATGATATACTAGATGATAGTGGAGTGCAAACCAGTCCGTAACTTGCTGACGCGAAGAAGGCCAGGCTACGCACGCACTTGCAGACGAACGGGCAATAAGGACGAACTATACAAGAAGGAGCGTCTTGCGGGACATTTCGGCAGGCTTTACGCTCCATTAATTTGTCTTAGAGACTCAGCATGTTCAGTAGCAGAGCCTGGAGGCTTAACACTGTAAATAACCAAACCCCGGGCATTAGACACGATCCTGAGCCATTTCCAAGCACCCTCAATCATCACTAATACCAACTGATCATCTTAACGCCATCCTCCAACAATGGGAACCGCCACAATATTTTCCAGTAGGGGGAGCAACCAGCTTCCCAGAGGGGGACAACTCGATAATTTTCTTACAAACTCATGTTTAAGCTGACCTATGAATGATCACGCTACGGTGTTCAGGTATAGAAGAATGGTTTAAAAATATTTTAATTGTTACTGTTGATAAAAGCTATCCCTGTAACAGGCTATGGAGACCCACACGGTTGTGAGACGTCGAGGCCTCCACGTTTTCCTGGTACTCATTTCTGTTAGAGGCTGAGTTGGGCCGCGCCATATTTCAAGCGGTTTGTCGCTGGCTTCCCACCGTGGCGGCCAGGGTTCGATCCCGAGTCTGTTCAAGTGGGATTTGTGGTGGACAGAGTGGCGCTGGGGCAGGTTTTCTCCGAGTACTTCGGTTTCCCCTGTCAATCTTCATTCCACCAACTGCTCCACAATCACACTCACCTATCATCTGGGGCTGGTACAATAGGCCAGAAGTGGCCGCAGTACAAGGAACTTAGTCCCACCCACTAGTCGACCTTAGGTAGCCATAGTGCAGCTGGAAGGATTAGGTCAATTGAAACGATGTCCTTTGTTCAAGTACTCCTATCAAATGTGTGCAGTATTCATGTTTTAAGGATTAACTCTATCTATTTATCAACGACACGATAGGCCCATCAAATTATGTTATATTAAAGGCAGGAGACTAACGAGTAGTAAACAGAAAATGATCTGGATGGAAGTGGTCGTGGCTTAATATAATATACTGTGATGTTCCTTGCCTGGAGCAACTGAGGAATAAGGAGATACCTCAGTCCCAGGGCAAGATCGGTTCTGGGCACCTCCCGAATGCAAATCAGAAAAGACCGAAATTAATTTTTTATATTCGGCTTATAGCTTGAACCTGAAACACAGTTCTCGTGTTCTGTGGGGGGGGGACATGTTACGTAATCTGTGTGTTTATATTGCTCATGCGTTGGGGGAAATGTGTTGACTTTTAATTTGACAAATTCACAATAAAATAAACAGCGATAGTTAATGACATGTGGATTTAAATGAAAGAGGTTGTCCAGTACAGTACGCCCCTCTGCGTTAATACAGTGTAACTCACTATCGCCCTGTAACTCTATATATCCGGCTTTGTTCCCAGAGAAAGAGCCCCCGGTACCCTTTGGATAGGAGACTGGGTGGGCTCCCTAGACATGGAGAAGGGAACATGATTGACCCTACCCGGACTCAAACTCAAATCCCTCGGTAAAAATATTGTAAAAATTGTAAACTTGTAAAATTTGGGCCCATACTAAATTAACCCAATTCAATTCTTGTGACTCGCCTGATGACGACCTAGGAAAAGTCGAAACATGTATCGCAACGCCTGTGCATGATGATACTTTAGTATCTATTTTGGTCTTCATTCTGTGGATATCATTGTTGTGCAGACGGCCGCATTTTGCGCCGTTGGCCATTCGTTCTGTGTAACGCGTGCGAACTTATGTACCCATTTGAATGAAGTAGCATGGTCAGAGGTGAGGATTACTTCAGTCTGTCACAGCAGAGCTGAGGGGGCTTGACTTGCAGGTCGGTCGGGAGTTGTCGGCGAGTCCTGACTCTCTCGCTTGCCGTCTAACTCTCTCTCCCTCTCTTCTCACTGTTGTCTCTATAGAGGGTAGACACTGAGCCACGTTTCAGTAGCATTTGCGCGGTCATAGGAAGTGGTTCTTCGCGCCATTTTCATGTAGCAAGCCGGCGAACTAACCACGTGGCGGCAAATCATACATAACCAGTGTGCTTCATGTTATGTAAACATAAGCAGTGATATTTTATACATACATATATATCTGTATCAGAGTACAACTTGTGCCGAATTGTGTTCAATAGTAATTACAAAATGTCAGCGTCAGAATTTGTTAGGTTATGTCGCTTACTGAAGCAAAATTTTGTACAGATTTAAGTTATTTATATACTTGTGTGTTAAGCGAAGTGGCGGTATTTATTTTAAATTAAACGCACTTCAGTTTACTTGTGACGTCACAGTGGTATTAACTGATAAACAATAACATTTTATATAAACAATAAGTTAAGTGGCGTATGTGGAACAAAAAGCAGCGAAACATCAGAGACATTTATCAGCCCTTATCATGAGCACTGTGGACTGAAAAAGAAAATGAGTACCAGGTATGACTATCAACAGTTTTTATCCTTCTTTATTTAATTTGTACTTCGCGAAATGTCTGTACTCCACAGCGTTCAGACCGTTTTGTCGTCAATCCAACTCCATATCCCATGGGTACCGGTCGTTATAGCAGCCGGAGCATAAAGTTATCATTCATCTCCATCTGGTGCCTAGGTTAAGAATGCGTGGAGCTGTACCTCCAACATTTCACCAGTTTTGTGATATTTCAATATCGATATCCTCTCCCTTAAAAAAGATATGTCATTGCATGTAAAATGAGGTTAAGTGAGGTAAATGGGGCGATGTCTTTGTTGAGAAGTGATTAGTTGCTCACCTACTCTAAAAATGGTCGGAATTTTGTCGAATCCGAAGTTTCGCAAGTTTCAATTCTGGACCAATTCGAATCCTCATGTCCTGTTTCTTTATTATCTTCATCGTGTGCTTCCAAACCTCGGTTTTCATTCTCCTGATTGTCAGTAACTCGAATGCATGGACGACAGTGAACTGAAACTGACGCAAAAGAAAGCTGTCGCTGATTACTTTCAGTGACTGAGGAAACCACAGAAACAGTCTAGCCTGTGTTCTAGCCAGTTTTATAACCGGGCACCTGCCGTATGAAGGTCAGAAGATTTTTCATCCGACCAAACTTGTTCTATCCTGAGGTTCCATTTGACCTGCGACAGGTAGGGTTTATATGGGGCCCGAGTTGTTTCGCCTGATTACTTACCGCTTTGACACTGTGTGAAATTTATTTCGAAGCGAATGAGTGGTTACGGAGATGATATATGCGGACGGATAACCTCCCGATTATGCGTTCATGTACTATATATGTTGCAAATAGTGCATGGAAATATTCAGGTACATGTCTTAAGAAGAAGCATGTCATTTTGTATGTATAGAAGTTTAACTAAGTTTAACATTAACAGAGGACTACCGGAAAGAACGCCTGTGTCGATAGTTTTCTGAAACTAACCCCTCACATTGTCATAAGTTGCCCCTGGGTTAAATTAAACACACCGCGAAGGCATATGGGGGAGTGGAGTTACGGCTCCATGCATTCTTGACACTATGCAATTGAGTGTGTCAGTTTCACAACCCTGCCACTTTACCCTCTAGGAAAGAGCCCCTCGTGGGAGGGAAGATAAGAGAGATCCCAGGGATGGTCAGGAAGCAATGTAGAATAGAACAATCTCTTTCCCTTGTCAAGAATCGAACCCCGATTCCTGAGTACTTCAGCCCGTAGTCTAGCTACTATATCGAGTGAGCCATATAGACTTCATCGTATTGGTTTGGATTCCAGATTCATAAGGAACATGTAGGTTTATTAAGGTGGTCAAATTGGGTAGAAGTGAAGGGTTAAGGGATTGGGGTTATCTTTCCATATGCATAAGCAGAACATGCTGGAGTACTGGTGATTATTTCACCTTCCTCTTCGGGAGCCTCCGGTTTGTGTCTGAGGGTTTCCGTGACATAATCCAGCCTCTCCAGATAACGTCTAATGCCTTCGGTTCCAGGAGCGGCAAGAAATGTTTCCTTTCTCCTCAGCACCCGGACTGGATCTGATGTCCACACATTCTCTTCTCGGTTGTAAGGTAGCCGGAATATTTGAGCTACTCACTCACCGGCCGAGATTAAAAATGCGTGGATCTCTACCTTCATTTACCTATAATTCTTAAGGCGTTGTTCTTTTCACTAATAATTGTGTGTATTTGTGGCCCTATGTTTGTTATGGGATTATATTCTATGTATGTAAACGCCTAGTCGTATTTCCGCACCTCGACAGTTGCAACGAGTTCGCTGGAACGCCGGTAGAGGCGCCGCTTGACGGCTCTGTTAGGACAGCTGCTTACAGGGGATAAACGCGAAGCAAATAACCACAGAGAAAATATGCAACAAACTCCGTGGTCTGTAGTCCGCAAGCGAACTGTACCGTCCTAGCGACCGCCGCTTGTCGGCGAAGTTAGCGCCAATTTTAGCGGATAGAGGGTGTAACGTGGTCAGCGCAATGAATCCCCACGGCCGTTAATTTCGGTTTTCTAGACCGGAGCCGCTGTTATCTTGAAATAGCTCCTCAGTTATCCTCACGAGGCTGAGTGGACCCCGTTCCAGACCCACTTCCCAGAAAATCTGGTAGCGCCGGGAATCGAACCTCGGAACCTCTGGATCTGTAGCCAGGAACTCTGACCACTAGACCACAGAGGCGGTCTTGCAGTACAGACAGCGTCGTTAAATAAAAAAAAATAAACCAGACTGTGACCACTTGGGATTGATCAGGCTGGTATAGTGGTAACAGACATATATTCGTATTCGGGAGGTACTCGGTTCGGTTCCCGTGCGGGACACCAGTTACCCAGGCTGAAGTTTGTCGTGGCTTTTCTCAGTTCCTACAGTGCAGCGGCTTCCTTCCACACTTTTTCAAATTCATTTTTCGTGCACCATCCTTCCATTTGACGCTACATAGACAAGATATTTCTAGCGTCGTTAAAGAACCAACCAACGGTGACCACGACACCTCTCTGCAACTATTGCCCATTCCTGTGAGTGGGTTCGCCGGTTTCAGCAGCTTCTATAGATAATTTGTAGTTGCATATGAACCGTTAATAAGAGCTCAGTCGGTATAGCGACTGGCTGGACAACAGAGGGGTCGGAGTTCGAGTCCCGGTAGGGTCAAGTATTTTCTCTTCTCCACGTCTAGGCCTGCTCTGTGGTCCATTCAACCTCCTATCCAATGGGTACCTGGGGCTCTTTCCCCCGGCGTAAAGCAGCCGGGGCATGAAGCTGGAAACTCACCTCCAACTAGTGCCAAGGTCACGAGAATGTGGATCTATACATTCACTTCCCCATACGTCTTCACAGCATAGAGCCTAATTAACTAAGCACAGGGACAATTTTACCTTTCCCCCCCCCTTGGCACTACAGCCCCAGTGGGCCTAGGCCTACCTCCATGAACTTCTCCGTTCACTTCGGTTTTTCTAGACCTTACACATTCGGTAGGACTCCTTGGGCGGGTGATCAGCTCGTCGCAAGGCCACTACCTGTACACAAACACAGAAAAACGTACACACACAAACTAAACATCCATACCCTGAGTGGGATTCGAACCCACGATCCCGGTTTCCAAGCGAGCGAAGACAGTACATGCCTTAGACCGCTCGGCTACCGTGACCGGCCAACTTTACCTTTTATAAAAAGAATTATAGAAAAGCTATTCCTGTGACAGGCCGTGGAGGCCCATAGGGTTGTGAGAGGTTGCGGTTCCCACATTATCTGGACAGTCGGCTCAAAGATGGCGGTAAGGTTGTCAGCCCTACCCGCCGGCCGCGCTTTTTACCCCAGGAAAATTCCAAGAATATTTGACCTTTTATACGAACCGTTAATGCTCTATATTTTATTGTGTAGATACACGCGGAGTGATACAAGTCAGTATTTTTCAACCGGGATGTACTAACAGCAAAGCATTAATGAATGAACCTTTCATAAAGAGAGGAAGTGAAGCACTTTGTATCCAGTGAGCCAACGCAGACGGTTCGCCCACACTTGTTGATTAACAGCCCAAAGACCCAAAGTTCAACGGGGAATTTAAATTCGCAGCGTGGGCGTTCCATTACGCTCGCTACGCTGTGTAATACGTTACCATTACATTCATTGACAGAGCGTTGCAATCTGGTGCGCTCTGCTTCGAGGTCTTCAGCGGTCCTCAGTGTCACTGCACTGTGTGGGCAATTCCGCTGGTTCCCTCCCATTCAAACTTCTGAACCATTTGGGGGGGGGGGTTAAGTCCCCCTTAAGAAGAAAATATTCACTATATTCTGTATAAAGAGACTCAGCTGTAGATTCCAAAGGCTTCTGACTGTGGTGGATGACACAGAGTTACTGGGTTTTGGACTTTTTCCATCGTCCGGAATTCTAAGTAATACAGGACACGACGTTTCGGAAACTGGATCTGTTTCCGTCTACCTACCTACGACACCTACTGAATAGGTGTCTTCCTTTCTCACCTGAAGACGGAAACAGATCCAGTTTCCGAAACGTTGTGTCCTCTATTACCTAGAATTACGGACGATGGAAAAACTCCAAAAACCCAGTAGTTCTGAGAATCGTCTGTGTTTAGTTCTTTATGCGTTTCCATTGGTTTGCACGTATTTCGACCAAATTTAGTATGATAACAGATGACCTCCCTTGGAGAGGTTCAGTACGGTTCAATATAACAATACGGGCACTAGGATCCAGAACACAAAATGATCATTTCCTCCAAACGAACATTAACAGTCACACGGATTTAGTTTTTGTTCGGCATTGAGCAACCAACAATGATCTTCGAGAAACAATATATTTCGTTTCCAAGGTAAATCGCAGGTGAAAATATGTCCTATGTCAAGATATTAAAAATTTTATAGGCCTGAGCCAGATAAGTCCAATCCACATCCTGACATCGTATTTCTTTGGGATACATAGTGGTCGTGTTTTCAGATCTGACTTCTGACATGTACACGATAAATACGGAAGGATGTGGCAGGGTTCTTGTCGAAACTAGGTCGTGAGTGGGAGGGAGGGAGGGAGGGTGACGCACTCGCAAGGTCTTGACTAACCCATTAACACCCTACAATCCATGTAACAGGTAGCGGACTGGGGTTTCTGGTGAGAAAAGCCAACTCTAAAAATGCGGACAATACGATCAATGACCCCGAACTGTTTGTCAGGTTATGTCACAGGCTCGTCAAAATAGGCCCAACAGCCTATTTTATGGCCTTAGCGAGAGTTGCGCGAGAACCACACGAATTTCTGTTCAATGATTAACCTTGCTTCATATGTGGCGGTCCCAGGCTGAAGACCTGGCCCACCGAGCGGTAACGCTGTAGACGTGTACTTGTGAGGTGCTCGGTTCGAATCGCTACCGGGATATTCGTGATTTTCCTCAGGCCCTCAAGGCATATCCCCCGGGTTAATACGTCTATTAGGTCATGAACGCTTCCTTCCAAATCCTTTCCAATTCCCCATTCGTCGGTCGACCTACCGTACTGTGGTGAGCAGCCATACAACGAAGCCGTTGTAAAATAACGAAAAGAAGAGGATATAACCTTGGGGCTGACTAACGAGGCAGAGGTATTACGTGGTTTTCCTTAGTCCATCCAGGCAAATGCCAGTTTAGTAAAAGGTAAAGCTGTCCCTGTAACAGGCCGTGGAGGTCCATATGTCTTTGAGACGTCGAGGCTCCCACATTTTCTATACAATGGGCTCACAGATGGCGGTGAGATTGCCAGCCTTACGTTCCGGCCGCCCTTTAACCACAGGAAGATTCCTGGTACTCATTTCCGTGAGAGGCTGAGTCGCCCTAGGGCCATAGTGCGGCTGGAAGAATTAGGTCAATTGAAAAATCTAATGACCCAATTGGGAATCGAACCCGCGACCTTCCGGTTTGTAACGTAGTGCCTCAACCCACTACGCTACCGCGTGCCCTAAATGCACGTATAGTACGTTAAATTAAACCATGACTGTTTCCTATATTTTGTTCAGTTCGTTGTTCACTGATCCGACCATTCGACGTTTATTGGTCCCGTTCTGGCAACGACGTGAAGTAATCTGTAAAGAGAGTAAGGACAGAACTCCCGTTTGATACGTGAGTTCCCGATTCGATTCCAGTTCAGGAGACTGGTTATTCTGATAACGTTCGGACGTTTCGTCTCCTCCATTTCGGGAAACTGTTGCGATAGTTAAGGAGTTCTGTCGTCTGGGGTGTAACGACGTGTACTCCTTGAAATTCAGTCGCCGTTTCGGAGGACGCTGTCGCCTCCGGCCAGCATGAAGCTCGCAGCAAGTGGAGTTCCAGTTTACATGCTTGGCTCATATGTAGTGCGACGTATTCTTCCGAAACATCGATTTAAGTAAACAGACTACACGGCATTGTATCCCACAAGACAGGAATCTTCGTGCTATATCCCTGGCCTGTATTCCGCAAGCGAACTATACCGACCTAGTCAACGTCGCTTGTCGGCAAAGTTAGTGCCAACGTTTGCGGATAGAGGGTGTCGCGTGGTCAGCGCAACGAATCCCATTTCCTTGAAATAGCTCCTCAGTTATCCTCACGTGGCTGAGTGGACCCCCTTCCAGAACCACTACGTCTCAGAAAATCTTATATCGTCGGTAATCGAACCCGGGACCTCTGAACCTGTAGGCAGGAACTCTGACCACCAGACCACAGAGGCGGTCTAATTTACTTTTAATTTTTTGGGGAAATGAATTTTTTTACGGCGGGGCCCATCTTTTCAAGATATCTTAAAGTCCCCTTTTCCTATCAGCCACAACTTGATATGGCGATGTATCCCCGGATCAGCAGCAAAATTTAGATGTCAGCAGTAAAACTGATTGAAGCTGGCCGTTACAAATTATTTTTCACACTCCCCCCCCCCTTCTGTCAGCGCTTGTCTACTGATCGCATTGTTCAGGTTGTCGTCGGTTGGGATGGAGTACAGATGGGTTTAAGTCGCATTCAGCCACTCTGTTACTAGCGTACACTAAATAGCTACACGATAAAAACGAACTCCGTGGTTTTATTATGCAAGCGAACTATACCGACCGAGCGACCGCCGCTTGTCGGCGAAGTTAATGCCAACTCTAGCGGATAGAGGGTGCCGCGTGGTCAACGCAACGAATCGCCACGGCCGTTAATTTCGCTTTTTCTAGACCGGAGCCGCTATAGTTCCTCAGTTATCTTCACGAGGCTGAGTGGCTCCGTTCCAGACCCACTATTTCTCAGAAAATCTTATAGCAGGAAATCGAACCCGGGACCTCTGGATCTGTAGCCAGAAGCACTGACCACTAGGTCGTTACACGATAGAGTGGCAACATTTATTATTCTGCTTAATTAGCCACCACGTCATGACATATGGGGGAGCTGAGTTAAAGATCCACGCGTTTTTAACCTTGGCAGTAGATGGTGAATGGCCAGCTTTACTCTCCGGCCGTTCTAACCCCCCTCAACCCTGTAGCTTCTGAGTACGAACTCATAATTTAGTGATAAATTTAAATTGTTCCGAAATGACTTCGCATGTTCTAGGCCTGCGGTTGAAGCTGTTGCATTCTGCAAGCTGGTTTAATCCCATCACCGCTCTAATTTGGATCTGTCTGGTATCGAAGGAAATTAGCCGACTAGTTCTTCCCAGAACTTTTTGTTCCTTTTTTATTATAGTTTATTTGTATCATATTTTTTCTTTTCATATTTCCATTCGTTTTTAACGTTCTTTCTCTTCTTTATCTTTAGTTCTTCCTTTTATACGTTATTTATTTATTTATTTATTACTAAATTATTTTCTTGCTTCTTCGGTTCTCTTTTCCTTCCCTTCTTTTTATTTCTCTCTTTCTATCTTCACTTCTTTTGACTTCTTTCGATCTTTATATCGTTTCTTTTTTATCTTTCCCTTTATCATATTCGTTGTCTTTTCTTTTTTCCGAGGCACACGGTAGCGTAATTGGTTGAAGCACTATGCTACAGACCAGAAGGTCGCAGGTTCGATTCCCGATGAGGTCATTGGATTTTTCAATTGACCTAATTGAAGTCGCACTATGGTCCGGGGGTCGACTCAGCCGCCAACAGAAATGAGTACCAAGAATCTTCCTGGGGGCTAAAGGGAGGCCCACACACAAGACTGACAACCTCAGCGCCATCTGTGAGCCGATTGTCTAGAAAATGTGGGAGCCTCGACTTCTCACAAGCCTATGGGCCTCCACGGCCTGTTACAGGGATATTTTTTCTTTTTCTTTCGTCTGTTCCCCTCTTTATTTCTGTTCCTCGTTTACGTACCGTTTCCCTAATTTCTTTCCTTTTCTCCTTTCTTTCAGTATTTTTGCAAGCCAGTTTAGTCAGGTCAACATGGACAGCAACCCGAGCTGGCAGCCGTTACGCTTTCCTGCTGTGTCCCTTACGTCGTCTTGTTCCCCTTTTGGCCATCATTACCGCTGCGCTAATCCGCCCTTCTCTTACAGTGTGTAACGAACGTTCTAGGGTAAGGGAATATCTTAACATGAACGGAAATACCGGGAAAATTTCAAGAGAAAATAAATTGAAATCGTGTACGAGTTAAAGACTGGGACGAAGAAGAAAAGCGAGTGAGGAAGAAAATGGGAAAAGGAAAAATCGATGTCTAGGATACGTAAAGAGACGGATGTTAACAATGTACAGTTGGACACAGCTGATAGGTAGAGCGGAAGGAAGAATAATGGCTAGGGAAATAAAGGTAATAAAGGAAATGGTACCGTAATAAGAAAATAGATAGCGTTGGTGCGTAACAGATCGAAATGTTCACCACCTGCGAACCTTAATGCCTTCAGTCTCTATAGGTACATGCGAGGAACTCTTCTATATGGCCTTGTATATTCGGCGTAGCAACTGCGCCACGGGCTGGATGACCGAAGAATCGGGGTTCGTTTCTCCTCAGGGGCAAGAGATTTTTTCTCTTCTCCGTAATGCCCAGATCTACCCAGCTTCCTGTCCAGTGGGTACTTATAGTTGTTTCCTCTGGAGTAAAGCGGCAGGAACGTGAAGCTGATCATTCACCTTCATCAAGAGCCGAGGTTATAAATGCGTGGAGCTATACCTCCAGTCCTCTATTAATCTTACTGTGATGCTTAATTAATTAAGCCCGTGTATAACTCTCCGCCCACCTGTGTCATGTACTGTGATGTACGGCAGGAAGAAACGGGGCAGTGGTTGTAGTTGCATTGTGGGAGGAAGGGTGACGCCCTCTAAGGCCCTGTATTACCTACGCACACCCAGCAGCTGTTACCTCAGTAGTGACCTCGACCCAATGCACTGCGTGTTCTGTTGCGACGGCCGGGTGTAAACAAGCGGTCTGTTTGGCAATTTGTCAGTGCGAATGCGGACGGCCCTTTTGGTAGTTGGGCTTATGTAGGGTTGGCTCTGCACGAGAACATTCTAACAACCGGTTATGATGGCTCAAACGAACGCTGAGCAAACACCTTGAATTGACCATGGCTTTTGCTGTGTAGTCCTGGGAAGTTTATAAATGTATACTGAAGTTGTGAGGTTTGAGGTTTTCACGGAGGTTACAATGAAGATTGTTGTCTTCTTGGATGTGATACCGTATAGTCAGATGTTTACCCGTGTTTCGGTGAAACATGCTGCTTCTATCATCAGGATTTACACTGAAGACTACACAGAAGAAGACAGAAGTCTTCATAAGTATTGTTGAGAGTTTTGAAAGTTAATTACACTGCAGCAGTTCCCACGCTTATGCACTGAAAATGGAAGTAGTTTGTTCCTCCGAAAGTCGGTAAACATCTACCAGTCTTCACGACGTCATCCAAGAAAACGATAATCTTAATATTTACCGCCTCCAGAACTTTAATTATGATATGAATACCTTCTGTTTGTTCTCTAATCTATAAGACGTCCTCTCTTTTACCCTGAAGATGGCGAAAAGTTCTGCGAAACGTCGCTAGACATCTGACAGAATACGGGCGTCACGTCATGTCCCACAATACGGTAGTTTTCCCAATCACTGCAGTTATTGTGTACGGGGTACGCAACATCTACTCTGAAGGCAGAGGCGACATATACCTACGAAACGTCGCTGCACATCTGCCAGACTACACGCCAACAAATCCGAAAAAATAATCTTCATTCTAATTGTCGGTGTGGCGAGCGGTCGCGGGTTCTATTCCCGATGAGGTAATAGGATTTCTTAAAATTGACCTAATCCTTCCAACCGCACTGTGGCCCTGGGGTCGACTCAGCCTCTGACAGAAATGAGTGCCAGAAACCTTCCTTGGGGGTAAAGGGTGGCCGTGGTGTAAAGCTGACAACAAAATGTGGGAACCTCGACGTCTCGCAACCCTACGGGTCTCCACGGCCTGCTACTATCGGTGGCGATATCTCACAAGATATCTCACAAGAACACTGTTTTCAACGTTCTGAATTAGCTGCAAATTGCACTGCATAGTTTTGGGAACTTTGTAACGTTATTCTGAAGCTGTTTGTATTTATCTGTTTCGTATTTACGTTAGGGGAAATGGTAACACGTGACGAATCGGGTGGTGATGGATTGTGAGTGAGTTCTTGGAAATACGTGTATGCCCAAGAATTTGTACCAGGAATTCCAGTATAAACCTGTACACAGCTGGGGCAGACAAAGGTAGTGAGTAGGCAGCAGTGTGCTCGGTCGGTTTTACAGTATCTGCCTTTTTCGAAAATAAAACAACAGACGATAAGTGAAATTAATGGATTCCCTCAGGTTAAACAGAGATACACGGCCGTTGTATTCTGGTAGCAGTTTACAATCAGTTCGATGAAACATACTGCCTCCATCTTCAGAGTACACGAGTAAGTCACGCAAACAACCAGCAAGAAGAAGCGCGTCTTATTCTTGCTTGCTTGGTCCGATATTCTGTTCTGAGGGGTGGGATGATAAACGAATTGAAGAGGGTTTGGAAGGAATCGAGGTACTATCTTGACCTTTTCTAGGAGGAACTGGGGAAAACCACAGAAATCTCAGTCAAGATAGCCGGTGTTCCGGCCGAAGTTCGAACCGAGAAGTTCTTGGTTAAGAATCAAAGGATTTATTGCTATACCAGCTTACTCTTCGTCCTTGATAATGGAGACAGTAAGTCCTTCTGAAACGTCGATAAACATCTGCCACACTAAACCGCACCTTATCCGAGAAGATGGTATTCTTCAAAGACACCCCCGTAAGAATCAAGAAAAATACACGTAATGTCAGTTGGTATTATGTTGTGGCATATCTACTGAAAGCCAGAAGTGTTAAGCTAGCAGAGACAGCCGTTGCTAGGGAACGACTTTGTAAACACACCCGTTACTAGGCAGTGGCTAAGTAGCCGTCACGTGATGGTCGCAGCAGACACACACAGCAATACAAGAGTTGGAAGTAGCGTTTCTTATGAGGTCCGTGCCGAGGTTATATAACGAAGACAAGCTGCCATTACATAGGGTCCTGAGACGGCAGTTAAAAGATTATGAGGTTGGTGTGAGACGGCTGCCAGCCTGCGAGGACGTGAGCCCGGTAGCAGAGGAACGTCCACTGTTGGAAGCCGCTACCAAGCAGCGCAATTGAGAACACTAGTCTGTGTGTGATTTGTAAAATGTAGTCACGAGTTGTTTGGTTAAGAGTCCAATAAATGTGATTACCTATCCGAAACCCGTCTATGGTCACTCAGTCACGTGACTCTTACCTAAGGCACTAATAGTGAACACATGTAGCGGAAATCGTGTTCGTCTCCTCGTCAGCAGTCTACGTGTTCATATCTAGGTAACGTGTCTATAACCAGTTTTATTGTGTGGCTCCGGTTACGTGCTGGGAATAATTCTGAATACGTAAAGTAGTCCCACAATGTGACAGTGACTTTCTTAGGGCTGGCGTGCTCCGTTTACAAATGAGAATGTTAGATGATTCAAGTGTTTTAAGATCGGATTTCACCCCGTAAATCTTCGGTTCTAATCCCAGAGAAAATGTTCTCTCTTGACAAAAGGACGTTCTCAGTTTTCGTTACTTATTTTTTTTTCGTTAAGTCCTTGTCTTGAAAGACTTAATAGGGCTTAAACGCGGCCAAGCGTGGTTTAGAAGAAGAAGAGTTCGGTGTTACCTTAGGTTTGCAGCTGGGGGGAGTATTTTATTCCTTTATGTTGGCACTTCGTCAGTTTCGTCTCACTACAAAGGAAAATGAGTATGACAGATATTGGAAATTCAGTCGAAGCGGGATTGGGGTGTGCAAGGAAATAGAAACATTAAAATAACATGGGTTAGTAAATCGGTAAATAAATCAAACCTCCGTGTGAATGTTTCATATTAGAAGGAGAATTAAATGAATCGCGAAAAGAATAAAGCGTCAGTAAAGAAACAATCAAATAAATGAAGCAAAAACAAGACAGAAGTATACAGAAGAAAGAATAAGGGAAGAATGAAAAAAGTTACTTTGTTTTTTCAAGCCTGAAGAGAAGAGAAGAGAAGATAAGGGGAAGAGAAAGAGCAAGAGCAAGAGGAAGAGCAAAGCGGCCTCCGTAGTCTAGGGGTAACGTTCCCACCTCATGACTCAAGGTACACGGGTTCAAACGCGGCGGAAAAATTCAGGGAACAAGTCCTCCGGGACGGACTTTAAGCCGTGGGTCCCGTGTCGTAGATTTACGGCACGTAAAAGATCCTCATGTCTCTAGGAGACCTCTGAGCAAAATTAGGCAACAATTTCCCGCCCAATTAGTTTCCAATGTCTCTGGTAGATGGGGGAAATATCAGGTACCGACGGCCGACCTCGTGGGCTGAACGGGGCTGATATGACGCACCAGTACCGGTAGGGTATGGCGACAGAAAAAATGAAAGGGGGGCGCACAATGGACCAATAACTGATCTAAGTGTATGGGGAAACCCACCCCCTCTAATAATAATAATAATAATAATAATAATAATAAGAGGAAGAGCAAGAGGAGTGAGAAGCGAAGCATGCAAAGCGGTTGGAAGGAGCTAAACCGGTGGAAGTGGAGAAGGTAAAGCGGTGGGAAATGGTGAAGGTAAAGGGGCGGGAAGTGAAGAAAGTAACGCGATGGAAGACAATTTGGACGTAACATTTATGCAAACAGTTCATACCTCACAGGAAACACAACTTGCCCCACGCTTTGAAGAAGAGACAAATTCCCCTGCCCTGAATCGAACGGCGATTCAACGTCCGTCTAGGCCATAGCGCACTCGGTATAGTCAGTGAGTTATCGCTGTTCCCCGTTGGTTTCAATTGTCTGTCTTTCATTAGAGCTAAACAAAGGACACACACATTGCTCAGTTTCGTAGCGTGATCTGTATGCGTCCACTTGTACATGGCCCATTGGCGCAGTCTTCATCTTTGTGGTGCTCAGAGAATAGCTCGGGGCGACAGATGCATTCTGCTTGTTGCGTCTTCACCAGTAAGTTCATTAGTATGTCCCAGATTAGGACATCCTAGCTTCCCCATAACTGGCGTCACAATTACGTTTATCGGACAGACCCTAACCTGTATTATTCACGGTCTGAGACCCGAAATATAGCTTATGAAACCGTCATTCATAGCCTTAGCAACAAAGTTAGAATTCGCAGAGAAACACTCATCTCTGCTTAGTCATCTTCGATGGTTGAATTCAGTTCGACAGAAGGTTTTGCAATTTGAAAATGTTCCAGTTTATTTAAGGTTGATATAGGTCTGTTCTGCGCGAATGAAGACCAAGGTCGGCGAATGCCGGAATATAAGAGGCTTAAACATGGCGATGGTCAAGCTTACCACCGTTCAAGTGACTGAACTGCCGTTGTAGCATAAGATACGTAAGATAAGCATGATCTCTGTAAAGCCTGTACTGACAGAGGACTTGTGTGTAGTGCAAAAGGAAGAAGTTTCAATAACATGCTACATGTGCGATAGAAAGGCTAAAAGATAATCAAAAGACACAAACCCATCCTCTCGTCGGACTATGAGCACAAGAGTTCAGTTGGAAAAAAAAAAAAGCTCTGGTCGTGAACCTCAAGGGACTTGGCAGGAAACCTCCAGTCGTAAAGTAACCCTGACTCCTAAAGAGAGTAGTTGAACGACTTCCATGGACTGTAAAACATGGGTATGGATCCCGCGGGACTCAGAACCAAGGATGACTGTGCCGGCGAAGGCCAGCAGTAATTTGCCAGGTCAGGAGAAACCAGGCCAGACGTGCTGAAGTCAGTGACCTGGAAGGCTCCCAGAGCCTTCAGACAGTAAAATATGGTCGTCAGTTTCGTGTGATTCGTAATTAAGGGTTACTGTACTGGCGAAGGCCATGAGGAATTAACAGTCACACAGTTCGGCATTCAGTCAGTCAGTCAGGTTAAAGTCATTAATCCAAGAGATTTGCCAAAATGTTAGAAAATCCTGAACTTCCGGCGTGTCCTAGTGCCTTAAACCTAGCTACGTCCGTAGATCTTGCAGCGAAAATATCAGAACCAGGATCTCGAACTAGGCCGACAGCGAAAGTTGCTTGCTACCTTGACGAGTTACCGAACAGCCGAAACATGTGCTGGAGAGTTTGAGAAGTCTGTGCTGTTTCGCATGCAGTGATGTCAAGAATATTTTTTGGTTCACCGGTTTAACAAAAGGACGGCTGTTTTCTTTTGTTTTTTCCTGATACCGTCTCGCTATGTGAGCACTTCAAAAAATAGGCCTCCTAATACAATGGCTATAATTAACTCATTTCCACCAATTGCTCCGCATTCATTAATCGTTCTATTATTCGACACAATATGGTCTCGCTACTGATGCAGTCGTCAAATAATCACATGAAAAAGCAATAAATGTGAACCCTCAGGCACGAATAAAAATATACACAGGAAATTACATAACATTACCTCTTCTTGATATTATGTATTCCTGTGATGCAGTTTCGCGTGCCTCCGCACAAGCGAAAATTAAAGTAAATTAAACTGGTGGGTAAAGTTTTCGCCTTTGTGTCGATCTAATCGCAGCCCGAAACACATGTTTCATTTCATTATATTTTACGAGACAATTAAAAGTACCGGATGTGTCTTAAATTAGAAATAGGCCAAGGCCGCAGATATCATCTGTAGGCCTATAATTATTCTAGGCAGGGTTCAGTCGAAAGGTAAATTTGTTCCTGTGCCTAATTAAGTAAGCGCCACGCCATGCAGTCGTATAGTAGAGTGGAGGTATAGCTCCACCGTTCTTAATATCGGCACTAGATTCACGTGAGTGGTCACCTTCCTGCTCCTGCTTCATTATCCCTAGAGAAAATGCCTCCGTACCGATCTTATAGGAGAGGGTGGTTGGGCACCAGATAGGGAACGTGGACGCTGTGGAGAAAATAGCTTGCCCTTGCCGGGAATCGAACCCCGGTTTCTCGGGAGTCAAGCCCTACAGCCTAATCTCTATAATAATTAAGTTATCTCCATTCCGTTTCCACGGATACCAAATCCAGTATTAATAATCGTGTAGTTATGGCAGAACCAGGAGTTTGTTGCAACTAACGACAGTGTTTCAGTCTTTACCGCCGGGCTTGCTCGTGTTATTATGCTTACCCTGTGAAGTTGTATTTCCGGCACTTCTTGGGCTTCTCAGCGTGCATATTCAGTCAAACTGCGAAGTTTCTCCGGAGGGCTGTAATGTGCAAGAGTGGACTGCGGAAGATTAGTGTGCAGAAACTGTAGCCAGACATAGGAACTGTCAAATTTCCGCCTTTGAAATTTCACATGAGAATTCGCTACATAGATCTGTTTCGAGACAAGTTAATAAGGCCTTCATCCGTTTTGTACTTCAGATGGGAACCATGACTTTATCGGAGGACTGACTGAAGGCCACTCTCTTTAGCTGAACTCATACATTATTTAATAATGTATAAGTGGCATAGCGTTAGCAGCTCTGTTCAGAACTGAGAAGAACATTTTGAATTATGAATTATCAGACTCGAAGGATGCAAGGAAATTTAAATATTCGGATTTTATACTTAGGTTGCACAAACTCAGTCCGTGCCTCACAGGAAACACATTACGTCTCTGCTACAAAGCCCAACCGGTTAATGCTGTTTATTGTGAGAGCCTTACTGAGCCAAAACCGTGAGCAAACTGCAGGGTTTTTAATGTCAACTCAGGCGGTATGTATGAGATTCGCTGCCTTCACGAGTTTTAAGATCACGGCCTCATGGGGTGTGATTGTATGGAGTTCGATAGTTATACTATACCACTTATTCTACCTTGAAAATTGAGGCAAAATATCTTACGAAACGTTGATTTATGTCTACCAGATTGTATGACGCCGCATCTCAGAAATCGTCATTTTAATTATATAGGTAGTAAGTATAGTTCAATCGTTCTTTAGAGAGTTTGATTTGTTTCATTCTGGTCCGTCACACTAACAATTACAAATATAAATCACTCTGTCCAATGTGACCTGTAAGTTTTTTACTACATGAAAACTTAACACCCTTACATGTTTCGGTCTCTGTGGACCATCTTCAGAGGGCAAACATCACTACAAATAGGAAACCACCATCACATAAATTGTTTAGACGTAAAGTACGTACACTTATATACTACAACACATAGTACACAAAATAGACATTTCACATTTCACAATTCACAAACACAGCAGTTTCCTGGGAATGTAAAGTTTTTTATAAAATTGTATAAAATTTCTTGATGCTAATTAAATTTTTTTTTTGGATTGTCAATAATTAAAATTCGTAAACCATGCAGTCTCGTGTTCGTCCTCCCATCGTCCCTCTTATATGGGGCAGATATTGTGCCACCTGGCTATCTTGATGTGGAGGTTCTTCATATCGTCCAGGCTGAAGATGGTCCACAGAGACCGAAACGTGTAATGGTGTTAAGTTTTCATGTAGTAAAAAACTTACAGGTCACATTGGACGGAGTGATTTATATTTGTTCTTTAGAGAATTAGAAACTATGTTTCTTCTTAAAAGTTTGCAGCCACACAGGTCAGAATTAAACGCGAAAATAACCACAGATATTAACTAGGCAAGAGTATGAGAGGAAGTGGTCGGGGCCTACTAAAAATCAAATAACCTTCATGTACTTCTTCGATTTTATTTCTCCAAATTGACTCCGGCCAGCCGAAATACTAAACACATTTTAACAATAGAAACTCGCTTCTAAGAATACATCTTGGAGGTGAGAAAAATTAAATAAAATACTGAACCAAATAATTTGGGGCGGCGTTGGACAACCATTCACCGAAACAAATCAGCAAACTTTCAATTTGGGGTCACTGTCTATTTTCAGAAGTAGTTCTTCGCACTGGTATAGGCCTACTTGATTCTTATTTTGACAGATAAAATTAATAGTGCCACCAAAGGTCATATCAGCCATGCGATATAGATATGATAGTCTACAACAAATATAGTCCATTGACGTGATGTGCATAAACCGAAGGCGCACAGATTGGTCATGTTGTTCACCATCTTGAAATTTCTTTCAAATATGAGTCCCATAATTCGTCTGTAGTATCCTGTTAATTACATCTTCATGACGAGGAAATCCTAACAAAATACAATATCCTACTCCTAAAATCAGAGGGTCACAACTCAATTCCACGCGATTTCCTTGAACCACTGCAACACCAATATCTGCCCGCCAAAACATTTGCTTTGTCTCTCTATGCCCAAACTCACAATTTTCTCTACTTACATTTCGTACCCCCCCCCCATTTTTATTGCTAGTGGGGTGGGACTAAGTCCCTTGCACTGCGGCCACTTCTGGCCTGTTGTACCAGCCCCAGATGATAGGTGAGGGTGATTGTGGAGCAATTGGTGGAATGAAGATTGGCAGGGGAAACCGAAGTACTTGGAGAAAATCTGCCCCGGCGCCACTTTGTCCACCACAAATCCCACTTGACCAGACCCGGGATCGAACCCGGGCCGCCGCGGTGGGAAGCCAGCGACTAACCGCTTGAGCTATGGCGCGGCCCTTTATTACCCCTTTAAAATGGGTGTGACAACCAGAAAGTTTGTCTGCACACTGAAATTTAAGCCGTGTAAGATTATCTTTAGTGATCACCCTTGCGTATTGAGGATAAAAGAAATTTGTTTAATAATAATAATTTAATATTTTAGTGTTTGTATTTGATATATTTCCTTCCTTTTATACATTTTATTTGTTTTTAAACCAGAAGTCGGGCGGGGGGGGGGGACAGATACCTAGCTTGCCCCCCCACTGCCGACGCATGTGTACTTCTCACGGTGTAATTACCAGTGTTACCATGGTTACTCTGTTTCCGTGGTTACCACCGACCGAGGTGGCCCAGGTAGAGATACTTCTCACTTTCCTTCAGGAGGTACTTGGTTCGAATCTATCCCGGGATATGACTGCCCTGATAATTTTCAGTTTCGTTAAAATCTGCCCAACGATTTTCGAGATGAAAGTGTGGACGGGCAGACACACGGACAAACCTGACCATCCTTTTTCTACGCACACTACAACGAACGCACGAGAAGAAACAATAAGTTATGGGAAGTGTAAGGCAGAGTCATTTTGTGACTGGCGGTTTACTACCAATCAGTTCATCTTGGCCTCAAGCCACTTGAGACCCACGACCAGACTTTTTTTTTCCAACTGAACCCTTGCTGTAATAGACCATATGTAACATCCTCTCTGACGAAAGGATAGATGTGTCGTTTACAATTGCTGCTGGTCCTCGTCAGCGCAGTCATTCTCTGGTCCGGATCCCACGGGACTCATGGCCATATTTTACCTTCTCAGATTCGTGATTCTCCCAGCCTGGAGAACCAGGTCCCTATATTTATATCCCCCAGGAACAAGGTCGCCTAGTAACCCAGTTATACACCCAGACACTGGGTTCCCTTTTCGTCGCCTTCTACTGCTCGCAAGGCCGCGGTGGAGGTATTCGAACCCGCCTCCGTACGGGGTAAATTCTGAGAAGAACCAATCGTCTACTGTCATCCAACAGTTATTCTATTGTTGCGCGTGTATTCGTTGCCGTGATAACGTTTTTACCTAGCCGTTGCCTAGCAGCGATAGGTGCTTACGTGCAGACACACAGACTGATGAGAGGTATTTATGAAGTACGTCGTTGTGACTGGTCCAGGTGATACGATATACGCACCAAGTTTCATTAAAGATTGGTTCAGGCATTCAGAAATTATTAGGGGTGGTACACAGACACACAGACAGCACGGAGATAGCATAATCATACTTTATTTTTTTTAAATAAGGAAAGCAGGCTGAATATGTTTTATTGCACTGTTTTGAAACTGAAGTTGTTTTTAACGCAGCGCAGTAGGGTCACATGTGCAGTTGATGCCCTTTCTCAAGATATTAGTTACGTCCTTAGTAAGAGTTTTTAGTTTTAGTTTTCCCAGTCATGGTCCCGATATTCCGGGGTGTGCGATGTACTGAAGGTGTTCGAGTACGTGGTGTTCAGTACCGCAGGTTCGTATGAGTTCGGTTTCCCAGGTTACAGATGTGGAGTACAGCCCACGCTCGAAGTGTGGGCGTCCTTTCTATGTAGGAAGCAGGGGCGGTGTATCCATGTCGGGACGGAAGTGGCTCTGAAGCCAGACCACCTCTGTAGACACTTCAGGAATCAGACTTGTGCAAGTATAACGACAAATTTGCCATACTTATAGCCGGGATGGCTCAGTCGGTATAGCGACGGGCTACGGGTTGGAGACCGGCTCTGAGGCGTACTCAACCTCCTATCCAATGGTTATCAGAGGCTGTATCTCAAGGGGTAAAGCGGCAGGGGCGTGAAGCTGGTTACTCTCTACATCTAGTTCCCGGATGGAGAATTTTAGACGTGTACCTTCGCTCCGCCATACTTCATCATGGCGTGGTAAGGTAAAATTGTCTCAGTGCTTAACTAATTAAGCACTACGCCATGAAGGCGTATGGTGGGAGTGGATATATACGTCCACATTTTCTTGATCTCAGCACTAGCTAGAGGTGAGTGGTCAGCTTCACGCCCCGGCAACTTTACCACCGGTGAAAGCGCCCCCGGTATCCATTGGATAGGAGGTTGGCTGGACCCAGAGACGGTCTTGTCGATTTGGAGAAGAGAAAGTTCTTGACACTACCGGGGCTCGAACACCGACCTCTCGGTCGTCCAGACCGTAGCCAGTCGCTATACCGACAATGCTACCCCGGCTTAATTAATTAATTAAGCACAAGGCCAACTTCACTTCACCTTTTCCAGTCACATGCGGATATATAGGTGTAACGTGCTCTAAATAATGTTAGTATCTTCCCACCTCAGACGTTCGCGTCACCAGAAGCTGGAAACAAAGATCAGTACCCCTAGAATGGTACACACATTCCCCCAAAAATGAGCTGATCATTATGTAGCCGGTATTTATTCGCGGTTTATTTAACAATGCGACCGCCTCTTTGGTCTACTGGTCAAAGTTCCTGGCTACAGATCCAGAGGTCCCGGCTTCCATTCCCGGCGCTACCAGATTTTCTGAGAAGTAGTGGGTCAGGAACGGGGTCCGCTCAGTCCCGTGAGGATAATTGTGGAGTTACTTCAATGGAAAAGTAGCGGCTACGGTCTATAAAACCGAGATTAACGGTCATGGGGATCCGTTGCGCTGACCACGCAACACCCTCTATCCGCTAAAGTTGGCACTAACTTCGCCGACAAGCGGCGGTCGCTCGGTCGGTACAGTTCTCTTGCAAATTAAAGCCACGGATTTCTTATTTAACAGTGCTCTCAGCAACTCAGATTATACGGTATCTAACCGTGGATGACCTGTGAATAATGAATTGGAAGGATGTCAAAGGAAACCGTCATAACCTTATTTAAGGTAATACCCCGATATCTACTCTGGAGGGACTGAGTAAAACCACGAACGTCTTAAGTCGAAATAATGGCGTCCAGGCCAAGGATCGAACCGGGCACCTCTCAAACAGAAGTCAGAAGTGTTTCTTTTCCGGATTTGTGTATTATGGTTTGAACTTCAAACAGGGGACGGGCAGACAGGCTGTGCCTTCGTAGCGTCTTGGTCAGACTTAACTCGACTAATCTGGCCTCTGTACTGTCAGTGTCTGAAATTGAATAGGACACATCAGCGTGTGATGTAAGCTGATGATGTAAATCTAATGGGCGGGGGGGGGGTAGGATAACGTAAATACCACACAGAAAAGCACAGAAGCTGCTACTGACGCTGTTAATCAGTTTGGTCCAGAAGTAAACATACAAGAAACTGAGTGCACATTGATGTCTCGCCATCAGAATGCTGGGCAAAATCATGACATGAAGATAGGAAACAGATGTTTTGAAAATGTGGCACAGTTCAGATATTTGGGAACGACGATAACAAATGAAAACCTGATTCAGGAGGAAATTAAGAGGAGATTGAACTCGGGTAATGCTTGCTACCATTCAGTCCAGAACCTTTTGTCTTCTCGTCTGATATTTAAGAGCATAATAACAATTAGAATATACGAAACTACAATTTTGCCTGTTGTTCTGTATGGGTGTGAAATTTGGTTCCTGACATTGAAGGAGGGACATAGACTGAGGTTATTTGAAAACACGGTGTTGAGAATATTTTGACCCAAGGGAGGTGAAAAAAATAGGACGCTGGAGGAAACTGCATAATGAGGAGCTTCATAACTTGTACTCTTCTTTAAATATAATTAGAATGATGAAGTCAAGGAAGATGAGATGGGCAGTGCATGTAGCACGCATGGGATAGAAGAAGAATGCTTGTAGAATATTGGTGGGAAAGTCAGAATGAAAGAGCCCGACTTGAAGAGCTAGATGTAGTTGGGAGGTCCATATTAATCTTAGAGAAATAGAATGTCGGGGATGTAGGGATTGGATTAAGATGGCATAGGATAGACACCAGTGGCGGGCTCTTGTTAACATAGTAGTGAACCTTCGGGATCCGCAAGATATTGGTGATTGAGTATTATTATTATTATTATTGGAGGGGTCGGTTTCCCCATGCACCGCGACCAGTGGTCTATTGTACGCCCCCTCTGTGATATTCTACCAGTCTCTATACCCTACCGATACGGGTGCGTGCCATCAGTCCCGACTCAGCCAGCGAGTTCGGCCTCTACTGGCTCAGCGGTATCTCTCGATGCTTCCCCCATCTATCAGAGGCGTGAGAGACTACCGTTGGGCGGGAAATGTCCGATCAATTTGGCTCAGTGGTCCCCTTGGGACATGAGGTTCTTTTACGTGCCGTAAAGCCCTCCCGGAGGACTTGTTCCCTGAATTTTTCCGCCCTTAAAAATTGCACGACCTCCGCCGGGTTTGAACCCGCGTACCTTGAGTCATGAGGTGGGAACGTTACCCCTAGACTACGGAGGCCGCTGAATTTTTGAGTAGCTGATCTACTGGAGGCTTCTCTGTGGATTGGTGTGTCAGGAGCATGGAAGGGTTCCGATGGATACCTCTTTTTGATGGCCATGTTTAAGTTCTCCCCAGACTTGGCTAGACAGGCGAGTTGTAATAAGAAATCGTATAAACCCGCGGGAATTGGCGTACACAGCTTATCGTAACTGTAACATTTATTGCTGCAGCAAAGCCTGGAAGGCTGGTTTCGGGTTGTTACAGCCACTGTAGGCGAATTTTATATCTGGCACTTCGTTATGTCTGTCATTGCGTCTCACTCGGCGGTGTAGTCCCGAGACATGAAACGGCAGACAGAAGGAAACTGTCTTCCGCGCGTGTCAGTAGGCATTGCTGGATACGTGTAATGGCAAGGAGTTGCCCACATTTGACATTACTGAATAAACAGTGGCATGACTGCCATGATCAGACTGTAATGGTGTGGAAATGTAGTCCATGGGTACCTAACTGAAGTCTTACGCCATGGAGCGCTGTTATCCCTTGGGGATCCGTGGTTTGTTATTTGTTGAGATATCATTTATGGGTTGGACTGGAGAAGGACAGTGAAAGAAATAAGGATAAAGAGGAAAGGAAGACGAACGAATGGAAACTAATAGAAGATAAAGAGGAGGAGAAAAGAAAAAGAAGATGAACGGAAGAGTGAAACAAGGAAAATGGCAGAAAGGAAGAAAAAAGAGAAAGCAGAAAAGATGGAAAGGAAACCAAAATGCAGAGACGGGAACAGCAAGAAATAAGAAAGAAAGAAAAGAAATATCATGGAAGAAGGAAAGAGGGGGACAGAGAAAGAAACAGCGAAATGTAGGAACTAAAACAAGAGGAAAGTCACGAAGAAGAGATATGAAAGAAGAGAAGAAATGAAATGAAGACAAAAACAGATACCAAGAAGGCCAAGAAGTTGAGTCATTCTCAACCGGCAGTGAAAGAAATTTCGTAACAGTATAGCTCAGTCAGTGTAGTGATTACACTACTACCGGCTGGACGGCCAGAAATCGGGGGTTCGAATCCCCAGCAGAGGCAAATTATTTTTTCTTAACGTCCAGACCTGCTCTGGGGCCCACCCAGCCCCTTGCACAATGGTTACCGGAGACACTTGAAAGCAGCCGGACGTGAAGCCGACCGTTCACCGCCATCTAGTACCGAGGTTAAGAATGCGTGGAGTTTTACCTCCACTCACTCGTGCGTTGTCATGGTGCTTAATTAAGCGCAGGGACATCTTCAAATTTCACTGCAAGCACGAATGGGACTGTAATGCTCGTAGTAACTCCACAAAGACACTAACCCTGAAGAAGCTAACTGTAGTGTTTTCCGAACCCTTGAAGAGATCTCAACGTGGCGTATTATCGATGTCCAGCAGCGTAAAGCTAAGGACACAAATTGTGTATATTCTGTGTCCAAAATATTTTAAACAGCGCGCCATGATCAGGCAGTGACGTAGAGAATTACGTCATCAGATTCTGTTTTCAGCATACGATGCGTAACGTAATCGCCATTCCAGAGATCTCGAACACACACAGGGACTTTTCCTCCGTAAGGTTGCCTACTCAACGTGTGACGTAACGTCAGAGATGTTTTAGACAAAGATTAGTGAGATATTTGAGGAATCCAGAGAACAATGAACTACTGTTACCATACGTAGTCGTGTTCTGCAGCCTTACGACCGTATGGTTCATAAGAAAGTTACCCACTTCATTCTATTTTAAGCCACTACAACCCGTGGCACACCTAAATCCATAAACACAGCACTAATACACTTTGAGAAGGAAGCTGTGTTATGTTGTTTACATTCCGACATGAAAGGGGAGACGATGGAAGAGGATGAAATAAAAGAACAATTATGTAATTTCCGTTCACACATTCGTTTTGTCAGAATACCATTAACATGGCGTTTCGTTTTGGGGGGAAATGCGTGTGTATTTCCGTCTCATTGGTTGGGGGAAGGGGGTAGAGACAGGCTGCAACAGAACACAGGGGTTCACCCTCTGAATACCTGTCCAATTCCAACGTCAGTAGTTTCCGAAATTAATCTCAATTTATTACGCTGTGCTAGTGTAATTCCCGTTGAAAATCCGGCAGAAAGTCTTATAATAAATTGTTATTATTTGCCATCGTCTCTGTGGTACATACGCTTACTTCCTTCTCCACTTATCATGTACGTACAACACAGCCTTTTTTGTCTCAGAACAATATTCCGTGTACAATGGGAACAAAGACGTCATCGCCAGTTAGTGACGTGTACGGTTACATCAACATTATGAAGTTACTGGACTCTTTTTACCATGCTTGCGGTATTCATACGCCTGTGGGGATATTCGGACGTGATTCTTCCGTCAGATCGCTTACTCAAGGCATGATGTACCCGGGTCGCAGATCAGGTGTCATTATTCTCCAGTCATGTAACATGTGTTCACAGTAGGNCCCCCCCCCCCCACTGAAAACATTATTGTATTCCGGCACAAAGCAGTGACGTTGCCACACTCATTCATGGAGCTGAGCCTTTCTCGAAGTCACCAATTGTGCAGATACTCAAGAATTTCCCATCAATTTATGGAACCCGAAGTTTCATTACCGTGTTCACTGGTCCCTATCCTGAGCCAGATTGATCCAACCCATACCATCCCACCCTCTCTCTGAGATCCATTTCCTAATTTTCGAAATAAAAAAAAACGTGAACCCTTACAGATCCATTGCGGTTTAATTACGAGACTGTGCATTGCTAGGCTCTCTCCTTCGCTTCCCGCAAGCCAATCGAAACGTCTAAATCATGGGGGGGCGTGCAGGTTTCATAAAGCACGTGTGAATACGCATATTTGCTAGAAATGACGACAGCTGACGACGGAAAGAATGCCGCTGTCAGAGCCACCTACCAGCGGAATGAATACTGCTTGCAGCCAGCGCCATCAGCGTTCTGTCGGCGTACTCTGGTACTATAATCTGACACAGCATTACGATGGTGTATGGAGAGAGCAACAACAAGATGCGGCCGCAATAAAACACGCGTGTGGAGGCCGGCCGTGACCTTTTCCCAGCGTGGCCGCCGGCGAGCTCAAGGGGTAAACATATGTAGGCTTCTAGTAGATAACACAGAATTGACACTACACAAAACTGTAATTTTGCCTGTGGTTTATATGGATGTGAAACTTGGTCTCTGACATTAAGGAAGGAACATAAACTGAGGGTGAAGAAAGTTGTCTTCTGGGTTTAGGCACCGTGTATTCTTCGTTTTGGCCGACGTTTCCTGTAGGCACTGGCCGTTCCCCCTCTCCCTTAGTCACACACCATATATGGCCTTAATCGCTCTCCACTGCTCCCATTGGTCCGTTCTCCCTAACCACCCCCCTGCCTACTTCGTATATAAGCAGCACCTTCCACATCCTATCACCACAGCTACTGCTCTCCGCAGCTATTCAACTGCTCTGAAGATGGAGGCGCTACGTTCCTCCGAAACGTCGGCCAAAACGAAGAATACACGGTGCCTAAACCCAGAAGACAACTTTCTTCATTGTCATCGCCGTGAAAACCTCAAAACTTACATAAACTGAGGGTGTTTGAGAATAGGGTAAAAAGGTAAAGTTGTCCCATGAAGGCGTATGGGGAGTGGATGCAGAGATCCCTCAGCCCCAGTTGGATGAAGGTGAGTGGTCAGCTTCACGCCCCGGTCGCATTACCCCCGAGGAAAAAGCCCCCCTTTACCCATTAGATAGGAAGTTGGGTGAACCCCAGAGCCGGTCTGGACGACATGAAAAATGAGAATTCTTGCCCCACCGGGATCTGAACTCCGACCCCTCCGTCATTCAGACCGTGGCCAGTCGCTATACCGACTGAGCTATCCCGGCTCCTTGAGAATAGGGCGCTGAACAGAATATTCGGACCCAAGAGGGATGAAGGGATTGGAAGTTCGAGAAAACTACATAATGAGGAACTTCATAATTTGTAATCCTCGCCAAATATAATTATTATGACAAAGTCAAGGAGGATGAGGTAGGTACAGCATGTAGCACGCACAGGGAGAAGAGGAATGCGTGCATGATTCTGGTGGGAAAACTGGAAGGAAAAAGACCACTAGTAAGACCTAAAGTTAGGTGGGTGAATAATAAGAGGATAGGGACCAATTGAGGGCTCTTGTGAACACGGTAATGAATTTTCAGGTTTCATAAAACGTTGAGTTCTTGAACAGCTGAGCAACTGTCAGCTTTTCAAGAAGTAATCAGCTCAGTGGACTTAGTTGGTTATAGTGAAGTGACAGCGCAATGAGGAGGTCATACAGTGTATGTCTGTCGGTCGATCCGCATTTCGTTTCCGAAGCAATTAACAGTTTGGGATTAAATTTGGTGTTGGAGGGGTCTGCATTAAACGTTACGGTCCCAGATAATCCTTGCTGTACATAGAGCTCAACCGAATTTAATCGAGTTCTCGTACATAGGCCACTTTTGCTGAAATTCGAATCACGCCCACACCGAACCCATAAGCCTCATCGTCGGGACAATACGTGTAATCAAATAAACCACTGCTTCACGAAGCGCAGAGCAATTGGCTTATGTTATCATTACCCTGGCGCCGTAGGCAACCCTCAGCTTCGATTTCAAGCAATTGCATCGCTTCCAGGTCTCTGTTTAGGTCTACTTATCTTAAAATGGGCACTGCCCGGTTCCCTGCTTATAATTTTGATTTTTTTTTTGAGAATAGTCTGCTTCAAGATTATATTTGAATTCGATAGATGCAACGTTCTGGATGCGTAGTAGAGAGGTGCTCGGTTCGAATTTTGGCCAAGACTTGATTAAAATGCGTCCACTCTATGAACCAAGATACGTCAAACATTTGTAGGTAACTTTACGGAAAAAAAATCCCCATGAAAAGAAGTTTAAATTTCCCACATGCATGTGAATGCAGGGAGTATGCTTAAAATGGAATCCGGTGGCTCTCCAATGATGACGTAACGGTTTCGTCATTAACTGGTTATGACGCACTCTCGTTCCCATAGCGGACGGAGTATATAAGGAATGTTGTTCTTCAAACAGATTCCGAAATTGTATATTTATCAGACTACAATCCCGTCCTTCCGACCCTCTCTGTGGTCTAGTGGTCAGAGTTCCTGGCTACAGATCCAGAGGTCCGGGCTTCGATTCCCGGCGCTACCAGATTTTGTGAGAAGTAGTGGGTCTGAAACGGGGTCCGCTCAGCCTCGTGAGGATAATTGAGGAGCTACTTGAATGGAAAAGTAGCAGCTCCGGTCTAGAAATCCGAGATTAACGTCCTCGGGGACTCGTTGCCCTGACAACGCTACGACCTCTATCGGCTAAAGTTGGCAGTAACTTCGCCGACAAGCGGCGGTCGCTAGGTCGGTATAATAATTGGCACGGGAAGCCGAAGTACTCGGAGAAAACTTGCCCCAGCGCCACCTTTGTTCACTCCCAAATCCCATATGATCTGACCTGGGCTTGGTCTAGGGCCGCCGCTGTAGAAACCCGGAAACTAACCTCCTCAACTATGCAACTTCATGTCAGATATACTTTCACGCGAGTTCTTTTCTTTCCGTAAGGTTGCCTACATGAAGTGTGACGTAACGCTAGTTCGTGAAGTGGATGGAGTATAGGTGACAGGAAGAGAGGCGTTGAGAATAATGTTCAGCATTAAGCGCAGTCGAGATGAGAAGAAACGCTGCTTCGCGTCTATCAGCCGAGCTCACTCCGTGTAATCGCCGGCACCATTTATCAACAAGACAGTACACAGATAGTGGTCGGTCGGTCGGTCGGTTGGTTGGCGGAGACTCGTCCTGGGCCGCGATATCGTTCGATAGCTCCGAAACTGAAGTCTGTTAAACATTTTCTCCCTCTCATGTCCAAATTCCAGTTTACTAACCCTGATAAACGTCTGAAATCATTTTGAACTGTCACACGCATCGCTCCGTTTGTTAAGTATATGCCAACATAAATATCAAAGTTCGGAGCGTATTCAATTAACTAACTTCATGGAGATGAGATATTTGGGGGGAGGGGGGGAAGCCAGTAGTTCTCAGCCGCTCTAAAATCAGTATATGCAGCCAAAAAGCTACGAACTGGACGGTCGGGGTTTAGAGTCCCGTCAGGGGCACAGCGTCCATACCGGTTCTGGGGCCCACATAGTTTTCTAGCCAGTGGTTACCGACGACTCCTTACCTAGAGGTAAAGCGGTCCGGACGTGAAGCTGATCACTCACCTCCAGCTAGTGCCGCGGTGAAGAAAATATGGATCTATACATTCACTCCCCCCCTACGTCTTCATGACTTAGTGCTTAATTAGTTAATCACAAGAACAACTTTAACTTTTACATAGTTAGAGAGATAGGATGGGGTGATATGTACAGGATTCATCTGGCTTAGGATAGGGACCAGTGGAGGGTTCTTGTGAACACGGTAATGAACCTTCGGGTTCCATAAAATGCTGGGAAGTTCTTGAGTAGGTGCAGAACTGGCGGCTTCTCAAGAGGGGCTCAGCTCCATGAGTGAGTGAAAGAATGCCGAAACAAGTAACGAGATAACAGCCAAGGGGACGCAGATGCAATTTCCGTCTGAGGGGGAAAAATGATGAAATTGTGAGGCCGGAACAGGCTCGCCCTAATCTGTGTAAGAGGAGGAAGAAGAAGAAAACCAACATCCAATCATTGGACGCTGTATAGTGTGAGTTACGGATCGTGTCAGTGTATAAACTACAAACAGAGAAACATACTTTACCAAGTCACATTCCAAAAAGTAGAGATTTCTTCGAAGTGTTCTTTCTCCGCTGCGGGTCCTCTGAAGATTCCTGTGTCTTCTTTTCCTCCGGGAATTCAGTTGCGGTCTGGCGCGCCGTAAGATTCTTAAGGGTGAGAGTCGCATGTCATTCCTACTTTAGGCTGCCATCTGGCGTGCGTTACATCACTCACTCACTCATGGAGCTGAGCCCTTCTTGAGAAGCCGCCAATTGTGCAGCCACTCAAGAACTTTCCAGCACATCGTGGAACCTGAAAGTTCATTACCATGTTCACAAAAGCCCTCAACTGGTCCCTATCCTGGGCCAGATCAATCCAATGCATACCATCACATGCTATCTCTCTAAGATCTATTTTAATATTGTCCACCCACCTACGCCGTGGGCTTCCCAGTGGTCTCTTTCCATCTGATCCTCAAACGAAAACTCATCTTCCTTATTGTTCTGGCATTTAAGTACGGAATTAAGCAGCTGACTGCCACACGGTAAGTTGGTTTGTGCTGTGGGTCCGTCTCGTGACGTGCTCCAGCTCTGGAACGCAAGAGTGATATTAATAGATGTCTCTCAAAGTTTATATTTGTTCTTGCCGGAAGTTTTCTTGCTCTGTAGAATTCTTTATGTAACTGCGAGCCGGGATAGCTCAGTCAGTACAGTGACTATGGTACGGGGTAGGCGACAAAGGAACCGGTGTTCTAGTCCTACCGGTGGAAGGTTTTTCTGTACTCCACATCTTCCACACCGACTGAGGCCAACTAAGTGTTTATGCAGTTGTGAACCCCTATAGCTCAGTCGATATATTGATTGGAATACGAGCTGGACAACCAAGGAATCAGGGTTTGATCCCTGGGAGAGGCACAGATGTAATAGCGTCTATATGGGCCCTGGGGCGTGTTAGCTTCATCCAGTTGACGCCGTGGGTTCTTTCCATAGGGCTAAAGTGGCCAGGGCGTGAAACTCACTAGTCATTTCTAACCAGAACTGAGGTTAATAATGCCTGGAGTTATATATATATATATACCCCTCCATAGAACTTCATGGCGCAGTACTTAATTATGCACAGGGACAACTTTGTTTGTTTAATGTAGTTGCACATTATGAGACGATACTGTGATGACGTGCACATATGGAGAGTAGCTGGGGACATATTAAATAAGAAAGTTACAGATAGCTGACAAGGGGTGATCTTCTAGATTGGTTGTTTGTCGTGGGTCTAAAGCGATTTACTTCAGTGTACTGTCCAGTCATTAAACTGGACAAAACTTAACTTCCTTGGTCTGTAACCAGCGAAAAGCATGCTCAGAGATGAAGCCCCCAATTTAAAGACCGATGTTATGATAATGTGCTGCGTGACAGGGTTATCGCACATCACATTGTGTGGTGATAGATGGGTACGGATCTGTGGTTGAATGTTGAATAGCAGGGGTAAATGGAAGAAACTAGAAGAAACCCCAATTATAGTATCACTTCGTCCACTAAGAGTCTCACATATAGTTACCTGGGGTTGAACCAAAGGCTCCAAGGTTATAAATCGTCGTCTGTGTAACATATGGAACGGCTGTTGGCTGGAGAGATTGAGGAAGACGAAAGAAACTTTGTCATATAAGCTGGTAAACCCGTCTAGATTCGAACTGAGCACTACAAAAGTGAAGTATAGTATTCATATGCAATAAATAAATGCATATACTTCACAGAAATACAGACGTGCGTGTTTATTTAGGGTTATATTTTAGCCGATTAAATGGAAAATGTTCAAAATATAGACGCATCCTCTTTGCAAAACGCACGTTTCTGTGAAATAGTAATTCAGATATTCTTCTTAACGAGTCCTATCCAGTTTTCATTTAAATCCATGTAAACTGAGTCTAGAACATGTTTGAGAACACGGAATAAAGAGTGATTCTAAATTACTGTCGGCGTTTACGCAGCCTATAATTTTCAAACAGGAAAAAACAAAAGGAAACTGCTTACGTAATATGAAAGTGTAACTCAAAGAGTTTTATTGCATACAGAATAAATACTGCAGAATGCTAAACAACTTCGATATGCCCAGCTTTATTTTGCTGTTTCTGGGTTGAAAATTATAGCCCACGGAAACCCCGACAATAATTTAGAATCACGTACATTTAGTAGGCAACCTTACAAGGAGGAAAGTCCCTGTATGTTCAGTGAGATCTCCGGTATGGGGATTTTTGTTCTCATCTTTTGTAAAAGGTAAAGTTTACCTTGTGCTTAAGTAATTAAGCACTACGCGATGAAGGCGTATGGGGGAATGGATGTATAGAGCCATATTTTCTTGACCTCGGCACTAGTTGGAGGTGAGTGGTCAGCTTCACGCTCCTGCCGCTTTACCCCCGGACAAAGAATCCCGGTACCCATTGTGTAGGAGACTGGGTGGGCCCCATAGCCGGCCTGGACGACGTGGAGAAGTGACCTCATCGTGTGTTCAAAACAAAATTTAGTTACTTTCTATTGATGACGCAAAGATCTGCGTCACTGATGATGATGATGATGATGATTCTTACCGTCCCCCTCGTGTAACCTCAAGCCACACCGGTTGCTGTTACTCTTTACCTTCCTTACTTTCACTTGTTGTTCTCACCACTGCCGTCGTTGGTCGTGGAGCTCGCAGCTAGGTCGGCTTTAGCTGGCTCCACCGCTTCTCCAACTCCACCACTTCTCTTCACTATGGAAAGGGTATCTGGTCCGGGACTTGGACTGGATGGTTATGGGCGCCAGCAACTGTGGGTACAGCTGCAAAGTGAAGGGAAAAGGTGGACGGGGTGGGAGCTGATGATGATCGGGCTAGCAGTGGTTGGTGTGAGACTCTGGCTCAGGTCGTTTAGGGCCTTACTCCGACGAGGAGGAAAGAACACACGGGACACACAAACACTTGGCACCACTTAACTTTATTGACTTTTTTTAATCTGCGCGCCTCTGAGATACATTTCAGTGCGTTACTCTACTGTAATTCCACCCGTTGCTCGAACACTAATTTTACTTAACATACGAGTGAGACAGACAGACGCGTCCGGTCAGTTGAACCGTTCTTACGAGCCTCTCCACAGGAACTGACTCTCTGTTTTTGAATATTCAGAGGTCCTGCCAAAATTTGAGGAAGGCCTCATTGTCATCTTCCAAATCTCCGGGTTGGCTGAATTTAGAAGGGGGAGGGGTTCGATAGATTTCTCATTCCTCCACTGGTCAGCTGTTTCGCGGCGAGAGTTGGGGTTCACACGCTTTCGCCGTCTTTCTGACCCGGGGTGGATTGAGAGGGTTCAATCTAACGGTCTCCTAAGAGTAGGTCCGTGATGAATCAGGTGTTGTAAATTGGCCCCTTTCCTCTACTAATAAAACAATTCGCCGCTCCTTTCTAAAGGCAGGTTTTAGCCTTTGGAGAGTTATGACCGTTAGAGGGCCACCTCTCTCTAGTGACAAAAGTTCTTTTCAATGTCTTTTGGACATATTTATCTTATTAGTACATATGGCGCTTTCTAAAAGTAAGGAGAGTGTCGGGCTGGTTTGGGTTTAGTCCGGGGATTGCGACCCATCATAAACTTTACCATCCCGGAACTGCGAAAAGGGTTCAGGTCCCGTTGGTTGGAGTGGGGTGTGAGGTATTGCCTCTGCTTTGATGTAGCGACAAGTACCGACCCACGTGAACAAAACACTGGAGCCCTTTGCATTATACGGTTACATGATGATGATGATGATGATGATGATGATGATACAGCATAGGGAAAACTAGAAGCATTAAGTTTTCCCTGCGGTTTCCCTGCCTGCATCCGCCATTTTATCGTTCTGCGAACTCCTCTGCCTCCATGAAAAGTATTTTCATTGCGAATATCCCTGGGCCATCCTCGCTAAATAACCCATCAGGCCGACAGATGAATTGTGGAGACAAATACGTGCCAGTCCGCGTGCCGTTCGCGTCTCTTGGATTGCGCGGAGGTGATTTCATCTGCCGTCCCGTTGTTTTGTTTCTGTCGCAGTGCCCCAAGTGAAAAGAGACATTTAAAAAAAAGCTTATCTGTTGATGTGAAACTAATAATGATGATTATGGTTTTGTCGTTGGCTATTTAACGACACTTTCAGTATCAAGAATATATAGTTACGGATGGTAGGATGATGAGCTTTTGTCTTCTTGTCTGCTGTCCAAAAACATAAAAATTAGAATATACAAAACTATAATTTTGCCTGTAGTTCTGTATGGGTATGAAACTTGGTCTCTGGCATTAAGGGAAGAACATAGACTGAGGGTGTTTGAGAACAGGGCATTGAGAATATTTGGACCGAAGAGAGATGAAGTGACGGGAGGTTGGAGAAAACTGCATAATGAGGAGCTTCATAACTTGTACTCTTCTCCAAGTGTAATTAGAATGATCAAGTCAAGGAGGATGAGGTGGGCAGGGTATGTAGCATGAATGGGGAGACGAGGAATGCATGTAGGATACTGGTGGGAAAGCCAGAAGGAAAGAGACCGTTAGGAAGACCAAGGCGCAGGTGGGTGGATAATATTAAAATGGATCTTAGAGAGATAGGATGGGATGGATTGGATTGATCTGACTCAGGATAGGGACCAGTGGAGGGCTCTTGTGAACGCGGTAATCAACCTTCTGGTTCCAAAATATTCTGAGAATTTTTTTAGTAGCTGCAGAATTGGCGGCTCCTCAAGAAGGGCTCAGCTCCATGAGTGAGTAAGTAAGGAAGATGAATTGGAAGGGATCTGGAATGAAACTGTCGGTAGCCGATCTCTGTGCTTGTCGCCTGCTCCCTGATGGTTACTTTCATGCCTTATACTTCGTCCCTGAAGATGGAGTCAGTATTTTCCTCAGAAACGTGGGTAGATATGTACCAGTTTATAGACTTTGTTCAGAGACAAAACCTTGAAGGGACATACGTTGTTCTTGTTCAGAAATTGGGTAAACTTTCCCCTTGTCTTTGTGGGGATCATAGTTCAGACATCGCTACCCATGTTCATCTTATGAAACCATCTTCTTTACGTAAATAATGCTTCAAGACAAGGGAAACCAATTTTGTTTCAAGGAGAAGACTTTAAAAAGGTGAAGTTGGCCCTTACTTACTTACTAATGGATGGCAGCGCCATAGCTCAAGCGGTTAGTGGCTGGCTCACCGCTGCGGCCCGGGTTCGATCCCGGGTCTGGTCAAGTGGGATATGTGGTGGACAAAGTGGCGCTGAGGCGGGTTTTCTCCGAGTACTTCGGTTTCCCCTGCTAATCTTTATTCCACCAAATTCTCCATCATCATAATCACCCGGGACAGGTACAATAGGCCAATCAGTGGCCGCCGTGCCGAGTGGACCCAACCCCACTCCAACACCCACTAAGCGAATTACTTACTAATGGAGCTGAGCCCTTCTTCAGAAGCCGGCAATTCTGCAGCTACTCACGAATTTCCGAGCACTTTATGGAACCCAAAGGTTCATTACCGTGTTCACAAGAGCCCTCCACTGGTCCCTATCCTGAGCCAGACCAATCCAGTCCATACCATCCCATCCTCTCTAAGATCCATTTAACATTGTCCACCCGCCTACGTCTTGGTCTTCCCAGTGGTCTCTTTCCTTTTGGCTTTTCCACTAATATCCTATATGGATTCCTTTTCTCCTCCATTCGTGCTACATGCCCTGCCCACCTGCTCCTCCTTGACTTCATCATTCTAATTATACTTGGAGAACCTTTGAAACTGTACGGCTGAGAACTAGCTTGTGTGGATGCGGTTTGCTGTAACTTCCGGCGCTCCCTCGGATGCAGTTGTTGGCTGAGTCACTGGCTGAACTTTAGGGATCTGCAGCCTCCTAGATGGGCAGGAGGTTGTCGCATTGACGTTCTTAGAATTATTAGAGAACTTGGCAACAATGTTGAATACTTGTTTCTACTATATGTTTTGTTTTGTTTTTATTTCCCCCCCCCCCACATTTCTCAGTGTATCACAATAGTCCTTTGCATAACGCAGTGTTGTAACTATACTAAGATTCAAACAAGACGGCGCATGACTTTGTGCGCAGTAGCGAATATGGTCACGTACAGTCATCATTGCTCGTAGCTTTCACTTGTGGCTTCCACAGCTTACTGAGACGTTTACGCAGGTAAAGTGTTTCAGGCGATGGTTACATTTTAATTCCATTTCATGGGGGGAGTGGATATGTAGATCCACTTCTTCTTGACCTCGGCACTTGCTGGAGGTGAGTGATCAGCTTCACGACCCTGCCGCTTTACCACCGGAGAAGGAGTCCCCGGTACCCATTGGATAGGAGGTTGGGTGGACCCCAGAGCCGGTCTGGACGACGTGGAGAAGAGAAAATTCTCGACCCTACTGTAGCCCGTAGCCAGTCGCTGTACTACCACGGCTGCATCGTGTAGGTACCGGAAGCTTTTTCTGACCACTCATCTTCATCTGTTGTCGAGGTTAAGCATATATGTGGAGCTATGCCACCACTTCCCTCTGCTTGACCATGATGTGTTCAGTTAAGGATATGGAGAAGTTTAGTTTGTGTTTAGGGATCAAGGGCCTACATATGACTTGTTTTCTAGTATGTTCAGCAAGTTATGGAACTTGAAGTTTGTCTCGGTATTCCTGCCAGGTAGGCAGGAACCGGAACAGTGTTGCCAAGTTCTTTTGTAAATTAATGCATGATTTGTAGTTATTAATTTATGGCCGCGTCCGGGTGAATCTACTTATGTCGATCATTAAATGGACACTCATTTTCACCACGACGGAATATATAAGTTTATACGAATCGAAAGTTTGGCAACCCTGTTTTAGGTGACGTAGTGTGTTGCTTTCAGGAGCACTTCAGCGCCGTACACAAAATGTAATAGTTTCCTGTTTCACGTAAACGCAATTAATGGAAATTAAGCTCATCTCATGTGACTAATTCAATTCATTAATTATGTGCGCAGGATTCTCATTTGGAGCTCGGTGCTGTGGCGCGTGATGACGTATTAAAGGTGCCACTCTCTGTCGTCAAGTGTCAGCAAAAAGTCCTTATAAATTAAAGCCTGTGAGGTAGTTTCATTAGCGTCGAAGTAATCTATTTTGTAACGTATATCTGCTAGTTTTATTAGCCGCTAATAACCCTGTATGCCGCGTATAGAGAGCAATTAGAGGCCGTGTGCAACTCTGACGTATGTATCTCCAGCAGAGTGGGCTAAGCAGATCTGCAGGATAATTGCACGAGACGATGCTCCAACTTATGACACGAAGGATGTTATTTATGTAACAAAGCGATGAATTAAACCGGCTTCGCCGAACAAATTGACTCAACCGGTAACGTTTTTCACATGTATTCTTCAGATTTCGGGTTCGAATCCCCGCCGAGCCACCGACTATCTTGACTGAGGCTTCTCGCAACTTTTTTTCGTTTCGGATATGTACTAGGATAGTACCTCTCATTGATACCACTATCGCTTCCTTATACATTATTTTGGGGGGCAAGAGGTAGCGTAGTTTGAGGCACTATGCTGCAAGCCGGAAGGTCGCGGGTTTGATTCTCCGTGAGGTCACTGGAGTTCTCAATTGACCTAATCCTTTCAGCGGCGCTGTGGACTTAGCGTTGACTCAGCCTCTAACAGAAATGAGTACCAGAAATCTTCCTGTGGGTAAAGGGCGGCCGGCGCGTAAGACTGACAACCTCACCGCCATCTGTGAGCCGATTGTCTAGAAAATGTGGGAGCCTCGACGTCTCACAACCCTATGGGCCCCCACGGCCTGTTACAGGGATAGTTTTCCCCCATATTATTTTCGGTTCACACTGGATTACACTGGCCTCGCGGTGTAAGGCATGAAATGTCTTCGCCCGCTCAAACACTGTGGTAATGGGTTCGAATCCCACTCAAGGCATGGATGTTTTTGCATTTATTCTATGTTTATGTTGTGCTGTGTAGATAGCGGCCTTCCTACAGGCTGATCCACCGTCCAGGGAGTCTTCAGGCTGTTTATAACATTAAGATACTGAAGTGAAAGGAAGCGTCTAGGAAATTTTGAAATGAATGAATGGATAAATCCTCCAAACATTCGGCTGTATGCAGTCTGAGGTTCTGTTAAATGAATCAAAAATAGATGGAGTCCGTCTACTCTGTGAGCCACAGTTGCGTCATCCCAGATGCCTGTGTATGTCTGAATTTCCCACTGGCTTATGAATACCGGAAGTGCAATAAGGCTCTAATGGTGACGTAACGGTGTACCTCTCTGACTTCTGTTGGCATGCCCTCGTTCCCGCACTGAGATGCAGTTATGCAGCCCGATACACACCACACACAATTCCTCCTTCGACCATTTCTTAACAAATTCAACCAAAAGGTAAAGTTATCCCTGTAACAGGCCGTGGAGGCCCATAGGTTTGTGAGTCGTCGAGGCTCCTACACTTTCTAGACAATAGGCTAATAGATGGCGGTGAGGTCAGAATTACGCTCCGGCCTCCCTTTACCCGTAGGAAGATTTCTGGTACTCATTTCTGTTAGAGGCTGAGTCGACGCCAAGGCCATAGTGCGGCTGGAAGGATTAAGTAAATTGAAAATTCCAGTGACCTCATCGGGAATGGAACCCGGGATCTTCCGGCTTGTAGCATACGTTTTGCTTGGTTTTGATTCGTAAACTNCATTGACCGCATGCCAGAAAACAATGAAACTTGAGACAAGTGGCCCCCAAACTAGGTTACCCATACCGAAATATTAGCATCAGGTTTTAAAATAGGGCGGTTAAAACGCGTATGAATAAAATAGAGGGGCAATAAAAAAGGGTAATGACCAAAGTAATAAAACAAACTTCGCTGTTCCGTGACCGAGTCAGAGATGAAGTCCCATACAGAGGATGTGATAATGTGCTGCATGATCATGACAATCGACCGCCTCTGTGCTCTAGTTGTCAGAGGTCCTGACTACAGATCCAGAGGTCTCGGGTACGATTCCCGGCGCTACCAGATTTTCTGAGAAGTAGTCGGTCTGGAACGGGGTCCCCTCAGCCTCGTGAGGATAATTGAGGAGCTATTTCAAGGAAATAGCGGCTCCGGTCTAGAAAACCGAGGTTAACGGCCGTGGGGATCCGTTGCGCTGACCACGCGACATCCTCTATCCGCTAAAGTTGGTACTAATTTCGCCGACAAGCGGCGGTCGCTCGGTCGGTATAGTTCATTTGATCATGACAGTCATACACCTCAGGGGGTGACAAATCAGTATGTAATAATTATAGAATAATTATTAACAAGGGGAACAAATGGAGTGGAGGCCTAGCCCCACCATTTTTAACCTCGACACTAGATGGAGGTGAGTGGTCAGCTTCATGCTTCTGCCACTTTAACCCCAGTCTGGTTAGGCCCCAGAGCTGCTCTGGATGCGGTAAAGAAGGGAAAGATCTCTTACCCCTGCCGGGAATCAAACCCGAATTCCCCGGTTCTACAGCCTGTCGCTATACCGACTGAGATATTCTGGCACAATATATAATATTAAATTTACTGATGTTGAGGGATTCATAGTGAATTTAAGCCTTTATGAATTTAAGATCAAGTACCTAATATTCTATAAATTGGTTCTTAACTCTCAGAAAACGAATGCTATTTCCATTACATAAAACTGACCGCGGGTGTTGATAGAAATAAAAAGTAAGTAAAGCTATCCCTGTACCAGGCCGTGAAGGCCCATAGGGTTGTGAGACGTTGAGGGTCCCACATTCTAGACAATCGGCTCAAAGATGTCGGTAAGGTTGTCAGCCTTACGCGCCGGCCGCGCTTTACGCCCCAGGAAAATGATTTAATTAATTCCTGGTACTCATTTGTGTTAGAGCTGAGTCAACCCCAGAGCCATAGTGCGGCTGGAAGGATTAGGTCAATTGAAAAAATCCAGTGACCTCATCAGGACTTGAACCCACAACCTTCCGGCTTGTAGCATAGCCCCTCAACCAACTACGCTACTACGTGCCCCCGTTGATAGAAATAAGTTTTATTTATTCCTTGAACTAAACAAACCACACAAATAAGACGAGTAGGCTAAGTGATTTAACGTTTGTGGCACACATAGTTACCATTCCGCTATAAGGATTTAAAATAATCTTTCTTACTTCTCTCGTATTCCTCTCCAGTCCTACATGTTATCGAATTATACGTCGAGGCAGAAACTTAACATCACATCCCACTAATAACACGCAGAAATAGCCAATCGTAATACGTCTCCTTTTTATAATATACCATACGTCACATATCGACGTAAAAATATTATTACTGCCCACAGAATAGACACGATACACTGAAACTAATCAATGTTTACACGTTCGTGACCACTTACGTTCATGCAGCGTGTTAAGGCTAGACAATTCGTTGCTATGGTAACCCAAAATTGCGTAATGATAATGGCGATTCTCACGCTTATAGAATTTTGCTTATACGTATATGTATTTACTTCATTTTTATGTCATTCCTGTATTAATATTCAGTTGTTCCCTGTAGCCGATCACAGTGGCCGCACGGTCTAGGGCATGAACTGTCTTCGCTCGCTCGAACGCTGGGATTGTGGGTTCGAATCCCACTCAAAGCATGGATGTCTGTGTGCGTTTATTCTGTGTTTGTGTTCTGTGTGCAGGTAGCGGCCTTGCGACAGGCTGATCCCCCGTCCAAGGAGTCCTACCGATTGTGTGTAGGATTAAGAAACTGAAAAAGCTACCAAAGTCAAACAAAAGGACTGCAGAGCGATAAATAGATAGATAGATAGATAGATAGATAGATAGATAGATAGATAGACAGATAGGTAGACAGATAGATAGACAGATAGGTAGATAGATAGATAGACAGTTTTCTGTAACATTGTAAGTTGGTTAAGCATTGTTAAAGAGACCTTTACATGGTAAAGATTCTTTCTGTAGCTTGTATCTGTGAAACAGACGTTATAACATTTAATGATTGGATAATAGGTGAATAAATATTTGGAAAGAAACAGTGACGGCAAAATCGAGGCACTGCCCTGGAATTTGGTTGGAGGTACTGAGGAAAACTACATGTACGTAACGAGTTACATTTTCCCCATTGTTCTGTATAAATGACCAAGAGACATTCGATTAAGTGTAGGGAATCTGGCACGGCACACAGAGTGTCACTGCTGCCAACATTACGATTTTCGTGTTCCCGTTTTGTAATGTCTGCACGGGTAACGAGGCTGCGTTTGTTTGACATTTTCCTGTGATTAAGCTCTGCCGCGGGCTCTGTTCTGACTCATTCGCGCTTTCATCCAATTACTCTTTCTGTTGATGGCAAACTAGGGCCTAACAATGGAACACATAGCTACTGTACTTTCACGCGTTTCGTTTTTGTTACATTTACCCTCGTTAGTGGTCCGCCATTCATCTCACCAAGTAGTAGACCGTCGATTCGAAGTAATTTACTGCCTCCATCTTCATGGTTGAATAAGCCAAACATGTAGGCCGTGCCATAGCTCAGGTGGTTGCCCGATTCCCACCGCTGCGGCCCAGGTTGAGGTCATGGTGGGATTTATGGTGAACAAAGTGGCACTGGGGCAGATTTTCTCCTAGTACTCTGGTTTTCCCTGCCAATTCTCATTCCACTGACTGCTCCATAGTCATCATCATCTATCACCCGGGGCTGGTACAATAGCCCAAATAGTGGCCGACGTACCAAGTGGACGCAGTCTCACCCCACCCCACACCAAGAAACTAAAAAAAGAAAATTCCGAACAGGTATCCAATAAGAAAGTCACTGAGCTTCTACAAGACTACACGGTATCACGTCTGACAGGATTGTACTCTTCATATTTACCCAATGTGAAAACCTCGAACCTAATTTATTCATAATTTATTTAGTGACGCTCTAAGTAGCTCAGGTTACATAGTGTCGAATAATACAGTGATGGCGGACGGTGACATAACCGTCCAAGTCAACCCGACCTCCTGCTTGAGCGGTTATAGTCGAGATGAGGTTGGGTAAGGATAGGCAACTCGGACGGTAAAGTCTGACTCTGTCTCAAGGGTTGCCTTAACGGGGAAACACCACTCATGCGTCCCACAGCAAGCCACAAAGGTTCACTTTCATGGTAAATGTATATATTTTACTTCGCCAGTTTGTACCCTTAACAGTGAGTTACTTAATTCGCAGAAGCGTCGAGGCATAATGACGTGCTCGATTTCTGCCTCGCCTCAGTTCAGCCACTTCTGATATTCATTTATTATAACGAATTTCCGAAGTCGCATAACACGTGCGTCGACCGATGAAGTTGAAACCAAAATGCAGATTTTTGTAACGTTACGCCTCTGTTCCAGAGGCATAAATTGACTCTCGTGTGGTGATGGTAGCTCGACACTGGATGTTTGGGCCCCCGTATGACTTGCTCTTGAGTCAACACACGTTTCTGTCCCCCTGTAAATATTTGCTGTTTGATTCCCATGGTTACCGTGGAGACGAGGGCCATTTGTGGCTTCAGTGATAGCCTTTCTGTACCTCTGCCTCCGTAATTCCGTCAAGAAGTTTCCATGTATGTTATTAATTATTTATGTAGCGAGATGATGAAACCCCGTTGTGAGCGCTGGCTATCAGAAGGCAGCTCCAGAGTAAATCGACATAGAAGCGCTGTAAACACATGGACAGATCCACATGCAGTTGATGTGAAGTCCTTTACAAAGTACACGATTTGAGATTCTCACAGCAGGTACTATGATGATGTGACGCCGTGTATTCTGATGGAAAGGCAAAAATATCCCTGTAACAGGCCATGGAGGTCTGTGACACGTCGAGGCTCCCACATTTTCTAGACAGTCGGCTCACAGATGGCGGTAAATAAGTCAGACATACGCTCCGGCCGCCCTTTACCCCCAGGAAGATTCCTGTTTCTCATTTCTGTTAGAGGCTGAGTCGACCCCAGGGCCACAGTGCGGTTGGAAGGATTAGGTCAATAGAAATATCCAATGACCTCATCTGGAATCGAACCCGCGACCTTCCGGTTTGTAGCATAGTGCCGGAACCAACTATGCTACCGCGTGCAACTCAAGCTATCATTAAGAAGTAGGAGACAATGTCGGGGCAGTACATTACTCCGAAACGTCAAGGATTTCCACCGCACTCGACGGTGTTACATTCCAGGAGATAATATTCTTGAATTTTTCTCTGTTTAAGGCATTTTTGATGATGCTTCAGTAACAACACCGACATTTTTATGCATTAGAACGGTGTAGGGAAATCTTTATTTTCTGCACCGTGTTGTGTATCATGCTATGCTAGGTGGGCCCCTTGTTACCACGGCATGGCGCGTCCTCAGGTTGCGGATGGAGGAAACCGACTCCAGATATGGAGGCAGAAAGAAAGAGATCACATAGGCGGGTGGACAATATTAAAATGGATCTTAGAGAGATAGAATGGGATGTTATGGATTGGATTCATCTGACACAGGATTGGGACAAGTGGAGGGCTGTTGTGAACACGGTAATGAACCTTCGGGTTCGATAACATCCTGGTAAGTTCTTGAGTAGCTGCACAACTGGCGGCTTCTCAAGAAGTGCTCAGCTCCATGCGTGAGTGACTTGTGTTACGTCAGCATAACGGCTGAGTATAAACCGATATTCAAATGTCTAATTCTCTGTTCGATATTTGCAAGAACATAGAATTTTTGTTTTGAAAAGCAATGCATATTTCAGGCCAACAATTCCTGTCGTCACGAGGTTTTTGTATATACCGATGTCAGTAACAAGCATATACAGTATATTAGGATCATTTGGAAAGGAAATGTTAGTTGTCTAATTTAAGATACTGTCATAGACTGGAGTGCCAACTTTAGCAGATAAGAGGGTGTCGCATGGTCAGCGCAACGAATCCCCACTGCCGTTAATCGCGGTTTTCTAGACCGGAGCCGCTACGTTTCCATTCAAGTAGCTCCTCAGTTATCCTCACGAGGCTGAGTGAGCCCCGTTCCAGACTCACTACTTCTCAGAAAATCCGGTAGCGCCGGTAATCGAACCCGGGACCTCTGGATCTGTAGCCAGGATCTCTGACCACTAGACCACAGAGGCGGTCCAATAATTCGACGACAAGCTGCGGTTGCTCGATCGGTATAGTTCACTTGCGGGCTACAGGCCACGGAGTTTATTTTGCTTGACATGAACTTGAAGGACTGAGGAAAACCTCAGGAAACCAGGTGTCCTGGCCTGTCCTGAATAAAACTGAAGACTGCTACCACCATGCCAACGCGAAATGCACCTGAGCATAACTTCGTAGTGTTTCCAACACACTGTACTCTCGAAATGGATTCAGTATCTGTGTTGCACTGGAGGAAGCAACAAAGGGCATATATCACTGTGGCAATGCGCTGTTGGTAGAACTGCAAAATTCAGTTGAGGCATAAACATGAATGGACATTGCAGATGTGGGGTTGGGGGGGCGGAGGCGGGTGTTGGCTCCGTTCCCAACGGGACACTAGGCAAACCAGAACATGCCTCACCGTCTGCAAGCCTTTGGTNGGGGGGGGGGGGGGGGGGGGGGGGGGGGGGGGGGGGGGGGGGGTGGGGGGGGGGGGGGGGGGGGGGGTTTACTGATGGAAAATTTGCAGTTCTGAAGTGTCCAGGGAAATGTTTTTTTCTTTTTAAAGTATCCCCAGAAATTAATAAATCTCAGCACCCACATATTTTGTCGAAGCATGAATAGCTCAGTCGGTATAGCGACTGGCTACGGGCTGGACGACCAAGGGGTCGGAGTTCGAGTCCCTGTAGGATCAAGAATTTTCCCTTCTCCACGTCGTCCAGGCCGGCTCTGGGGTCCACCCAACCTCCTACCCAATGGGTTCCTAGGGGTAAAGCGGTTGGGGCGTGTAGCTCACCACTCACTTTATACTAGTGTCGAGGTCAAGAAAATGCGTATCTATACATCCACTCCCCCACATGCCTTAATTCGTTAAGCACAGGGACAGCTTTACCTTTACCGTTTTACGTACATACCAGTATCTTTGTATGTTCTACGCACCAAATACTAGTTTCGTTCAAAACCGTCAAGATGTTCATCATCACCATTGTCTTTTTTGCGCCGCCCGGTAGTTCTATATGTAGGCTTATAAAGTTGTTCTGCTGTACGAATTAGGGCTCGTCGTTTAATACGGAGGATTCCTGATCCCCCATCCAAGGAGTCCTACCGACTGTGTAAAAAAGCTTAGGAAACTGAAGAAGAGGCCAGGGCCCAACAAAGGGCTGTAGAGCCCTTTGAATACCCTGTATTCAATACCTGTATGAATACCAGAAGTTATGCTCATAACAGAATATTAAAAAAAATCTAATGACGACGTAACACTCTACGTCACAAACTAATGTGACGTAACACTGTTCCCACAGTAAACTGAGTATATCTGTATTTGTTTCTTCGGCCCTCTGCCACGTTCTTTCTTTTATTGCTATCTTCTTATCTCCTTGCTGTGTTCTTTCTTTCTTTATTTCCATCTTCATTTGATCTCTGTTTTTGTTACGTAATTTTCCTTTATTTCGTTTTCTTTTATTTATATGCCTCCCCTCTTAATATTTTCCTAGCTTTCTTTTATTTTGTTTTGTTTCCTTTTGTTTCTCTCATTCTTCTCTTTTTTCTGAGTTAGTCACTTTTTCTCGAGGGAAATTTTCAAGGGGCACATGCGTGTAATTCTAATTATAGTTCCTTGTAGTTACGATCTGTAAGTGCTCAATAAATCCAATTACGAATCCAAACCCCGCCAATAGTCACTCCATGAAATCGTGACATATGCAGTGTTAGTCATGTAAGATATTAGAAGCAGCGTGTCTGTGTACACAAGGGCTTGAAGTATTTTGAACGCCAGTGGGCAACTTTTTTATTTTAGCATTCCATTCTGTGAGTATGAAAACAACAAAACACGGCTCTCTGATGTTCTGTCCACATAACCACCATAGCTTTATTGTTGAGCAAAGTACTTTAAGCCAAGTTGTCAGAAGGTATCACGTGTGTCCATATTTACGTTTCTATCACGTAAGACAGTTTGTTTACATCGTTAGCAATTATGACTCTAGAAAGCCGAACCCTTTTCTCGAACGCTTTAAATATTTTGGTGAAAGTCTCAAAACACGTAACTTCCACCCCCTTTGCCACTAGACTGGACGGATGATATGTTTAAGTATATTTTATTAAGAAAGAAAACAATTCATATCCCCTTCTCGTATTCAGTGACTGCTGTATATTGCACGTCCAAACTATCTTCGAGAGGACGTCATCATCAGACGGTGTTGCAGATCGTTACGTCATTATTGCAGTGTTACTGTAATTTATTTACGACATACTGGAGGTCGACCGCCTCTGTGGTATAGTGGTCAGAGTTCTGGCTCTATTCCCGACGCTACCAAGATTTTCTGAGAAGTAATGGATCTGGAACCCGAGGCGTAGGTGGGTGGACAATATTAAAATGGATCTTACAGAGAGAGAGGATGGGGTGGTATTGATTGGATTGATCTGGTTCAGGATAGGGACCAGTGGATGGCTCTTGTGAACACGGCAATGAACCTTCGGGTTCCATAAAATTCTGGGAAATTCTTGAGTAGCTGCAGAATTGGCGGTTCCTTCAGAAGGGCTCAGCTCCATGAGTAAGTAAGTGGGTCTGGAACGGAGACCACTCGGTCTCGTGAGGATAAATGAGGAGCTATTTCAAGGAAATAGCGGCGCCGGTCTAGAAAACCAAAATTAACAGCCGTGGGGATCCGTTGCGCTGACCACGAGACATCCTCTAACCGCGAAAGTTGGCAATTCGAATTAACGAAAATAAAATTTAAAATGTAAACTACATTTTTTTTTTGTTATTATTTTTGGGAGCGTGTAAATTTGATGTCTGTCATGAACGTTATTCGTAAATCGCTGCCCCCCCCCTTCCGCTCCTCTAACCGGTTTGCCCAAGCTGCTCAGAAGGCATCATGACTTGCGCACTTACATTCCCGGCTTAGAGACGACTTTTTCTTCTTTATTGCTAGTGAGGTGGGACTATGTCCCTTGTACTGCGGCCACTTCTGGCCTATTGTACCAGCCCCAGATGATAGGTGAGGGTGATTGTGGACCAATTGGTAGAATGAAGATTGGCAAGAGAAACCGAAGTACTCGGAGAAAACCTCCCCCAGCGCCACTTAGTCCACCACAAATCCCACTTGACCAGACCCGGGATCGAACCCGAGCCGCCGCGGTGGGAAGCCAGCGACTAACCGCTTGAGCTGTGGCGCGGCCCTAGAGAGGACGTTGATGGGCGGCATTTAAATTTCGGCCATGGTGTCTCTTCTGCAAGAATGAACTTCTTTTTAGTATAAATCTTTAAAAACACACACACACGCGGCTTCTCTTATGCGCCATGAATTTATTTGTCTTCTCTGGACTAATGCAAAACCTGGGAGCCCACCCAGCTTCCTGTGCTTTGGGTACCGACATATTTTTATCCGGGCATAAGGCGGCCGAGGCGTGAAACTGACCGCTCACCTGCATCTAGCGCCGACGTTACTAGGTCAGGGAGCTATGCCTCCAACCCTTATACGTCATCATTACGTGGTGCTTAATTAAGCCCAGGGATGATTTCACTTTGCCCGACTTCAGGTATGGAAATACGTAAGTCAGAAATGAGCCCCCTCTGTACTAGCATATTCTTTGAAACAGGGAATAGTGACAAAGGTTGGCTGCACTGATATGTCTAGAGCTCGTAACATTTCTCATCCTCCCCGCTGGCAGCGCTAGTGTGAGCCTCTAGAGCCTGTGCTAAAATTGCATATGTAACAGAAACACTGTACGGGTGCACAAGAAGGCTTTTAGCTTTGTAGGAGAAATGTTCTCTGGACACTCGCCGGAGATATGGACTGGGCAGACATGCTGATGTAGAGTACTGTTAAGGGGCAGGGGATCCCTAATCTTGTTTTCAAGAGAATTGCCACCCGCACAGAGATTTCAAAGGTTGGCATCGGTCAAAGGCCAGAGAAAACAGTACGATGAACAAGAGGAATGAAACAAAAGGAGCCACTCACCGAGTTAACAAAATTGTGCGTGGAGACAACATTGTTTTAAATAATTCTTCAGAAGTCAACCGCTCCCTTCCTCCTCTAAAGTAGGCCATGGCCCCGAGAGATGATGCGATAACGATTGTCATTGAGACTTTAACGTGATTTCTGTTTCAGGTCCTTGCCCTCTGTCGCTATGTCGGCTTTCGTCGTCGGTCTGGTATCGTCCCTTGCGTTTGCGCAGTCCATCTTCGGGTCTTCACGTTTCTTCGGGCAAGGTAAGGAAATTCTGCTTTCCGTTTCAGCGCTCTTTTACCCGTTTATGAAGGCGAGGTCACCGGATCTCTTAACGGCAATCCTGGGAGATCGTTATTAAAGTACCGGAGGATTTTCATGTTGAGACCGCCTCTGTGGTCTAGTGGTCAGAGTTCCTGCATACAGATCCAGAAGTCCGGGTTCCATTCCCGGCGCTACCAGATTTTCTGAGAAGTAGTGGGTCTGGAACGGGGTCCCCTCAGCCTCGTGAGGACAATTGAGGAGCTATTTCAAGGAATTAGCTGCTCCGGTCTAGAAAACCGAGATCCGTTGCGCTGACCACGCGACACCCTCTATCCTCTAAAGTTGGTACTAACTTCGCCGACAAGCGGCGGTCGCTCTGTCGGTATAGTTCGCTTGCGGACTAAAGCCACGGAGTTTGCTTTGTTTATTCTATGATGATACGTCATGCCTTGAGTAGCCAACCTTACGGAAGGAAAGTCCTCTCAGTTGAACGAGATCTCCAGTATGATCATGCATGATGGGAACTTTATGATGATATTACACCATACGTCGGCGTGTGATGATGCAGCAGCCTCTAAGTGTATCCGTTAGTCTGTATTATATCTTGACGTTCTTTATAACGTGATCCATGTGTAATTTCCATAAGAATGTAAACATTCTGTTTTGCCTCTATCATTACGCATTCGTGTAACGTAACAGGGCTCTTCCCATACTCTTTGGCTTGGGCTAACTGTACATCACAGCTTCCAACACTTCAGTAAGTAATCCAATGATTCAGAGAACCCATCAGGAACACATCACGTCTCTACGTAACTCGGTATCCAAACAAACACTTCCCAATACATTCTTGAGAAAACATTTTTTTTTGTATATTAGAACACCCACTTTCAGTTAATGAATTCGTTTCTTCCCACTAATTTGGAGCCAGGATAGCTCAGTCGGTATAGTGACACTAGGCTACTGCTTCGGTGACAGAATTCACGGTTCGATTCTCGGCAGAGAGAAGAATTTCTTTTCTCAGAGTCCAGAGGGGCTCTAGGACCCAATCGATAATATCTAATGGGTGCAGAGGGTGCTTTGCTAGGGAGCAAAGCGGCTGTGGCTTGAAGTTGACCACTGACCTCCATCTAGTGCCGAGGTTAATTTTCGGGTATGGGATTTTGACTGTGGTCGCTTTGAAAGCGTAACGAGTAGGATCATATGCGAACAGAGTTTCGTCGACAGGTTGGTTCCAAATCAGTGCCTTAATTAACCATTTGAAGCCCAGTGGTTACCATATATTCCATTTGCTTTATCATACCAAAACTGCATTCTGCCCACAGAGTGTATTTGTGTGTTCCGTATGGTTCAAACAATAAACAGAAACTGTTTCCCTAAACAGCATTAACTGGTTGGGCTTTGTAGTTGAGGTGTAATGTGTTTCCTGTGAGGTGCGGGCTGAGTTTTCTGCCCACAGAGTGTATTTGTGTGTTCCGTATGGTTCTCACAATAAACAGAGACTGTTTCCTTAAACGTTACTATCCATTGCGTCTGTAGATGAATAAAATCCAATTGAAATTGGTGCGGCCTTTTTTTTTAGAGAAAGTGTGCATCTCCCATTTGGGCCTTTGCCGTTATTTTCGTGAAGACNAGACTGTTTCCTTAAACGTTACTATCCATTGCGTCTGTAGATGAATAAAATTCAATTGAAATTGGTGCGGCCTTTTTTTCGAGAAAGTGTGCATCTCCCATTTGGGCCTTTGCCGTTATTTTCGTGAAGACAGCATTTATGCACTTTTATTTGCGACGATTTTGTCCTTAAATTACTGATATTTATTTCAAATCCTCAGAGGTGTCTTGTAGAAAATCGTCTTTTTTTTTTTTGAAGGGCCCATATTTTCAGAGCTGGTGCGCTTATATTCATCGGGCAGTTCTTTATGACGGAGAAACTGTTAAATACCTGAATGTGAGCGAAATCCGTCCAACCATTCACGCTGTAGCGAGGGGCACATACATACAGAGAGACAACATTCCAAGAACTGTTTTCTCATGTGCGGGGGGAAGAGGGGGACTCGAAACGTGTAGATCCTCGAATCTCGAGATGTATTACTTTTCCTGCGGTCAGAACGCTTACTGCATGTCTGAGGAAGTACAAACGACACTTCAGTGTGGAAAGAGTTCGTGTTACTTTGCCCCAAGATCTGACGCGTGGTCCTGTAAGCTAATTGCAGTGTTCTGGTTAATTAATATGATACTCTGCGCTGTGACTCTTACCCAGGGCCGAGGATTCCGTCCCTAAATTTCTCATAATTAAGGGGATTCAAACTGCCGTAGCAGATTGTTAATTACAGTTCACGTCACTTTTAACTATGCTAGTAGAATATCATGTCAAAATTTATCTCACAAGAAGTACAGTATATCAGATGTGACTGCGTAAGGCTGACAACCTTACTGCCATCTGTCAGCCGATTATCAGAAAACATGGGAGCGTCGACGTCTCACAATCTTGTGGGCCTCTACAGTCTGTTTCTATGGGCAGAATGCAGAGTTATTATCAAATACGTGGTACATACAAGAACCGGGATGGCTCAGTCGGTATAGTGACTGGCTATAGGCTGGACGGCAGAGGGGTCGGAGTTCGAGTCCTGGTAAGGTCAAGAATTTTTCACTTCTCCTTGTCGTCCAAGCCGACTTTGGCGTCCACGCAACCTCCTGTACAATGGGTACTGGGGGCTCTTTCCCTAGGGTAAAGCGGCCGCGGCGTGAAGCTGACTACTCACCTACAACTAGTACTGAGGTCAAGAAAATGTGGTCTATACATCCACTCCCCCATACGCCTTCATGGCGTAGTGTTTAATTAGTTAGGGACAACTTTCTTTTTCCTTGGCACTACAGCCCCAGTGGGCCTAAGCCTACCTCCGTAAACTTCTCCGTTCACTTCGGTTTTTCTAGATCTTACACATTCGGTAGGACTCCTTGGGAGGGTGATCAGCTCGTCGCAAGGCCTCTACCTGTACACAAACACAGAAAAACGCACACACACAAACTAAACATCCATGCCCTGAGTGGGATTCGAACCCACGATCCCGGGTTCCAAGCGAGCGAAGACAGTACATGCCTTAGACCGCTCGGCTACCGTGACCGGCTCAGGGACAACTTTACTTTACTGAAATCTGAATATAATTTGTCATTGTCGATCCGGATTAACTATAAACGGATTAGCGAGGGTTTACTGTGTTTGATTCCTGTTCAATGTCAGCGGACGCCTTTGTTGGACACTACACTCCTCCAGCAAGAATATCCGTAGGACGGTTGAACGGACTATGCTGCTGCCCTCTGTTGGAAAGCCTCAATGCCTCACGGGGAGGAACTTTAGTGCAGTTGATAATTGTATCCAAGTATGATCATCAGAAAACGGGCGGAACAGGAAGAGGGTTTATGTGAGGTGTTGGAGGATAATCCTCTGGGGTCTTCTAAAAGTGAATAGGCGGGTCCATCACCGGTCAGTTGTGCAGAACTTGGCCCCAAGTTTCCGCTACGGATATGAGTGGCCTAACTGCGGTAATTGTATCAAACCAGAGGCTTTCGTAATGTTGAGGATGTAAATTTGTGGCCTACAAGGTTATACCATTGTGTAGTCGTGTAGGTGGCTACCGGCGTTACGACATTACTTGCTGTCTCCGTCTTCAGGTTCGGAAGTGCTTAGGAAGCTTTGCTAACCACTATACGGTGTCAACGCAGAAGACCATAAGGATACGAAATCAAATGTCATGATTAGCAGTTGATTATTTATTTATTATAATAAGTAATTAATCAGTAATTATTTATTCATGCAAGCACAAGGGTAGTACTTCAGATAAAGCAGTGTCGAATGATAGGGTGTTTTTTAATTGGAAGGGATCTTGAAGGAAGCGCCCGTTGTATTGTGTGAGGTTTGAAAGGTAAGTTGTCTCTGTGTGTAATTCATCACCACGCCACGAAGACGTATGGAGCAGTGGATGTATAGCTCCACCGTTCTTGACCTCGGCATTAATTGGATATGAGTGGCCAGCTTCACGTCCCGGCCTTTTTATCCCCGGTTAAAAAACCAGTGGTAGCCATTTGATTGGAGGCTGTTTTGGCCTCGAAAGCCGGTCTTGACGCTATCGAGGAGAGAAAATCTAATGCCCCTGCTGTGAATCGAACAAAGATGACTTCATCTTACAATGTGTAGGCTAGTAACAATGCTGACTGATTTACCCGGCTCCACTTTTGTATGGTTCATATTGTAGCGTGTAGAGTCGTTGTTATGCGACGACTGCGAGATGGAGGGATTTACCAGGACCGCTTCTGGACAACGGCTAGGTAAACACGTTCCCGCAGCAACAGATATGAAGGCAACAATAGAAGAGCTGTGTTTTCTGTGTGGTCCGCTCCGAGATTCTTTAAGCAAGGGACAGAGTCAGTTGAGAGTCAGTTCTATACTGGAGTCTGTGAAGGTAGGACGTGAGCCGAAGGCAGAGGAATAGCCACTGTTACAGCCGTTACCAGAAAATGTCTAGTAACAGACTAAGAACTGTAGGCTGTGTGCTCTAATGAAGTGTAGATTGCGGAAATAGCGATAGTGTTATAGTTATTTGTAGTTACGACTTGTAAGTGGTCAATATATCTCTTCACCAATCCATACCCCATCTATAATCACGCATACTACACGTGACAATATGTTGGTATGTTTGATTTGCAAATTCGGGTGTCTGAAAATGTTAAATTTTGGCGTTACATTCGACAGGTTTGAGCTCTGAAACAGACAAGTTTGGTGCGTCGATGAATGCTGAGCACTTGTCTAGTGAAGGTGCCCCATCCGATTTCGGTCGGGACAGTCACCCTCCTGGCAGTTTTTCGTGGCTTTCCTAAATCCCTCAGACATTACATCTATTTGCCCCGACCGCATCCTTCTTAATCCTTTCCAGTTGATCAGCCTTTCTAACATTCAATGGTGCATAGTCTAGATACCAACAGCACACCAAGAGACATGAACATAGTGCTGTGGTACCACTGTTACTGGGGCATGCAGTAACGTAGTTGGTTGAGCACTGTGTCACAAGCCGGAAGGTTGCGGGTTCGATTCCCTATGAGTTCATTGGATTTTTCAGTTGACCTAATGTTTCCACCCGCACTGTGGCCCTGGTGTCGACTCAGCCTCTAAGAGAAATGAGTACCAGGAATCTTATTGGGGCTAAAGGGCGGTCTGCGCGTAAGGCTGACAACTTCACTGCCATCTGTGAGGCGATTGTCTAGAGAAAATGTGGGAGCCTCGACGTCTCACAACCCTATGGGCCCCCACGGCCTGTTACAAGGATAGTTTTATATTTACTGTGATGCCCCAAATTTGAGATTAGAAAGAGGATGGTATTACCCATAAAAGCTAGAGACTTGCGAAAAGAGTTTCGCAGTTATTGCCGTAAATTGTAAACACCGGGACTGGCAATTAGGTTAAGAATGTGAAGACTCAGCAAGTCTCTGTGTACTCACAAGGCAAGACACTTGCCTCACTCAGCTCACTGGGGTAATCGAGAGAGACCGCATACACAGCAAAAGACACAAGGGGTCCGCCCCCATCCACCCATGAGAGCCAATGAGGAGGTTATTAGGAGGATTGAGGACACTGAGGGGAAGTCACCCACCCTCTTTCGTCAAGGCTGAATCAGCGAAAGAAAACCATAAATTAGGGAATTTCGGGGGACTTGGGGTCGATCAGATAATATTCGCTTGTCAGCCGGAGGCTCTCGGCGACATGGGTCTGAGCAGCGGAGGCAGTGGGCCTGCATCTTGTATTACAGGTGGGTTTGTTTACGCATATTAGCCATGCTGAGTGATAATATCGTTGTTTCATAGTATTGGTGATACAGTGTGTTGAGATATTGCATGTGCAATTTCCAGTGTACCCAGTGAGCCCTGAGGGTAGGATAATAGATTAATGTAAAGGCCTAGGACATTAGGCAGGCCATCAGTGATTCATAGTATATATATCAAGGTTAAGGTTAGTGTGTTGTAGTAAGATAGTATATGGGAATTGAGATATAAACATAACTCAGGGTAGTTTATGTAGAAGAGACCGTACGATAGATAGGTAATTATATATCATGTGTAATCAGAAATGTACAGGAAAAATATATAGGTTCACGAGGGGACTTGCGTGTCCTCGTTAGCAAGTCCGATCGAGAGAGAGAGAGAGAGAGAGAGAGGCTCAAGGCCTCCACCCCTGAAGGGGGAGAACTTGAAGAAACAGAATGTGTAGTAAAGACTTTATGTAGTCAAGACTGAAGGACAGTCTTTGTAATATGTAAATAATGTAAATCATGTATATATCTAATAATGTAAATAGACAGCTAGAATAGATAGGATAGGATGTACCGGGAGTGTAATTCGTATCTAGAATCCATTTCCCACATCCGATCCCGAGCAATCCTGACCGCGCGAGGGCCCAACTGACACAGGAGCAGGGGCAGCCGAAGACGGAGATAAGAATAGACAGGGATAGGCTCCTGCCACACAGGCAGAGTACGGTAGCCTCGACAGCAACGCCCTTTTAAGATAGAATGATAAAGTGTATTAATAAGTATTTAGACGCTACCTGTAAACTAAGGGAGGAGTGGTCAAGAAGGGGTATGACTACATGCCAGGGAGTAGTCCCCACAATTGAAAGAACAGAAAATAGATGGTGGCAGCTTGTATGACAGAAGGAAACTCCGATATAGGAGAATCCTAGCTAAGGGTAAGCTAGGATGATTGCGTTAACGCCTTACAGCATAACCAGTGGAGGCAAGGAGGGGTACCTGCACACCCCCGACGGCACGACGTTACCAGTAGTACCAGTTTACGACCTAACCAGTGGAGGCGAGGAGGGATAACTCCACGCCCCCCTACTTGCAGTGTTACGGTGGTAGCAGAGGAGGCTGACTCCACGCCCCCCCCCCTGCGCCGCTAGGGCATAACAGTGGCGGCAGCGGGAGGGCTACCTCCACGCCCCCTGCACCACGGCGTTACAGTGGCGGCAGCGGGAGGGATACCTCCATGCCCCTCCCCCTACGCCGCTAGGGCATTACATTTACCTTGCCACTGCTGTTACTTGCCATGAGAGTTCCACACGTGTCACTCATGTTCTGAAAGGTCCGTTACCATGACTACCAGACTGCGGAAACAGTCGCAGCAAATGGCATAGCGCAAGCTGCCGTGATTTCGCCCCCACAAAGGCACACCTTCCAGGAGCTACGATCTGTTGGACTGTTGGGACAAACATTTTAGGGGATTTGTTTTGTGCCGGAACATGCGAGAAACTGCCCTCTCCAGGGACACTGTCCCCTGGGATGTGCTGATGTGTGGTCTGGTCAAGTTTAGCGACGTTTCGGGATAACGTGACACTTCCATATTCGGAGTCAGAGAATAATTGAAACAACGAGTAACTCTAATCCTTCTGGTTGCTTGCTTGGCTTATTGTGTGACTCTGAACATGTAGTCAGGACGTTCCTCCGAAATGTCGATAAAGCTCTCATCTTCATTCTTTGATTACTTGTCCGGTTTATTCTTGGACCTTGAAGATGGAGTTAATGTGTTTTCATAAATCGTCGGGAACTTCCACCAGACTACACGGCATCACATTCTACGAAATTGTGTTTTTCGCAGTCGCCGCTCTGACAACCTCAAACCCAATATGCTGTCTTCATATAAGAATATAAAAACGAGTGCGATCACGGCCATGTGGACATAATGCGATGGACCGCTGATCAAATCACTCACTGACTTCCATTGTTTTTTTCTTTTTGCCAATCAGAAGATGCAGATAGTGTTATTTCGAATTGTGAGTAATTTGGACTAACGTGGAAATTTATGTTGAATGATTTATTTATTATAATATCCTGTTTAACGACGCTAACAGTAACTCAGATGTTTCCATTAGTAAGCTTATATTAAATAATACAGGATGATTCTGAATTATTGTCGGGGTTTCCGACGAAAATTTAGAATCACACCGCATTATTTTACGATGAAAAATCAGCATGTTGTTGTTGTTATTGTTATTGGAGGGGGTGGGTTTCCCCATGTACTTAGACCAAGTACTGGTCCATTGTGCTTCCCCCTATGATATTCTACCAGTCTCTATACCCTACCGGTACTGGTGCGTGCCATTAGTCCCGACTCAGCCAGCGAGTTCGGCCTCTACTGGCTCAGCGGTATCTCGATGCCTCCCCCATCTACCAGAGGCGTTAGAGACTACTATTGGGCGGGAAATGTCCTGAATTTGGCTCAGAGGTCCCCTTTTGAGTCATGAGGTTCTTTTAGATGCCGTAAAGCTACGACACGGGACCCACGGCTTAAAGTCCCTCCCGGAAGTCAGCATGTTACTACAGGTATGTACTATATCAGGGAGGGAAATCATTGGCAATGATACTATACTCAGCACCATGTGAGACTTTATACTGGCACTAGTAATTGCAGATTTTGTCCACATGAAGCCACTTAAAAATGCAATGTGATTGTAATTTATTGTCGTAAACCCTGACACTAATTCAGAATCACCCTGTACATTGTAGAGACTGTAGAAGGTAGCTACTGGGCTGAATTCAAGGTGTTAATTCAGTCAGGTGCTAATAAAAATTGGGGAGAACCACGAGATTTGAACCCTAGACAAACGCTTTACCCGCTGGATGGCGGCGTTAGTAAAGGAAGTGACGCAGAGGAGAATAACATTATGAATAAGAAAAATAAGAAATAAAGAAGATTATGAAAGAAAAATGAAAGATGGAAGCAGGAGATGGTTGAAAATTGAAGAAGGTAAAGTTCTCCCAGTGCTTAATTATGCACCACATCATGAAGACGTATGGGGAAATGAAGGTATACCTCCACCATTCTTGACTTCGACACTAGATGGAGGTGAGTAGCCAGCTTCACACCCCGGCCGAGGCTGGGTAAGCCCCAGAACCGTTCTGGACGATGTGAAGAAGAGAAAAATATCTTTGTTACTGTCAGGATTTGAACTCCAGTCCTCCCGTCCGTAGCCTATCGCTGTACCGACTGAGATATCGTGACTTCATGTACGGGAATGTAAAGAGAACGTAATGGACAAGTTCCTCCGGCAGCTCTCCTCGGCCCATTATCCTCGGCCCGAGGGGGAATGTGACCAGGGCTTTGTGCGGCCCCGCTCTGGGACCTTCGGCATCCTCATAATTGTGACCTTTAGCAGAAGGTTATTCAGTTGAACACGCATCGCCGGGCCTTAGTAGCGCAGGCAAGCTTCTAGGGCAGAGTGGGGCATTTAGGGTGGTCCGTGGCTCGTGTAACCAGCTTAGATATGCTCTGGAGCTACACACGCGTCGTCATCCCTGCAAGACTTGGAATGTTCAGTTTATGTACCTCCCGCTTCTCTCTCTCTCTCTTACACACACACGCACACAGGTATAGTGACGGGCTACGGGCTGGATATCCGGCGTTCAATTCCCGGCAGGAGCAAGAATTTTTCTTTTCACAGCTTTCAGACCGGCTCCGAGGCCCACCTAGTCACCTCTCCAGTGGTTAACGGGGGCTCTTTCCGCGGAGGTAAAGTGACCAATGCGTGAAGTCGACCTCTCACCTGTATCTAGTGCCTAGGTCAAGAATAGTGGAGCTATACCTCCACTCCCGCATGTGTCTTCATGTACGTATATGTAGAGACGTTGACTACGTTACCTCGATCGTTGTTCGGAAGAACGACATTGATAACCGTCGGATTGGGAAAGCCGGTTTCGGCGCAATCGACGTTTCGTACTTTCTTGAAGATACCACCCATGCAGTTTTATTTAAGGAGACGGTCTGTCCCTGTGCTTATCTAATGACGCACTACGCCATTAAGGCGTATAGGGGAGTGGATGTATAGATCCACATTTTCTTGACCTCGGCACTAGCTGGAGGTGAGTGGTCAGCTTCACGCCCCAGCCGTTCATATTCACTGGGCTCCGATCTGTGATGGATAAACTCTTAAATACCGAATATTAATGAAGTCCGTTCAACCGTTCAGACGCTAGAGTCTTGCATCACACAGGTAGACGGCGTACCAAAAAACTGTTGTGGACTTGTAAGTATCTCAAAATCTGAGGTCAGTTTTTCACCCAATAATAGTTTTTCTATATATATACTACGTATCGGTGCATGAGGTAATAAAAAGGAAGGTAACGTCCGCTCCGCGTTAAAGTATCAACAAGTTCGCGGGAACGCCGAAGGAGGTGCCACTTGACGGCTTCTTTGTAGGCACTCTCATTAGTAGTTTACATAGGTGGAGTTAACGCTACATAATTAGGCCTGATATAAGAAGTTTGAGGTTATCTGAGCGTATACCAAGAAGATTGCTATCTTGTCCTGAAAAGGGCACTTTTACTGTTCATGTTTCCTGTTGTCCCCCACCGGATGCTGTCTCCTACCCGCCTTGCGTGGATCTGCGTGGCCACTAACTTTGTGACCTATTTTCTGTCCATTCCGTAGTCTAGGGGTAACGTTCCCACCTCATGACTCAAGGTCATGACCCGGCGGAGGTCGTGGAGGGACTTTAAGCCGTGGGTCCCGTGTCGTAGATTTACGGCACGTAAAAGAACCTCATGTCTGTAGGAGACCTCTGAGCTAAATTAGGCAAAAATTTCCCTCCCAAGTAGTTTCCAATGCCGCCGATAGATGGGGGAAGTATCAGATACCACTGCCAATAGAGGGTCGAAACCTCGCTGGTAGTAAGGGGCTGATAGCGAGCACCAGTACCGGTAGGGTATGGAGACAGTAGAAATTAAAAGGGGGGCGTACAATAGACTAATAGTCGCGGTAGATAACTGGGTACTGTCTGTCCATCATGGTGTTGAGCTCTTGTTCGGGGCTCACGACCAGATTTGTTTTCAGTTGTTTATACACTCTCAATATTTGTCGTCGTAGGATAGCCTCTGTGACAAGAAAACGGGCCTGTCCTTTGCCTACTCTGAGCCATTGTCACCTGTGTTCCAACCTGCGCATACATCCCGACCGATTCTGAGACGGAGACAAGATGTACCACCGAAACGTCGATATCCACCTACAAGACTACAGTGTGACAACGCGGAAGACCAAAATGTCAATCCTTAGGAGTCGGTGGGAGCGGGGACTGATTCCACTTGGTACGCCGGCCACTACTGGCCTACTGTACCAACCCCCGATGATAAATGAGTGTGGAGCTCTCTTTGGAATGAAAATTTGCAGGGGAAACAGAAATGGTCTTAGGAAATCTACCCCAGTGCCACATTCTCCACTACAAATCCCACAGTACCTGATCTTTGACGGCAAATCCGCGTCTAACCCCTTGAACTATGGCATGGCCAACTTCTGAAATGTTTAGGATTTGAGGGTCTCGCAGCTGCGTTTGTGGAGAGTTCTGGAATGTAACGTCGTGTAGTCCGTTGAAAGTCAATCGACGTTTCGAAAGAACACATCTCAGGGTCGAAAAAAGCAAGAACCAGTACGCAACAATGCTATCTGCTTCATGCTGGCTTTCTTCTTTGGCTTAATCTTGAATCCTGAAGATGGAGGCAATATATTCCTCCGAAACGTCTGTTGGCTTTCAACGTTCGTTATATCCGAGAAGACAGTACTTGTTACGTGTTAATTCTGTGATAGCCGTGCATGCCTGTTCCTTACATTTGACAAGAGAGTGTTGTGTTTACGCGAGGCTAAGTGTTTATGTGAGTACTTGTGGGGGGTGGGGGGTGGGGAGGAAGCTGAATGGGGCAGAGATCACAAAGAGATGAATGAGAGATGCTGACTAATGGCCAAGATTCTCAGACAGGTGTGACCTACTAGCTGTCCCACAAACATTTACTGTAATTAGAGGAAGAATTGCTTGACGAATTGCACGACTCCAAACCGTATAAAACGGATTACAGGCGGAACATTCCGGAGACAAAGGGCAGACGAGCCTGTGCAATCAGAACAATGCACGCGTTCAGGGTGCCAATGCAGGAGAGGAGGAAGGAGAAGGAGTAAAGTACCGAACAGTCTTTTTTTTTTTTTTTGAAAAATTGAAAAATCCTAAAAAAGAAACTCAGGGATGTGCAAACCAGATGAAGAAGGTAAAGTTATCCGTAAGAGTATCACGCCATGAAGATGTATGGGATAGTGGAGGTATAGCTCCACCATTCTTGACTTCCGCATTAGAGGGAGCTGGTCAGCTTCACGCCCCGGACCGCTTTACCCACGTAGAAGCAGCCACTGACACCCACTGGATAGGAGGCTGGTTAGGCCCCATAACCGGTCTGGACGCTATGAAGAGAAAATAATGATTTAATGATAATATTAAAAAATATTTTGTACTCAGCCGCAACTTTTGCTAGAACAGTTTCACAGTTTCGGTATGGACACATCCATAGAGAGGAACTTGCGAGAATAACTGTGAAAACCAACCAACTAACTAACTAACTAACTAACTAACTAATCAACCAACCAATGCCATGCAGTGTAATCCTTTTAAGCCAGTAATTGTTGAGCTACTTAGGAACTTCTGAGCATTTTATGGAACCCGAAGGTTCATTACCGTGTTCACAAGAGCCCGCCACTGGTCCCTATCACGAGCGAAATAAATCGACACTCTTCCATCCTGTTTATTTTAAGATCCATTTTAATAGTATCCTACTATGTACATCTAGATCTTCATAGTGGGCCTCTTTACTTCAGGTTTTTCTGCCAATACTTTTAATGAACTTTTTTCCCATGCGTACTACAGCCCTTGCCTATCTCCAATGATTTGATCATTCTAATATCATTTGCGATAATTACGAAGAGTGGAGCTACTGTTAACAGTGCTGGACACACGAGCTAGGAGCTAGGAGCAGTTACAGTCAACGCGAAAACGAAAGATCAACACAAACATGTGGACGAAAAAAAAACAGTAAACAGATAAATTGATTAATGTTATGTAAATTGAAACCCAAGTTGCTAATAATAATAATAATAATAATAATAATAATAATAATAATAATAATTCAATTAATTTTAAAGTGCTTGCCAACAACGGCAGCATATTCTACTACTACTACTACTACTACTACTACTACTACTACTACTAATAATAATAATAATAATAATAATAATACTTAAGGCAAAATTTATGTGCAGACCCCTTCCCGTAGATCAAAAGGGCACTCACGTTTAACTTCGCTTCATTGTAAGGTCACGGGCAAGGAGACAGAACACGTGTTGGGGAGGGGTGGGGGTGTGACCGGACCGCCACACAGTGACCAACTCAGCAGGTTTCATGGTAATGAACTTGCAGCATGCTCCGAGTTACAGCGGGAAGACAACACTTGAAGAAACGGAGGACGTTGATTGCGTTTGTTAGTCTGTCACGCTTCGAAAGGGAGTTATAATAAAAAATATATATTCGTTAAGATAAAAACTCAAGGCTGGATACGTAATTCAAAGTGAAATATATGATACTGTAAAAAAACATCGTCTCTTAATTATGGATTAAACTGTTTTCTGATTTCCCAGAATTCATTGAGACTTGGGGTTCTTACTCTAATGCTGTCTTCTGGGATGTGGTACATCATTGCCGACGTTTCGGAAGAGAGGCGTACGCTGATGATACATCACAGCTCAGAAGACTCCAATTTCTGACAGTCCTTCCTTTCAAATCCATATTTATGCCACTTCCCCCTTTTTTTGTTAAGGGAAACAATAGGCAACGTAAAGTTCTCCCTGTATCAGGCCGTGGAGGCCCATAGGTTTGTGAGACGTCGAGGCTCCCACATTTTCTAGACAGTCGGCTCACAGATGGCGGTGAGGTAGAAATATGTTTATGAGATCAATATGCTTACTATGTTTCCCATTTCAGCTTTTGAATTATCTGACCGATTTTAATTAAACTTGTTATTAACAGTATGATAATGGAGACCTTATAGTAATCTTCTACAAAACAGAACAAACTCCGTCTCTTTAGTCCGCAAGTGAACTATACCGACCGAGCGACCGCCGCTTGTTGGTGAGGTTAGTGCAAACTTTAGCGGATAGAAGGTGTCGCGTGGTCAGCGCAACGAATCCCCACGGCCTTCAATTTCGGTTTTCTAGACCGGAGCCGCTATATCCTTGCAATAGCTGCTCAGTTATTCTCACGAGGCTGAATGGACCCTGTTCCAGACTCCCTACTTCTCAGAAAATGTGGTAGCGCCGAGAATGGTACCCGGGGCCTCTGGATTTGTAGCGAGGAAGTCTGAACACTAGACCACAGAGAAGGTAATTTTCTACATTGTATCTTTAGTTTCCCAGTCACTGGCCAGTCCCACTTCATTGTCCCACTGACAAACCACTGGTTGGTTAGGCACTTCGTTTTGGTATGCCCATCCGGTGCGTGTATTTACCTGACCGCCTGAAGGTCACTAAAAGACTTACATCTGAAAGGGCTGCCTCAGGATGAACCCGAGTTGGAGAATGAGCCAGAGATGGCAGTCTCAAATTATAGGACCGAAACACCAGACCACAGTACTCGATAATAGAAGACACAGAAAATTACTTTCTTGGTTGTCGTTAGGTTTGACCCGCAATTTGTCACGAATTTTCGTAAACATCGTGAGGGTTTCCTTTCCACCCAACGAATATACTTTCACCTCACGCGCCGTATAATCGGTCTTTGTCTCTTTCGTGGGCTATTTGATGACGTTATCACAACTGCTTATGGTAGGATTCACAGATAATGGGTTCGAAAGGATATGGAACCCTACGGGCCGGCCTAATTGAGGCACTCTCCCAGAATTTTCGTGGAGGGACTGAGAAAAACCTCAGTCACGATGTAGGATTTGAGGTTCTCACACCGGCGGTTATGGAAGAGTTCTGTCTTCTGGCATATAGCGCCATGTAGTCCGTTGAAAGTCAACCGACGTTTTGGAGGAACATGTCGCCTTGCTTGACTTATTCCTCGATCCATGAAGATAAAGGTGGCTTGTTCCTCCGAGACGTCCGTTGACTTTCAACGGACAGTGGGTGTCCCGGACGAGATTCGAATCGAACACCTCCCTAATACCACAACGCCAGCCTGCTTGATGTGATTTGGTACTCATGAAGCGAACTGCCATCCGCAGGAAACTTTGTATACTTCACGCTGTCACCGCTACGTTGTTATTGAAAAATCACTGGACTCTGTAATATACTTCGGTGCCTGTGGGAAATTCTAACATATTTATATCCAGCTGTTTGCGGCTGTTATCAGTTTGTCGTTGTGTTTTCTTATGTTAGTGTCCCATTGTGGTCTGCCAGTAGACTGTATACTGTTGTATGTATATCTCTGTGTCTGTGTATCCCTCTTATTTTTTTGGTTTCCTGTGTGGTCCGTGCCATAGTAAAGGAAAGTAAGCGAATAGTTGTTCCCAGAACTTTTAGTTCTTATTTTGCTACGTGTAATATGATTGGTATATATCATGTCATGTGACTCAGTTTGTGGGGATGTTGGAAGCTTTCTTTTGTTTACGATACATTCTTGTACAGAATGTCCAAACAGTAAAATATTCCTATCATTGCTGTTAAGAACATCTTCACTGATGTGGTCGGTATAATTGGTTTCTGAGTCTGAAACTACCCTGTTAATGCAGTGTGTAGTATCAATTACGGTTATGCTCCTTCTTGACACTTCCCGATTTAATGACGTCATGTCAGTAGGTCGTCCTTGAATAGTAACGAAGTTACAGCTTAAATGTGCATGAATTTCTTAGCCCTTTATTATAACAAAACCTGTAAACATTATTATTTCATTTAAATAACTCAATTCTGTGCTGCATGTTTGTTTCTTCTAATGAAGTACAGCTTTCTCTTGAATCAGCCTATAACAAATAGATGAAGGTAAAGGTGTCCCTGTAACAGGCTGTGGAGGCCCTTAGGGTTGTCAGACGTCGAGGCTCCCACGTTTTCTAGACAGTCAGCTCACAGATGGCGGTGAGGTTGTCAGCCTTACGCGCCGGCCGCGCTTTACCCTCAGGAAGATTCCTGGTACTCATTTCTGTTAGAGGCTGAGTCGACCCCAGGGCCATAGTGCGGCTGGAAGGATTAGGTCAATTGAAATATCCAATGACATCGGTACTCGAACTCGCGACCTTCCGGCTTGTAACAAAGCCACGTGCCCCCTGTAACAGATAGGATTCCTGTATTATTTTCAGTTATCCGTTGATACAATGCTGGCCTTGTTCAGTAGTCCATAAATTGTGGAAGATGTAACACAATAAAGAGGTATGGGGGAGTGAAGGACTAGCTCTACGCATTCTTAATTTTGGCACTAAATGAAAGCGAGTGGTAAACTTCAGGCTTAGTGCGTCTTACCTCTGGGGAAATATCCCCTAGTGCACATTCAGAGGAATCTGCATAGACCCCAGAAACGCTTTGGACACCTTAGGAAACAAAAAAGTTCTCGCCCCTGCCTGGAGTCGAACGCTGATCCATAGGTTAACCATCCCTCTCATTGGTCACTATCCAGACTGACGTAAATTTGAAATGAAATGCATTCTTCCTCTAAGCACCGATGTATATCAACAAGACTTCAAGATTTAACGAGTTAACGTGCAGAATTTTGTGCTACTTAGGTCACTCACGCTTTAAAGGAACTTCAATTATGTAAAGTGTATGTACACGAAGTGACCTGGGCGATTAAACTCCCTGTAAAGTGTTCTTCCCGCAAAGCACACAGCATCACTGACAAGGCCAGAGGCGTATAATGCTTGGTTTTTTCCCCAAACAAGCAACTGTAAAGGTAACTATGCCTCTCTGCTTCATTAAATATCACGTCATGGTCAATTATGAGGTTAATTTCGTATTATTTTCCCCTTTTAGCCTACTTTTCTTACATAAGATAAATTAAAAGAAGCTTACATGCTCACTTTGCTGGCTGTGTCTTGCCACCGATAACAAATGCTCGAAACGAGCAGCCCTAATGTGGGAGCGACTGGAGAACAAGGTGTATGATCCTGTAGGCTACTCGGGACGAGCTAGGCAACGGTTAAATAGACTGTCGTGGCAGTAGGAGAATTGTTGGGAGCGCACTTCTTGTTAACAAATTTCGTTTGTAATTTTCAGTGGATGTATCCTGTTGTGTTAAATATATAAATTTCTTTATTAAAATCCGTCACACCACAACAACAAAACAGTTGATGTTTAACAGTATTTTGCTACATGTTTCGTCTTTTTAGAAAGCCATCATGAGGCAAATACCCAGTTAACGTGTATTGTATTTTATGTTTTATATTATTATATTATGGTATATTGTCGATAATCGAACACTGCACTGAATATTATGCAGTTCACTTGCTTAAGAACACGTTAATTATCAATTTACCTGATGATGACTTTCTAAAAAGTCGAAACATGTAACCAAATACTGTTAAACATCAACTGTTTTGTTGTTGTGTTGTGACAGACTTTAATAAAGAAAGTTCGATTCTGTTTAATCTAACCTTAAAAATAACTGAGAAGTGAAATGAATATGTCAGTAGTTAACTAACCATCCTCAAGGGGTAAACTTGGTGACTTGAATTCGCGAGGTGATTAGTTCGAGTGTGATGTAGACCTGAGTACATAAACTACTATATTATTTCGATTTAAGACCATATAATTTTTGGCTTGGAACTTTAATTCAACACTTTCATTGTAATATATTTTTATGACCACTGAAGAGACATACATTTATAATAACCCATTCAGTGAAAAGCTGCGAATAGTTTAAGGGATTACATCCTTAGGGTAGGAACACACACAGCGACATCGGTCGGACGGAAAAATGTCTTACGATTTTTTTGCCGTACGACCTCCTTTTCACACTAGAGCGACCAAATACATTTCTTTGCTTTCCGACTGCCGTACGGTAGATGTCACATGCCGTCACGTATGAAAGCTAAGACTACACTTAATATTCTACTACTTGATGCGACATGAACCGTACAGACGTCGTACGACCGATGTCGCTGTGTGTGTTCCTAGCCTAAATGTTTGCCACAGTACAACTATGGATGCATTCTACCTGCTGTCAATGGAAGCACTGTACTGTATTTAAGCTGCTTTATACAGCCCTGTATTTTGTACCATATTTCTTGATTAGACGTCTAACCAGCTTGGGATGTGCCCTCATTTCCTGCATTGTTGTACATTAAGTATGCGATGGAGGAGTTAAAATATTAGCACCGCCTTACTGCTACATATCTGCCCTGTTAGGGAGGAAATACGCACAAGGGGCTTTAAGTATGAGGAAGGGAGGAGGCGGGGTTTGTAATAGCTGCGTCCCTTGAGGCAGCTTATTTTAAGTTGACTTTAATATAAAGTTTGTTCATGAGCAACGTGTAAATACGATAAGCGTTCGCGAACAGGGCTCACAATTGCGAGAGTGAAGGGGAGAAAGCGTGAGAATTTGTACACTCTGAGTGTTATTTAATGACGTGTCGTTGTATGAAGTTACTTTACGAAAAATGAAGGACAGGAGGTCGGCGGCCGATATGAGGCTTACGTTTACACTGTGATGATGAATTGGCAAGGATACGAAAGGAAGTTGCTGTGGCCTAATCGCGATAAAATACAGGCCGTCGCCTGTAGAGACGGAGCTAATTACGAATAGGGTTAGTATATTTCTGTTCGAGAGGTACTTGTTTCGAATCCCGAGCAGCATACCAGCTGTCCGGGCTGGGGGTTTCTTCTGACGCTTATCAGTCACTCCGGGAAATATCCGGGTTAGTGCGTCGATTAAGCCACGACCAGTTCCTTGCAAATTGTTGTCCAGTTCATCATTCATGAGTCCCCCCCCTCCACTACACGTCTACATGCAGTCCCGTAGCCGGAAGCTATCCCGTAAGGAAAATCGCACGTTTATTTGCACACAGAAATCCCGTCTCTCCAGTTCTACACGCATTCCTTCTCTGTGTTTTGCGTACTACATCCTGTCCGTCACATCTTTCTGGATGTTACACTTTTTTAAAAATCTTTCATTGGAGTTTTGCGTGTCATAGTCCACTCAAAACTTTGAACGTATTTATGTATGCAAGCTGCGTGTTGGTATTCACACGCACGCGCACGCACATACTATCCCTGTAACAGACCGTGGAGGCCCATAGGTTTGTGAGACGTCGAGGTTCGCACATTTTCTCTAGATAGTCGGCTCACAGATGGCGGTAAGTTTGTCAGCTTTATGCGCCGGCCGCACTTTACCCCCAGGAAAATTCCGAGTACTCATTTCTGTTAGAGGCTGAGTCGACCCCAGGGCCATAGTGCGGCTGGAAGAATGAGGTCAATCGAAAAAAAATCCACCTCATCGGTACTCGAACTTGCGACCTTCCGGCTTGCCTCAACCAACTACGCTACCGCATGCCCTCATATTCATGGGTTTCCAATGATTTTCAGAAATAACATTACTACATTGCCTTTGTCAGGTATACGCAGGTCGAAATGAATGTTTTGTTAATTAGGCGCTGATTCACTAATTAATTAACTAACAGCGAGGCGATTTCCTGAGCGTTGGCAGTTTTGATGCAGGCACCCCGAGGCGATAAAGTCGGCACGTGGCTCGGAAATGATTAAGTAGCACATAAACATAAGAATTTTTCTTGTAAAATTTTTATTTTTATTTGTACGCTGTGTTCAGTAGTGTAAGGCTGGGGCCACACGAGCGCACGAAGCACGTTGCTGAGGACACACCACAGTTGCAGAATGCGGTGCGTAGTTTTTTGTCTGCAATGGAGCCAGAATAGAGCGTAGCATTCGCATCTGTTGTTTATTTCTACAACGGACGCATTTTGTGTGCTCGTGTGGCCCCAGCCCAATTTGTGACGCCTGTGTATATGTTTAATTCATTTAAAAATTTATATTTAAAATGATTTTACTATTTTTTATGTTTGTTTAGAGTATCCTTTTTTGTGAATTTAATTTTTCATTTTAATTATCCATTTACACTCTTTTGCGTTCGTTTTATGTTTACTAATTAGTCTGAGTGCTGTATGACTGCATAAAGCCGTATTTGTTTCCATAGCTTGTGTTTTATGTTTATTTTACCACTGCTATAATATTGATAGGCCGGTCACAGTAGCCGCGCGGTCTAAGACATGAACTCTTTCGCTCGCTCGGACGTTGGGATTGTGCGTTCGAATCCCACTCAGGGCATGGATGTTTGTTGTGAATGCGTTTATTCTGTGTTTGTGTTGTCCTGTGTTTAGGTAGCGGCCTTGCGACGGGCTGATCCCTCGTCTAAGGAGTCCTATCGTATGTGAAAAATGATTTCGGGACTGAATTAGAGGCCTGGGCCCTGAATGGGTTGGAAAAACCTTTGAAGAAAGAAGTAATATTCACAGAGAATACAACGGGAAATTAATTATTTATTACATAAAGCTATATACGGTTAAACCCCCCGGCTTTCTCCTGTATTCCTTTTCAATCATGCACTTTATCGAATGATACATCGATGCCAAAATTTAGCGCCATATTCCACTAATGACAAGCAAAAATAATCAGTCGTCAACTTTGTCTTTTATGCTGTATGCTACACTTCACATATCCACATATTATCAGTACTCACAGAATAGACACGATACACTGAAACGAAAGATTACTCGATCGTTCGTGACTAGCTGCATAACTACGTACATATCTGTAACGTATTTTAACGCTCGATATTTCAGTGGTATGTGAACTGAAACTGACTTGCTTTCAGAGATTTCGTCTTGCCGTTACAATACACGGATTGGTAGGCGTCATGTAAAATTAACCTGTCATGATATGCAGATGTAGGTTACAAGTGCAGTGGAGTACATTAGTGTAAATTGTGTTCTCGTAGTCTGAAGTCTGTTCCATATTTTTCTTATCAAAAATTAATATACTGACTGAAATACGCCCACTGAATGGAATCCTTCAGACTTGAACAATAAATAAAAAAATCGATCCAACGAAAATAAGACAGCTTGGACGCTTCTACCCTGAAGATGGACGCATCGGATTCCTCTAAAATGTTGGTGTAGACGGTGTCATATCCCATAAGATGATAATAATAATCTCTTCATTTTCGCTTATTGAAAACGGGTTGTTATTATATTAAGTAAAGTAAAAAGTAAAGGTACCCCTGTAACAGGCCGTGGAGACCCATGGAGTTGTGAGACGTCAAGGCTCCCACATTTTCTCTAGACAGTCGGCTCACAGAAGGCGGTAAGGTTGTCAGCCTTACGCGCCGGCCGCCCTTTACCCCCCAGGAAGATTCCTGGTACTCATTTCTGTTAGAGGCTGAGTCGACCCCAGGGCCATAGTGCGGCTGGAAGGATTAGGTCAATTGAAAAAAAAATCCAGTGATCTCATCGGGATTCGATCCCGCATAGTGCCTCAACCAACTACGCTACCGCGTGCTTATTATTATTATTATTATTATTATTATTATTTAGTAGTAGTAGTAGTAGTAGTAGTAGTAGTAGTAGTAGTAGTACTATGTAGCTGCGAGGAAAGCTCTACGCCTGCAATGGATGCAGTTCACTCAGTAGCGGTATATACCAGTAAATGCCTGAGTTTCGAACTGACTCTGTACAGCCTCCACACATCCTAACTGCTTGTAACAACGGGGAGTCGTCATACTGAACTTCAAATAACAACTTCTCTGAAAAGGCCACAAGTGTTTGTGGGCGTGCTTTCACAGAGATAGGACTCCGTTCAGTGTTCTGGTAAACCTGGATTAAAGCAGCTAACTAACTGACTAACTAACTAACTTCTTGTAGCTAAGCCTCTCTTGAGAAGCCACAAGTTGTGCAGCTACTCAAGAACTTCCCAGCATTTTATGGAACCCGAAGGTTCGTTACCGTGTTCACAAGAGCCTTCCACTGGTCCCTGTCCTGCGCAAGATCGATCCAGTCCATACCACCCCGTCCTATCGCTCTAAGATCTATTTTAATATTATCCACCCACCTATATTTTTATCTCCATAATGAACTCTTTCCTTCAGATTTCCCCATCAATATCCTATATGCATTCCTCGTGTCCCCTATTCCTGCTACATGCCCAGCCAATCTCATACTCCTTGACTTGATCATTCTAATTATACTTGGAGAAGAGAACAAGTTATGAAGCTTCTCATTATGCAGTTTTCTCCAACCTCCCGTCACTTCATCTCTCTCCGGTGGATTAAAGCAACTACAATTGGAATTGCTATTAATTGTCGTCGAGAATCCGCACTTTGACCTTTAAATATGGCTTATATACTTCAGCCACTATAGGAACTGCATCGCGCCATCGTCAGTTAGTGACGCAGACCGTTACGTCATCGTCAGTTAGTGACGCAGACCGTTACGTCATCGTCAGTTAGTGACGCAATCGTTACGTCATCGTCAGTTAGCGACGCAGATCGTTTCGTCGTCAGTTAGTGACGCAGGTCGTTACGTCATCTTCAGAATGTTCTTTTTTTTTCGTGAGCATGAACAAGGAATAGGCCTTAAAACATTAACAAGGTGAAGGTATCCCTGTAAGAGGCCATGGAGGCCTATAGAGTTGTGAGACGTCGAGGCTCCAACATTTTTTCTAGACAGTCGGCTCACAGATGGCGATAAAGCTGTTAGCCTTACGACCCGACTGCCCAACCTTTACCCCCCCCCCAGGAAGATTCCTGGAACTCATTTCTGTTAGAGGCTGAGTCGACCCCAGGGACATAGTGTGGCTGGAAGGTTTAGGTCAATTGAAAAATCCAATGACCTCATCGGAAATCGAACTCGCGACCTTCAAGCTTGTAGCATAGTGCCTCAACCAACTACACTACCGCGTGCCCCCAGGTTTTAAGCCGTGCTCCTTTAAAGCTCAAGCTGTTTTTTGGTTTTTCCATCTTTTCCTGTGTTTTCCGGTATCCCGTCGTCCCCGGGGGTTGATACTGAAAAATTAGTTTGGGTACGCGGCTTCTGTCGGTTATTGGTTGTTTTCTTGATGCTGAAGATGGAGGCATTACGTTCCCCTGAATCTTTGGTAAACTTCTACAAGACCACATCATCATGCCCGAAAAGACAATATTAGTCTGAAGAATGCCGTCTTCTGGGATGTGGCGGCGTGTAGATATTGTGTTAACCGACGTTTCGGAGGAACGCATCGCCTCCATCTTCAGGGTATAAAAATCCACGAGCGAGAAACCAGCATGAGCATATGGCTGCAGACTGTTAACTGACGTTTCGGAGGAACGTATCGCCTACATCTTCAAGGAGCAGCCACCTGCTCACGCTGGTTCCTCGCTCGCGGATTTTTATACCCTGAAGATGGAGGCGATACGTTCCTCCGAAACGTCGGTTGACACAAGATCTACAGGCCTCATTCCAGAAGACGGCATTCTTCATAGTCACCGCCGTGAAAATCTCATATCTTACATAATATTAGTCTGTTCTTTGTTAGCTCAACGGTTTTGTTATTTGCCTAATGGCTCTGACTTGAACTGAATATAGAGAGACGCGGCTAGCGCTAGAATCAGTAATAAATGTGCTGTAAGGATAATATTAATAATGGCATGTTTAACCGTGTGAGAATTTATGGATCATTTTTCAACTTTGTTGTCTGACCATTTCTGTTGCAATGCATTTACCGACCAGCGCGTAATGGGAAGTGTGTCTATGTTACGTAATACAATTCCGCATTTTATGCTCCCATAACTGTACACAACCAACGAAAACTTCAACACACAATCCAACCTGCGTACGTTACATAAATGGAATTAGCAAGCGACTGTTCACACATTTCACATCGCGTCTACTTCCTTGCATTCAAAGCAAAAGGGACATATGCAAGAATCCTTCGGTACTCCACTTTTAGTGAACCGCGTTTAACATATCATTTGTTTCCGATGTGGAAATTTTCGTGCCATATTTACATGCAGTTTTATTTAGTTGGTGTGATGTCATTTGTATTTTTTTATTGCTAGTGGGGTGGGACTAAGTCCCTTGTACTGCGGCCACTTCTGGCCTATTGTACCAGCCCCAGATGATAGGTGAGGGTGATTGTGGAGCAATTGGTGGATGAAGATTGGCAGGGGAAACCGAAGTACTCGGAGAAAACCTACCCCAGCGCCACTTTGTCCACCACAAATCCCACTTGACCAGACCCGGGATCGAACCCGGGCCGCCGCGGTGGGAAGCCAGCGACTAACCGTTTGAGCTATGGCGCGGCCATGTCATTTGTAACTCACCGACGATCTTGGAAATGCATTGAATATAATTTTTTGACAATAGAAATTATTGTTTTTATTTTTCATATGATTGTATGTGCGTTTCTCTCTTTTACAGGTGAGTATATATTTCAACTGCCATGAAAGTCTGTTGACAAGAACAGAAGCCCCAGTACTGCCTGCAAGTTATCAACCCTTGACTTCTGCACGCCACTTGTCGACTAGATCGGCTCCAGGTACTTACGTTTACAACCTTCCCAGCAGAAAAGATCGGTTCATTGTTCAGTTAGTTTAGTATATCTGTCAATAGGTGGCATAGAGTGTCGCACACCGATGTTGAGAGGAAAGAGGCCAGATGGGCACTGCCTAGGCGTCTTTTGTATTTACATTTTTTCTACAATTAAAAAGAAAGTTGAGAGAAAAGAATCAAATTTCACTCGAAATATTTGTATTGCTCTTAGAAGGTCATTTGAGGGAAGTACGATTGTGGTGTTTTCTGTGGAGTCACTTCCTTTCCCAAGAAGCCTTGTCACTTCCAGCAGGCAGTTCTATGACGGGAGGAGCCGGGCGTTCAAAACATTAAATTATACAAGAGTAAACCCAGATCAACCTGGATCGATAAAATTGTGTACAGGTGAATGTGAATAAGGAGAGAGAGAGAGTGGGAGAGAGATAGGAAAGGGATCATGGAACGTGTAGCAGAAGAGTAGATGAAAGTGAAAAGTCATGGGATGGAGACACTCTTGTCGGGGGGGTGGGGGAAANAGAGAGAGGGTGGGGGGTGGGGGCGGGGTGTTGGGGGGGGGGGAGGGGAAAGAGCATGGTTCTGTTGGAAGTTTCCCAGGGTTCGCCCGCTCGTCCCTCAGATAAGAGAGTGAAAGTGAAGAAATTGATGTAAATATTACGAGTATTTGAAAGTTCAGTTCGTGCCTCAGAGAAAACGCGTCTCCGCTACAAAGCCCAACCGGTTAATGCTGTTTAGGGAAACAGTCGCTGTTTATTGTGAGAACCATACGGAACACACAAATACAGTCTGTGGGCAGAATACAGAGATTTAGTGTGTTAACTTCTTTTTTACTTGTATTCGGGAGGTGTTCAGTTCGAATCTCGCAGGGTATTCAGCTATCTTAAGATAGGGTTTTGTTGTTACCCTTAGTAACTCCTGAGCAACTGCAGGAATAGTACCTAGATCAGATCACGAGCGCTTCCTTCGAATTCCTTTCCAGTTTATCCATTCTGAGTTAGCGATTGAAAACATTATCACATAACCACAGCAATTTTAGCAGATTTCAGTTTCTGCCAAACTCCAGAATGTTTATGTCACTCTGTGTAGTGTTCCCTTAAATTAGCTCTTTGATATTGTCTGTATTTTTTCAACAGTAACAGTTACCTTTCGTGTGCGGTAGTTACAGTAAATAATTACTGTAGCTGTTGGTTTATTTGCTTTGAGGTGCATGTGTGATTACACGTCTCTCATTTAGCACCTGACGATGAATGCATGTATTCATAACCCATCCATTAAAGGATTAGATACTGTGAACCTCGGCGTGTAATTACAACGTGCAGTAGTAATCACTGTGTAGTTCACCCGGGCCTCTGTTTTGTTTGCAATCTGTCAGACCGTGAGAACGGTTGAGGACGCTTCAGTAGAAGGCTGTGGGTGTTTGGGAACAAAAGGCTAGGAGACGGATCGTTAGATTGAAGTGGTGGGAGATGAGAGCGTTTGAGAGTGAAGTGGTGGGGGATTTGAGCGTTTCAGAGTGAAGTGGTGTAAGATTTTAATGTTTGAGAGTGAAGTGGTGGGGGATTGAGCGTTTGAGAGTGAAGCGGTGGGAGATTTGAACGTTTGAGAGTGAAGTGAGGGATTTGAGCGTTTGAGGGTGAAGTGGTGGGAGATTTGAACGTTTGAGAGTGAAGTGGTGGGGGATTTGAGCGTTTGAAAGTGAAGTGGTGGGATATTTGAACGTTTGAGAGTGGAGTGGTGGGAGATTTGAACGTTTAATGTGAAGTGGTGGGGGATTTGAGCGTTTCAGAATGAAATGGCGGGAGATTTGAGCGTTTGAGAATGACGTTATGGGAGATTTGAACGTTTGAGAGTGAAGTGGTGGGGATTTGAGCGTTTGAGAGTGAAGTGGTGGGAGATTTGAATGTTTGAGAGTGAAGTGGTGGGGGATTTGAGCGTTTGAGAGTGAAGGGGTTGGAGATTTGAACGTTTGAGAGTGAAGTGGGGGGGGATTTGAGCGTTTGAGAGTATAGCGGTGGGAGATTTGAACGTTTGAGAGTGAAGTGGGGGATTTGAGCGTTTGAGAGAGAAGTGGTGGGAGATTTAAACGTTTGAGAATGAAATGGTGGGGGATTTGAGCGTTTCAGAATAAAATGCTTGGAGATGCAGAGAGTTTTGGAAAGAAGATCTAGGAAACAGGAAGAGAGACTGGGGGATTACAGCATTTGGTAACAAAGTGCTTGGGTATTAAATCGTTTGGAAAGAACAGCGATGGAAGTTATCCTATAGGAGTTCTAGTGTAATATTCATTAAGAATTCATGGCAAAGTCCCGTTCGTGTTAGTAACTTCCCCTCCATTCTCCTGTATTCCTTTTCCAGCCTTAGATACTGTTCGAAACACACGCCGAGGCCAAAATTTAAACTGTCTCCTTTATCATATACTACGCTTCACGTGGAGGTATAGCTCCACTATTCTTGACTTCGGGACTAGTTGAGGTGAGTTGACAACTTCACGCCCCGGCCGCTTTACCATCGGAGACAGCCCCCTGTATCAGATGAATATAAGGTTGGACGCTGTGGAATTCAGTAAAAGTCTCTCGCCTCGTAACGAGAATCGTGCCCCGGCCTTCGAGCCCTAAGTCCATCACTGCACTGACTGAGCTATCCCGACACCCTGCAAGTTGACTGGCAGATTTGAATCTGAGCATTGTTGGTAATAGGAGAGGAAGTTTTACTTTAAGTTGCGTTTGTCTTACTCTGTATAGAGGGATAATTTCTGTTGTTTGGGGTATGCCAAAGTCTGGGGCCCCTTTCGACTTCCTCTCGTCCAGGGAAGCGAGTGGCCGTCTATCTTTCTACCGCTGTTTCCGCCTAGTTTACATTTCAACTCCCTTTCAGCCCACCTCATCACCCCTACCTTCCCGTATAAATTAAATATTAGGTATAAATGTTCAGAATTCCTCCTGAGGCTAACATTATGTTGATACCTAAGTAATTAGACATTTTGGGGTTGCAACACCCATGTAGTTCACAGAGACTCCGGTCTTTCGGAGGAACATACACCCTCCATCTTCAGGGCTGAAGAACAAGCCAAACAAAAACAGCAGAGGCTGGCAGCTATTACTTGACACTGAAACTGGAGGCGATATGTTGCTTCGAAACATCGGTACTGTCAATTGTCAGCTTCGTGAGAGCTTGAAATCCAAAGTAATGTTACTTGTTACGTCATCGTTAGAAAGTTACTAGAATCACCACACAGAACTTCTCTTCTGTACAGCATCCATTACGGAAAGAATACGAAATACAAATTTAATGTACTCTTCTAAGTAAGTAGAGTAAAGAAAGTGACCACATTCGAAGACAGAGGCATTACCGACAAAATCAGTATTACCTCTATCTAGAGCATGCAGCGGTCTATCGGCACGCTGTGTTTCCATGTTCTCCTCGCGCTTCATACTTGCTTGGCCTATTTTTTCGAACCATGAAGATGGAGGCAGTACGTTCTGCCGATAATTTGGTGAATATATGGCGCCACGTCTCCAAATATAATCACTTCATGTTCACCGCTGTGAGAACCTCATGTCCAACTCCTGACAGAGGATAAACAGCTTATCAAACATTTATCGGGAGAATATTCATGCAGCGAACTGACAGCCACAGGGGGCGGCTGTTTTCTGTGCCAGAGGTTTCGTCCAGCCCTATCTGCTGTGTATAACAGAGAGTGGATTTGTAAGGTCAGTCTTACGCTTGTTAAAGAGGCTTGGCGTTAATCAGTGTAGTTTTATTTACGTGGACTCGGGTAGCTCGGTCGGTAAAGCAACGGCCTACTAGCTGAACGGTCTGAATTTAATTCCCGGCAGAGGAATGATTTTCCTCTTCTCCACAACGTCCAGACCAGCTCTGGGGCCCCACCCAGCCTCCTATCTTGTGGGTATCGAAGGCTCTTTCCCCGCGTAGAAAGCGGCAGGGCGTGAAGCTGACCCCTCACCTCCATCTAGTGCCGAGGTCAAGAAAGGTGGAGCTATACCTCCACTCCTCCATATGCTGTCATGGCGTGGTGGTTAAGTAATTAAGCACAGGGACAAATGTCATTAACTGATGGAGCTGAGCCCTTCTTGAGAAGCCACCAATTGTATAGCTGAACTCAAGAACTTCCCAGGATTTTATGGATCCCGAAGGTCCATTAACATGTTCACAAGAGCCTTCCACTGGTCCCTATCCTGAGCCAGATCAATCCAATCCACAACGTACCATTATATCTCTCTATGATCCATTTTAATATTGTTCACCCACCTAGGCCTTGGTCTTCCCAGTGGTCTCTTTCCATCTGGCTTTCCCACCAATATCCTATATGCATTCTTCGTCTTCCCCATTCGTGCTACATGCCCTGCCCACCTGATTCTCCTTGATTTAATTATTCTAATTAATGTACCTGTCTTTATTTACGTCAATTATGAATCTGCTATAGGATCTACACGTTTTCTTGTTTCCTGACTCCAGTTACGAACGCATCCCACAGTACTGTGTCTTTCTTCACAAGTTTCTAGTCGCTCATTACCCTAGATGTAGGATCAGGGTGTCATGGCGTACTTTGCGATGCTGTCGGTAACTGGGCTATGTAGCGTCGAATGGCGGGCTGAATGCTGAACTAGAAACTGCTTAGAAGGAAGTGGTCGTGGCCTAATTTAGGTACTATTATGAGAGCCGCACTCAAGTTAGCAGGTGTCCGAGTACGGGTGTAGATTATTACCGAAATCGTAAAACCAGTGATGGCTTAATATAAGTAGACGCATTCCTTACCCGGACAGACCTGGCTTTCTCTTGTGATGAAACGCATACCCTCGGCTTGGTTTGCCATCCGAACGGAAACTCGCCCATCCGGAATCCCTTCCGAACAAAAACGGAAATAAAAATACAAACTCCGTGGAATGTAGTCCGCAAGCGAACTATACCGACCGACCGCTTGTCGGCGAAGTTAATGCCAACTTTTGTGGATAGAGGGTGTTGTGTGGTCAGCGCAACGAATCCCCGCGGCCGTTAATCTCAGTTTTCTAGACCGGAGCCGCTATTTCCTTGAAATAGCTCCTCAATTATCCTCACGAGGCTGAGTGGACCCCGTTCCAGACCCACTGCTTCTAAGTAAATCTGGAAACGGAAATAAACTAACGCAATATCGTCCAGTGTCAGTTTGTCTTAAGCTGTGATGTGCGTCCGATACAAGTGTTCGCTGTTTTTTCTTTAATATTTTTAGCGGTATTTTTGTACGCCATTTTTATTTCAAACAAGAAAGTCGGTGATTTTTCTTCATTTTGGTCTTGTTGGTCCTTCGGGAATATGGCCCCCCCTCCCCAATTATAACATTGTGCCTATTTAAAACATCTCGTTAAGAAATTTCGGTTTACGAACTCTCTCGAAGAACAACTGTTTTCGTAAGAACGGGGACTGGCTGTGTTTTCAGATGAATTCTTGTATCCCTCATATGCCTTCAACTTATATTCACAGCCCCTAACTCATTGAATTTAAAGTAGGCNGGGGGGGGGGGGGGAGTTACTTCGCTAGATGCACCGCTTTCAATCTCGCAGACGGAAAACAAACAGGCGCTCCAGACAACCAGCCATTATCAGAACCTGTCATGAAGTTACCTTTACTCTGCAGGAGATGGAGGCTTCCCTTTTCTGTGTATCGGTATGCATGACTCACTCGTACACATCACCATCCGTGTTGCACTGGATGCCTGATACTAAGCGGAGAAGGAGATTTTGACAGATTTCCAGCTCCCACCGAGACATGTAGCACGAATGGGGGAGAAGAAGAATGCGTATAGGATATTTGTTGGAAAGCCAGAAGGAAAGAGACAACTGGGAAGACCAAGACGTAGTTGGGTGGACAGTATTAAAATGGATCTTAGGGAGATAGGATGTGATGGTACGGATTGGATTGTTCTGGCTGAGGATAAGGACCGGTGGGGGGCTCTTGTTTTCTCCAACCTCCTGTCACTTCACACCTCTTCTGTCCAAATATACTCCTCAGCACCCTCAGCCTATGTTCCTCCCTTAATGTCAGAGACCAAAGCTGGCATCACATATGCATATAATTTCTGTAATGATTGATTTATTACCCCTCTTTTACGGGCGTTGATATCTCCGATCTTAACATCCTCTGTTTTGATTGATGCGAGTATCCAGGCCTGTAGCCGAGTGTGACTCAGGAACCGCGACACAGAATGCATCGTCTGCAGCCGTCTCTTTATATACCAAACACACACAACCTGATATTCCGTAGCACTTTCTGAACGAAGGGACAAAACTTGATCACTCAGCGCTGTGTATCTCTGAGATTTATCAGTGGAGCTATACCTCCACTTTCCAGTACGTCTTCGTGGCTTTGTGTTTAGTGAATTGCAGTTATAGTAATCTGAAGGTCTTTGAAAAAAACTGCATAATGAGGAGCTTCATGACTTGTACTCTTCTCAAAGTATAATTAGAATGATCAAGTCAAGGAGGATGAGATGGACAGGGTATGTAGCACGAATGGGGGAGAAGAGGAATGCATATAGGATATTGGTGGGAAAGCCAGAAGGAAAGAGACCACTGGGAAGACCAAGACGTAGGTGGGTGGTCAGTATTAAAATGGATCTTAAGAGTGATAGGATGGGATAGTATGGATTGGATTGATCTGGCTCAGGATGGGACCAGTGGAGGGCTCTTGTGAACACGGTAATGAACTTTCGGGTTCCATAAAATGCTCGAATGTTTTTGAGTACCCGCACAATTTCAGTTTCTAAAGAAGGGCTCAGGTCCATGAGTGAGTGAGGGTGTTTGAGAACAGGGTGCTGAGGAGAATATTTGGGCCGAAGAGGGATGAAGTGACAGGAGGTTGGAGAAAACTGCATAACGAGGAGCTTCATTGCTCTTCGACGAGTATAATTAGGGATGAACAGGTCATGTAGCATGCATGGGGAATAGAATGCATGTAAGGTTTTGGTGAGGAAACCAGAGACCACTAGGAATGTCTGTACGTATGTGGGAGAATAATATTAAAATGGATCTAAGAAAGATAGTGGGGGATGGTACTGACTGGATTGATCTGGTTCAGGATAGAACCAGTGGAGGGCTCTTACGAACACGGTAATTAACCTTCAGGTTCCATAAAATGCTGGGAAGTTCTTGAGTAGCTGAGCGGCTTGTGTACTACTCAAGAAGGACTCAGCTCCATGTAGTTAGTTATTGTTAAAGTTATGACGATGTCACACAGAAGCAGTGGACGCCGGGAGTTAATATGGCGTAAGTTTGTGTTGCTATGTGTAACCAGGTTCACGTTGCTATGTCTCCAGTCTGTCGAACACGTGATGGTCCTCGTGAAGTTACTGTTATTGCCCTGTGGTGTAAATGGTGTCTGTTTCTCTGTAGGGAAGGTAGGCGATACATGAGAATTGACTACGCTTCATGGGGGAATGGATGTATTTTCCAGAATGCATACAAGTCAATGGGGTGTAACTCACCACGCCCAAGCCCCTCCCCTTCAAATTGTAAACCAGTCTCCCAATTTAGATGCTCCTTTTTAACTCAACATATTTTTATCTCATTCATTTTATCTTCTGTCCTCTTCTTTATTCATCTCTCGTTTTTTCTAACGTCATTATCAAGTTTTTTCCCTGTACCCTTATTTCTTTTGCATTGTTCATGGTTAGTTTTTATTCCCCCGCCGGCCCAGTGCTTAGTTATGTATCGGTGTAATCTCTCAACCCACTGACTGAGGTTTTAGGCAATTTTCAAGAATGAATAGGACGTTGAAGTGTACTCCAATGGAGTACACATATTTTACAAAGTGAACCGAGCAGGACTGGATAGCGATAATGCTCTGGACTCTTATTGGACTAGCACTCCTTTCGATTCTCGGTCGGTACACGGGCTATGTTGACTGAACTTTTTCAAAATTATCCTCAGTTCTCCATTCAAAAGCAGGGATTCGAACTTCGGCCCATGTAATTTTTATGATGACTTTATATAAGCTTCTTGATGGACGAAGTCGCACGGGAGTAGCTTTCCTACGAGTGTCTTCGGTTTTCCACTGTTACTCACGATTCCACCATTGCTCAGTACTCATCACTGCTCAGTACTAAGCTGTGCGGGGTGAGGTGAGGTGGATTTTTTCAATTGACCTAATCCTTCCAGCTGCACTATGTCCCTGGGGTTGACTCAGCCTCTAACATAAATAAGTACCAGAAATATTCCTGGGGATAAAGGGCGGCCGGTGCGTAAGGCTGACTACCTCACTGCCATCTGTGAGCCAGTTGTCTAGAAAATGTGGGAGCCTCAACGTCTCAGAATCCTATGGGTCTTCACGGCCTGTTACAGGCATAGCTTTACCGTTTACCTTTTTAAGATTGTCTACTCAAGGTGTGACGTAACCTCACAGATGTTCGAGACAGAGTGTAAGTATGAAGGAATTTTTCTGTACGAAGGAACTAAGGGATTGCAGAATTTAGAGGCTCTTGTTCTGAAGCACGTACTGAAATTTAATGACTTGCGTAACTTTGTGGGGTTTACGATATTTTGAACTAAAGCTTCAAACTCTAAATTCCGAACATTTCATTAGTAATTTACGATGTTCATTCATAGTAAAACACATTATATAGGGATGACCAACTCTTCTGTTTGTTTAAGTTACCTAACTGCGTTATAATTCACACGCCTTATGCCAGTTCTTTCGCAGATGTAAGTAAACCATGAAACTCGTGGCAGACGTGATGCTCAGAACAATATTACACTTTATGGGCCAGTTTTAAGTTAACGATTTCAATAGTAAACACTGATGGTACATAAATGCGATCCTTTTTCTATGCTTGTCTTATTATATAGTGTAGTTATAGGTCTACTGCCTTCCCTTCAAAAGCAACTGCTTGGAATTATGTTACTCTTCCATCATCATTGTAAGCAAGTAAAAATGTAATTGTAGATAATTTCCTGTTTCTGTACATATTACATCCTATCTGATTGGTATTAATATCGTCACATGAGACGCAGGGTTTGGATTGATAATTGGATTTATTGGACGCTTATGACATCTATCTGCAAACGATTATAACTCATCACTACAGCACACACGCGGTCTTCTGTTTGTTATTCTGTTGTCACTAGTCGTTGCGAGGTAGCGGCTACGAACAATGGAGATTCCTCATGGGAATCCACGAACTTCCACTCATTCGCAATTCACGACTGGCGCGGACCGTATAGATAACACCGCGCTCTCTAGTGTTAGGTCAGTATCTTTTTTGCCGAGGAAACCTATTTACATTGCCACTGCTAACAATGGTCGCCTCTACTGTTTCCACTCTTTCAGCTTTCAGCCGTCATGTCGCAATATGTTATCGTCTTACAAGGTTAGCTTTTGATGTTCCATTCATTCTTCTGTTATGTTCTCGATATATGTAATACTAGATAAAGAGTATAGACGATGGAGGTCTCACTGAGTAACTTTCTGCATTCACCAATCCTCATTCGTTTCTGTGCATTTTATTTAATCATGTTTACATAAACTAAAAGAGCTCTTTGCTGTCAGCTCATTGGTGACAATCTGAATTGTGTTTGGCGATATGTGCGCCTCCTGGTGATATTTCTTGCAACCTCATACCCTGCAGTGCGGACGCTGTTGGTATCGCAGCTCTGTAGTTCCTAAAACACAAAATGGCGGAGCGATACCATATCAGCGTTAATAGAATTCTACGAACGCTTTTCATGCGAGATATGAAGTTTGTTTTGTAACATTTCAAATACAAGACACAGAATGGAGCATTATAATGATGCAAATGAGAAATGACTGAAATATATTGTGTGTTGTAGTGAAATGTTTTGTCAGAAATTCCATTACGTACACTAACCTAAAATGTTACGGACTTCTGCATCATCTGACAAGTTCAAGACATTTCACAAGTCTCTTGTACATGTTTCGCGTTAATTTATATGTAGTTTGTAAGCGTGAATTTGTCGAATTGAATTCGTGAGAGAATGTTTTTTTTCTTTTTAATATTCTTGTCCTTCCATACATCATACTTTAATCTTTTAAAGCTGAATGGTTAATATCTGTACCACCTGTTTAACACCCAGAAAACTCTGTATTTTCGTAACAGTGTGTGTTTATACGTTTCGTATGATTCTCATATTGCACGAGTATTTCATCAAGGCCTTTTGTAATGGAGGTGCAATATGTTTTCTGCGATATGGGAACCGTACCTTTGTAATCTATTTTGACGAATTTCAGGCTTCAGACTGTTGATTTGCTGTAATTTTACCGTTTTTTTTTTCCTGCGGTGAACACCAGTGACTCTATCCCCCTCACGTTCCAACGTTCTGTTTATGGTTAATGTTTTACACGTGTTTCAAATTAATTTTACTTTTACCCGTATTCTCAGTTTATGGCGTGTAGAATTTTGTGTTAGGTTACTTCTTTATATTACTTACTTAGTCATTGACTTTACGGTCTCCTAAGACCCTTGACCTCCTTTGTGACAGATGGTCTTCTCATACTAACTTACATTGCCTTCCGATGTGAAGACATCTTCACGCCCAACTCTCACCTTCCAGGACTATGTCCCGCCTAGGAATTATCGGCAGACACCTACATCCTAAAATTGCAGCGCATACAAAAGAAGGTTCTTTACACCACTGGAAATTTTCGAAGGTGCACACCAGTCCGCGATTTGCACACAGTTTTCAGCCTTCATGTATATACGGTTATGTAACAAAATTGTGCGGGCGACAAGCAGACGTCTTACAAGATCATGGGAATGAACATGGTCGAGGAACAGGAAAGGTGAAGCCAAACATAGATAATACAGAGGGATAAACTTGACGATAGTCAAGGTTACGACACTTGAAGTGACTAAACTGCCGTTGTAGCATTATATACGTAAGATAGGCGTGATTTCCTTTGCAAAGCCTGTACTGACAGAAGACTTGCATATAGAGCAAAAGGAAGAATTTCCAATAACACTCTATATGTGCGAAATGTAGACTTGGAGAAAGGCCAAGCGTATTCATAAGACACAGACCCATCTTCTCGTCAGAGAGGGTGTTACATAAGGACTATTACCAGTAGAATTCAGTTGAAAAAAAGAATCTGATCGTGGGTCTCAAGGGACCTGACGCCAAGACGAACTGATTGGCGGAAAACCGCCAGTAGTAAAGTAACTTTGTCCTTGACTTTGATTAAGAGGGAGTCCTGAGATGGTAGTTAGAAGAGTAGGAGTTTGGTGTGAAATGGCCGCCAGCCTGCGAGGCCGTGAGCCAGGGAGCAGAGGAACGTCCACTGTTGGAAGAGGTTACCGTTACTAAGCAGAGCAGTAAAGACCGTGACTGAGAACGCTGGATTTGTAAAGCGCAGTCGGGCGTTGCTTAGGACTTCAATATGTCCGATTAGCAATCCAAACTCCTTCTATAGTCACTCCATCACGTGACCTTATGTAATAGAACATAGAATATCTGTTATTCAATGCAAATAATCCTCTTAGTTCTGGCATTAACTTTTGATGTTTTTTCGGAATAAAGCGACGCGGTAATCCCCAACACTTCGCCTGTAAACTTGACTCCGAGGATGGTACCCGACAGGAGTTAGTTCCAGTATGGGATGACTTCTTCTGTCTGGGTTTAAGGCGCACTGCTCTCGAGTCACGTCACTTTGCTGAGGTGGAGGGGGAGATCAGGTGTTCTCTAGTGGTTCTCCCACGTCTGCGAATACGACACGCCCAAAATAACAGGAGATTAATTCCACGCGTCACATTATATTCGAGTTAAAGTTATTATTCCAATGACCCCAACTTCTTATGTGTTGTCTGCATAAGCACGGCAATGAACCTTTGTAACTTCGCTCCAAGAAACTCCGGGAAACTTCATCTCCTCTTTTGCTGGCTTCTTGTTTGTTTCTGTGTACCCGTTTGTCCATCCTCCCATCCGTCCATGTATCCATGCATCAGCTATCCAGCCTCCCACTAGTTTTTTGCTGGTGACTTGCTTGGATTATTCTTCGAGACAGTTTCTCCGGAACGTCTTTGAACAATCACCGGAATACTTGGGGGTCACATCCCAGTACATAGTTCATAATCGTAATTGTGAAAATCCTCTATGAGAAAATTATTCGCTCATCTTTTTGGGTGCTTCTTCATGGTTAATTTCTTAGCGAGTCTTCGATTTTCAGGACGAAAACAGCAGGTTTCTCTAAAATATAGGGGAACATGTGAGAAACTACACGGCGTCACATCCCAGAAGACAGTACCCTTCAAAATCACAGCTGAGAGAGCCTCAGGTCCAACAAGCTTCATTACCAGTTGTCCTTCTTCAATGTTACTAGTCCACACGCGTCTTAATTTTGCCCTCCGGGGACCTTCAGGGTTATTTCTTTCTGACAGTAGAAATGTAGATTTATAGATCATTAAAACGTGTCTGGGCCATTACAGTGATTGTACACTGTCGGTAGCCCTCTCCGGTTCCTACTCACTGTTACAGCGATGTTCTTGCGTTTGTGTAACCGGCGGCCCCACATCTTCACTTCTGTCAATCTAATTTGTTCGGTTTTATGAGGGTTACGTTTCACTGATTTCATGGGATACGCAGGTGTCTGATTGCCCGAATTCCTCTACAGGCCCAGCTAGAAACTTGTGCACAGCTAGCAAAATGGGACGCTATTGTTTGGAACCACGATTGAAAGGATTTGCATTAGTATAGAATATCATCTTACTTTTTTGTGAACTGTAGACTCGTTGCTAGGTAACAACTGGTAAATAAGCAGCTATACAATAGCCGTTGCTAAGTAATGGCTGTGTAAATAGTGGTAGCTAGTCAATGGCCGCAAACACGCACGCAACAACAGAAGATTTGTTTGAAATGTTCTCTGTGCGATCCGCGCCGATGCTGTATAACGAGGGTCAGCTGTCATTAGAAGAGAGTCTTGAGACGACAGACGAGTAGGCGGTTGGTGGGAGATGTCCCTTAGCCTGGAGTCAGTGGAGTGGAGTGGAGTGGAGTGAGTGAGTGAGTTAGAGGAACGCTGGGGTTCAGTTGTGAGCTGTTGCTGTTAGAAGCTGGTAGCTGAGGCACGGGGATAGTTCGGGAACCCAGAAGGAGAAGTCCGCTGTTAGAAGCCGTTACCAGACAACGACTGGTGAAGAAACGGGAGGCTGAGAAGAATTAAGCGTGTGCTGTAGCGAACTGCAAAGTGTGAGAATTAGAAGTAGCACCATAATTACTCGCAGTTACGAATTGTGTGTATAAGTGGTCAATAAATCCAATTACCAATCCACACCCCGTCTATAGTCACACTCCATACAGGGGACAATATGTTTTAATCAAACAGATGTTCATGGTACTAAGAGAGTTAGATATACTTATATGCTTTGTGTGGGTCTCAGAATAGAGAGAGATCATTTCCATATACGTGCAGAACATTAACAACTTGGTCTTCATAATGGAGACCGCAGATGTTTTGTGTGAAGTATAAACTCAGTTTTCAGATGTTATTATCATAAAGCTCGTCGAAATTGCAACAGGAAATCTTTGCGGTTGCTAGCACCATATTTGGTCGCATTCTATTCCAACAGTATGCTTTATAGCTCTGGAGGGACACTCAGAAATCATTATTTCGCTGAATATACACGCCATGAGCTAGAAACTTTCTGCGATGACAACCGCATTCGTATTAAGGCTACAACGTGCCGCGCCATGTGTTACGAGAGATTGCGGTCAACGTGCATGCTAGCCGTCAAGTGGTGCCTCCATTGGCACTCACCCGAACTAGATGCATCTGACACGAAGCGGACGCCAGATATCTTTATTATTTTCTCATGTGCGTTTTATGTCTGAGAAAGTATTGTGATCATCAAACAAATATATCTCGATTTTTAAGGTAATATATGTTTTTAGGCTCCCCAATACGATGCATTTTGGAATTCCATCTATATGTGTATGTATGTATTGTGTGGATTGATGTTCCATGGGGAGAACCTAGCTCCAAAAATATGTGCCCTTCAGAAAAGCCTTAGAAAAGAGAGTGATGGTTTTCTCAAAGACAGATTATGTGACTTCGGTCAGATTTAACCAATTTGTGGACACGATCTTCCTGAATAAAATTGTGTAGGTGGTATCTTCAGGAAAATAACGGTAAACGCGCTATGGGTCCAGATGTGAAATTAGATTTTCTCGAACCCGACTTTACTGGCCTGATGGATATAAAACGTAGAACATGATATTCGAACCTGAAAAAAAGAACGTTTATTTATCGACATGTGCTCTACCAACACTGATACATTTGTCCCATCTCTTTTCCAGTGCGTCGGTACCCGCAGCATAGAAGTCTTTCTTTGCTGTTGTCTCAGTCACTTCCGAACTTGGCCGAGCATCATCTGCAACTTTTTAACGTCCTTGAGATAATTTCTCGACCTAGTTGTGAACCTCTTTACGCGACATACACTTCCCACCGTAAACAGGAAACACGTCTTTATGAATATCCTTTGCATTAAGTTATTTTGCCCTAACAATCGCACAACAGAACGCTGCTCTTCGGTTGTATACTCCCCAAACACGGTCGCCATTTTGACTACTGAAACCAGTCTCTGAACATGCGTATGCGCGTCTGCTACCTAGACTGTCATGAAGCTGGTCTGTGCTGCTACCTAGTGATAACCATACAAAACCTATTACGTCCATTGCAGCTGTTTCACTTCTATTTGTGACCTGTTTACTGACTCTCCCTCGCATCTCTCTCTTGTTTCCACGGGGTTTCAATCGGATGAAGTGCGTAGGTCGGCTGGAAGGAAGGTCACAGTGTCTGGTCCATAATGCATGGTGCGAGGCGGAGTACATTTGCTTTATTTAGAGATACCTGAACCTATTTCCTGTCGTAGGCATTTAAATATTTAGTTCCTGTAGTTGTTTTCCGACCTGTGCGCGCATTCATAATAAATTGGACAGTGTGCTGATCTTGCGTCCATGCTAGGTGGGTCCCTTGTCACCACGGCATGGCGCGTCCTCAGGTTGCGGATGGAGGAGACGCCCTCCAGTTATGGGGGTACATGCGAACATACTGAATAACCATTCGCGGACAACCGACAAGGTGTGGTCCCCCAGTTTTGGGGTTGGGCGTGGGGCTAACAATTCCTTACCGTAAAAAATAAGCTTGTTACGAAATGTCACAAATTAAAATGGGTCTTAGAGATGTAAGCTGGGGTGGTATTGACTGGATTGATCTGGCTCAGGATAGGGACCAGTGGAGGGCTCCTGTGAACACTGTAATGAGCATTCGGGTTGCATAAAATTTTGGGAAATTGTTGAGTAACTTCACAATAGACGTAGAAGGTTTTTAGCTAATTAAATCACAATATCGTTTTTACTTGTATATTTAGACTGTCTTATTGTCACAGCAGATTTAGTGAAATTACTCATGTAGAGATCTTTGTGACGTGTTCTGTCCTTCCCTTTCCCTTCTCTTTGTTTGTTAGTATTGTCGACAGGCAGCGTCCCGCAAGCAACAGCAGAAAAAATTGTGTTTTCTGCGCGGTCCGTGTCGAAATCTTATAAGCAGGCATTTGCAGTAACTATTTGTGAGATAGTCGCCTTCTCGTGAGAACGTTATGAAGGAAGCAGAGGCCATTGTTGGGATCCGTCACCAGGAAATGACTGGGGGAGACACAGCAGACTAATAAGACGTGCTATAGTTACTTGTAGTTACGAGTTGTATGTGTAAGTGTGTGATAAATCCGATCACCAATCCAAAACCATTCTATAGTCACTCCATAAAATCGTGACAGCATATTTGTTTTTAATTTAGATTTTTTTTTCACAGTTATCCCTGTCATTTGCGGCGCTGTGAATATGTAAACCAGCGTTTCTCTACTTTGTTTATAAATTACCACTTCAAAAATATTTCTGAAGTTCCCTGAAGTGCCTAAAATTTTCAGACGCAGTTTTTTCGACAATTGTAACACGTTTGTTTAAACAATTTAATTGTAACTGGTTGTTTGGAAGAAATTACGTACAGACAACGAGCTTTACAAGCAAATTAGAGGCAATATGTTCCTCCGAAACGTCGGTTTACGGACTCTTCATAACCACCTCTGTGAGAACCTCACATTCTACATAAGTTTTATGAGTGCTGGTCATAAATCCGGGTTTCTGAATGTAATGGAATCTGACATTTAGCTTACGCCCTTGTTATCCTGCAAGATAGTGACGCTTCGAGCGAGGGGCGGGCTGGGAAGAGAGTATTGAGGCTTCTTCTCTGCAGGCAATCAGATGTAAACTGTTTTCTCATCTCAACGGTTGCAGAACATTTTGAGAGGACAATCACCTTGTCCCCTTGCCTCTACTCACCCCGGTTGTCATGGCAGTAAACAGCCCTTTTGCACGAATGAAACTGCTTGAAAATTACCTCTTTATTTCATTTAGATATCTGTGCTCTTCAAGTTTCCTGCTTTTGGAATTGTTATTATTCGTTGTCTAAAACATCTCTGTAGGTCGTACCTTGTGTAGGCAACCTTATGGGAAGAAAATCCCAGAGATTTCCAGTATGGTGATTTTGTTTCCCACCTTATGTTCACAGTAGATCACAGGGAGTTTCTAATGGTGACATAACGATCACGTCATTTGTCTGATGATGACGCAACCTCAGAAATGTTTTATAGACTCGCTATAGTAATTTTCGTTCTTACAGAAATTGCTAATGCATTTACGAACAAAATTTTTATTTGATAACTTGAATCCTGTAATTCATCTACATAATATTTAACAAGAAGTTCTGCAAAGAACTAATCGTCTGCTTTCTGTTGATACGACACGAACCTCGTAGAAAATTAAACAGAGAGGTGTGACAGGCACACAGACAGCAAGATGGTCTCAAACAAACAAACAAACAAACAAAGAAGCAAACAAAACTCCATGGCCTGTAGTCCGCAAGTGAACTATACCGACAGAGCAAGCGACCGCCGCTTATCGGCGAAGTTAGTACCGACTTTAGCGGATAGAGGGTGTTGCCTGGTGAGCGCAGCGAATCCCCATGCCCGTTAATTTCGGTTTTCTAGATCGCAGCCGCTATTTCCTTGAAATAGCTCCTCAGTTATCCTCACGAAGCTGAGTGGACCCCGTTCCAGACCCAATACTTCTCAGAAAATCTGGTAGCGCCGGGAATCGAACCCGGGACCTCTGGATCTGTAGGCAGGGACTCTGACCGCTAGACCACAGTGGTNAGGTGTTTTTGTGGGGGGGGGGGTGTACACAAAAAAACAGCAAGATTATTTCATATGCTTTCTTTTATTTTTTTTTCACAATAAGGAAAGTACGCTAGAACTTAGTTCGTACTTCACAGAAAACACATTGCGTCTCTAATACAAAGATTATTCTGAGTTATTTCCACGTCTATACCGGGATCATGCCGTACGTTAGGGCACGGCCGGTCCTTTCCAAGTTCTTTCTACTTAATGACTTCAGCATCGTTCGATTATTAGCTCCTGTGGTGTGAGTTACGAACTGTATCTGTGGCTCTACAGCCCTTTGGACCTTGGCCGCTTTTTCAGTCTCTTAATCCTATACACAGTCGGTAGGACTCCTTGGACGGGGGATCAGCTCGTCGCAAGGTCGCTACCTACAAACAGAACAACACAAAGACAGAATAAACTCCATGCCTCGAGTTGGATTCGAACCCACGATCCCAGTGTTCGAGCTGGCGACGGCAGTGACTTCCAGACAGCATCGTTAAATAAATTACGAATAAATAAATCGCCTTTAAACTTACCCCCTGACAGTTCGTTGCACATTCAGATGTATGTGGTTGATCACCAGACGTTTTGTCGTGTGGTACATTTTGATTTGTGATATTGGTAACAATAGAAACCCGATGTTTATATATTTAAGTTGTATTGCGAGGACGATAATATTTCTAATGCTTGTACTAAAATTTTAGATCCACGTTTCCTTTTGATTGTTTTTTTTTAAATATTTTATTTTTATCTTGAGCCATAAAATGCTGGTAGAATGCATCTCTACGCGTCTGTATGTTCTGATGTTCGTTATATTATAGCCTGTCACAATATAACTGAAATATAGGAACCACTCGCATGTAGTATCAGATGTTATGGGACCTAAGTCTCTTTATCTTGAGGCTCTGTTTACAAAACACTGTGTCAATACGTTATCAGTCCTCGCAGTAAACAGTATGAGTTCAATTAAAGCTTTGAATCACGAGGCCCCATATATAAGAATTCATTTCGTACCTCACAGGAAACACTGCATCTCCAGTATAGATACCGAACCCTTGATGCTCTTTAGGGAAATGAACGTTCATTCTGAGAGCCATGCGAAACACGTGTGCGAGCAAAAAGCAGATATTTTAATGCGATACGCGTAGTTGCTTCTGTGGTTTAAAGCGCTAATAATATGTTTCGAAGCCATAGAATCCTGATTTCTAAAACTCTGTTTGTATCACATAGGCGTGTATCGCGAACTACTGAAACAAATGGATGTCAGATAAATGAAGAGACGCTATTGAATGTTACTTCTGAACTTTGACTGTTGGTGTCGTGCCAATCGCGAACGTCGCTTGTCTACACGTTGAAAACCTTCCACTATAATTGTCACGTTTTTAAATTCGATTAATATGGATTGATATTTCATATTGCCACGTGTAGGGATGTGACTATAGGCGAGCTTTGGATTGGTGACTCGATTTATTTGGCCACTTTACCACAGGAGTGTGAACTACAAGTAATCACAGCGCCACCGCTGATCTCCACACTTTACAAATCACTGCCGCAAACACTAAATCTTCGTGTTTTCAATAGTCATTCCTTGGTAACGGCTTCTAATAGTGGAGATTCTTCAGCGTCCACACTCACGTCGTTACTGTCCGGTGAATATCCCACAACTGAACTCTCAACTCGTGACTTTTGTTCCTTGCTTATGACATCTCGGAATGGACCACGCAGAAACACCCCGTTTCCATTGTTATATATGCATCTTTACCGCGGCGTTGCGTAGCAACGGGCGCTGCGCGGGCCGCAGAAAACACATCTTTTCTGTTGTTGCGTGCGTATATGTTGCGGACTTTACCTAGCAACGGCCGCTGTTTACAGAGTCACCGCTTAGCAGCGGGCCTGTACGGCACAGTACAGACCAGTACAGCTATAGTTCAGTCAGTATAGCGACTAGGCTACGGGTTGGACGACCGAGGATTCGGGATCGATTCTCGGTAAGGGAAAGAGATTTATGTCGTTTCTATAGCGTCCAGGCCGGCTCTGGGGCCCAACCATTCCCCTCTATCCCCTGGGTAAAGCGGCAGGAACACTACAAGGACCACTCGCCTGCTTCTAGTGCTGTAACTCCCCCCGTGCGTCCTCGTTATGTGATGCAGAATTAATTAAGCACGGGGGCAAGTTTACCTTTACCTTTTACAGTGTTTGTACACTTGGCCGTTCTCAAAAAGAATGCGCAGTGGATTTGGTCGAGTCCACTGAGATGAGGGGTTATAGGTTGTGTTCTTGTTAGTCAGGAGCATTGGTTGCGATGTGTCACCCTTCCTCCCTCCATTCCACCCTGCAGTGGAAACCACTGGCCCGGTGTTTCTTGCCACCCTTCTCACTTCTGACGTATAGCCCAAAGGACATGCCTAAAAACAAGGCCTGTACCTGTTTTCACCCAGGCTGCTGGCTAGACGGCCGGGGTTCCATTCCCGGCGGTGTAAGAGATGCTTCTCTTCTTCACGGCTTCCAGGCCGCCTCTGGAACCCACCCAGCCTCCTATCCAATGGGTACCGGTGGCTCTATCCTCGGGGTTGAAGTGGCCGGGACGTGAAGCTGGCCACTCACCTCCACCTAATGCCGCGGTAAAAGATGGCGTAGCTATGCCAGCATTCATTCATACGTCCTTAAGGTGTGGGGCTTAATTAAGCACAGGGACAACTTTCTCACTTGTAATGTGTTTGCTGATTAATTGTGCCTGTATTTGTGAAGTCTGGACCGCCTCTGTGGTCTAGTGGTCAGTGTTCCTGCCTACAGATCCAGAAGTCCGGCTTCTGAGAAGTAGTGAGTCTGGAACGAGGTCCACTCAGCCTCGTGGGGATAATTGAGGAGCTATTTCAAGGAAATAGCGCTCCGGTCTAGGAAACCGAAATTAACGGCCGTAGGGATTCGTTGCGCTGACCACGCGACACCCTCTATCCGCTAAAGTTGGTACTAACTTCGCCAAGAAGCGGCGGTCGCTCGGTCGGTATAGTTCGCTTGCGGACTACAGGCCACGGGGTTTTTTTTTTATTCGTGAATTCATGGACTGGCAATTTCATCTAAGTGCTATAGAATGTGACGTCACGTAGTCCGGTACATGTGTACCGAAGGTTCTTTCGGAGATGCAGTTTACTTTGTGTTTCAGTATCTGAACCAGACGATATAGCATCGGGTGGTACAGCGACTGATGAACGTGCAGGAGGCGGTAGTGACATTGAGAGGTCCTGTTCCGGGAACTGTCTGGACGGACCGAGCAAAGGCTCGAGCCTCCTAAGGGTAACAGGTGTCCCGAACGGAGGTTCGATTCAGAATACTAGTCTAAAGTGTTACCGCTACTTTAACTCGCTCGTTTTCTCAGAATAGGCAGCGACTATTTCTTTGAACAGTATTAACCAATTGGTTTTTGTCTAGAAGATGCAGTTTGTTTTTGTGAGTCTGGAACTGAAGTTCTATTTAGATATAACGCCTCAAAGGGTCCAAGGGAATTTCAAGTTGTGGTTGTACTCGGTTGCGTGTTGCCTTCTGGGAAGGTCTCGCCACTTGTTTACGCGCTCGTTGTGGTGTGTTTGTTACTGGATCCCGTAGGGTTGTGACAGTTGTTCCCATATGTTGTCATACACACCATGCCTTCATGTTTGTTGTTTGTTGTACCTTTGTTTCTCGCTACTATTCCTGCATCTTACATCGGCCTGTAGTGTTGTTCAGAGAATTCCACTTCACGTTATTCCCTCGCAGTGAGTGACGAGATCCTATAATTGCAAGCTTTTGTTTTTACGTCTCAGTCTTTAGTCCGTTAGAAAATGTAAAATATTAGTTGTTTAGTTTACGCCGTTTTCATTACATACAAATAAACATAACATGGAATGGCAGGATGATCTTAGTCTCTGACATTAAGGGAGGAACATAGACTGAAGGTGTTTGAGAACAGGCTGTTGAGAATATTTGAACAGAAGAGGGATGAAGTGACAGGAGGTTGGAGAAAATTTGATAATGAGGAGGTTCATAACTTGTACTCTTCGCCAAGTATAATTAGAATGATCAAGTCAAGGAGGATGAGGTGGGCAGGGCATGTCGCACGAATGGGAAGAAGAGGAATGCATATAGGATATTGGTGGGAAAGCCAGAAGCAAAGAGACCACTGAAGAGAAAAAGTCTTAGGTCGGTGGATAATATAAAAATGGATCTTAGAGATATAGGATGGGATGGGATGGATTGGATTAATCTGGCTCAGAATGGGGACCACTGGAGGGCTCTTGTGAATACGGTAACGAACCTTCGTGTTCCATAAAATGCTGGGAAGTTCTTGATTAGCTGCAGAATTGGTAACTTCTCGAGGAGGANTTAATCTGGCTCAGAATGGGGACCACTGGAGGGCTCTTGTGAATACGGTAACGAACCTTCGTGTTCCATAAAATGCTGGGAAGTTCTTGACTAGCGACTTCTCGAGAAGGCCTCAGCTCCATGAAGTTATTTAGTTGGTTATGGTAGGACGAATGATGAATTGTGAATTGTGAAGGGTTTGGAGGAAAGCTGCCGCATCCTAATCGAAGTGCTATTCCACAATTACCCTGGAGAGACTGAGAAAAACCACAAAAAATTCGTAGTCAGCATAGCCAAGTCCGAAGCGAGATTCAAACAGAGCACGTCCCTGTGACTAGAGGCTGTCACGCTCTGTTGGTGCCGTCTTGTACTTCAGAACATAGATGCATAATGTTCAGGGGAACACTGAATATAGACTTAGCATGTTCTCCTAACCTTTGTACCTAGGCCGCGCCATAGCTCAAGCGGTTAGTCGCTGGATTCCCACCGTCGAGGCCCGGGTTCGATCGCCGGTCTGGTGAAGTGGGATTTGTGGTGGACAACGTGGCGCTGGGGCAGGTTTTCTCCCAGTACTTCGGTTTCCCCTGCCAATCTTCATTCCACCAATTGCTCCACAATCACCCTCACCTATCATCTGGGGCTGGTACAATAGGCCAGAAGTGGCCGCAGTACAAGGGACTTAGTCCCACCCCACTGGCAATAAAAGAAAAACCTTGGTACCTGTCTTCCAAAATATATTGTATCGTATCCCAGAGATCGTAATTTTCTTCACTCGAGGTATTATGTATTAGCCTGCCCCTGCCTCATTTATGACTCTTTCCATCTCTTCTTCTGTCTACCCGTGTTTCTTTTGACGTACAGTTTGTTAAGTCATAACTTGTTTGAGGATGTGGGTTCCGTCCGTTCTTAGGATGCGTTCCTTCCGTTTCCTTCTGTCAGGGAGAACATTTCCAGTTGTGTCCTCCATTTCTCGTTCTCTCTTTTGTACTTCGGCCCCCGACAGCTCAGCCGCGTCTGATAATAGTGTCAGTGTGTGACTTGTGTAGTGGCATCTCACTTCTGTCGCTTTAAATCGCTATATGCGTTTAGCGTACGTAATGTTCATAAGGGAAACATGTTTATGTAATGGGTTGGTTTTGATTTATTTCTCTATCAAAGTTTTAATCTCATAAACGTGGTAATAAGTTTAGTTTTTGTGTCTTTCAGATTAAGGTGCACAAACCGTAGGGACATCTGGCGTATGAATGCACGTCATGGCCCGTGTTTTATCATCCTTTTGTTTATGAAATGATGCATCTCGGTGTAATTTGTCAGGCAGCTGAATGACCTTATCTCTTGATATTTTTACGACTTCCCTTGATTGTCACATTTATATATACAGGATGTGCCATTTAAAACGCAACCCACTCTACAACTAATGTTCAAGCTTACAAGTGATACGTATTGTTATCTTATTATCCAATCATATGTCATGATGGCATAGTGCTTGATTAATTAAACACAGGGACAGATTTTTTTTTATCTTTTATGCGGCATTTCCTTGTCAGGGTTCGCATTGCTAAATCCTCCGCAAAAGATTTAGATCAGAAATAATGGTAGGAAATGAACAGACATTAATAGGCCTACTGTACCAGCCACGGTTGGTATGAATGAAGAATTGGTGAGAAAGACCGCTGAAATCCCTCCCATTGCCACTTCATCCACCACAAATCCCACGTGACCTGGGATCGAACCCGAACCGTCGCTTTGCGAAGCCGCCTGAGATATGATACGACCTCCCCCTGATACTGTAGTTGGTATCACTGTTTCCCCCCCACATGAGCTTTATAGCCGGGGGTGGCCAACGGAGCCACATGTGACAAGTTTCAGAAGTTCGGGAGCCTGAACAGACCAGAAGACAGTGCTTACCCCGCGGAGGATGTCTTAGGCTCAGCAAGTGTGTAGAGACAGGTCTGAATATCCAATCTCATTTATTTGCGTCGTCTCAGCTTCTGTTTAGATACTCTGTAGGATGTTCTGGCTGTTTAGCCACTGTCACGTGTTCACATTCACAGCTGCCTGCATAGGCGGTAACACTAGTACATCCCTGTTAAAAGATGTTAAGTATTAAGCTGTTAATTTTGTGAATATATTTTTTAGAAAGTGCTTGAATTGTGAAGAGCTGGGATAGCCCAGTCGGGCTACTTTGGAGCATTGAAGACGGGAATGTTGTTTTTCACAGACGGGCTGTCTCCACTTCCTCATATTAGTTAATCATTTTTTGTTCTTGCAGTAAGGGTTCAACCCCCTTATTGAATGGATACGGGGGGCTTTTCCCCCGACGGTAAAGCGGGTTTGAAGCTAATCACTCACTTCCATCCAGTGCCGATGTCAAGAATGGTGGAGATATACCTCCAGTCCCTCAATACATGTTCATGGCGTTGTGCTGTGCGCAGGGACAGTTCTACCTCTTACAGCACTGATGGCGCAAAATAGCCGTCTCCGGGTCGCGAGCCACAGTTTGCCACGTCAGTTATAAAGCCCACGTTTAAGAGGGAGATGCTGTAAGCAGGCATATAAAATACATTTATCATTGCCTCGTCTTTTTGAGGAGCGTTTCGGAAGCATTCGGCGCGTAAGGCAAAAGGGCCGTAAATCTCTCGTCCCTTGTAGGCTCGATAGCTGCGCTGAGACATTAATGGGGGTTTGGGGGGGGGGGACCGTGGAAACTTCACCAACGGGGCTTGATGGCGTGTTGTAAAGGAATATTTTGTTCTCTTCAGTTCGAAGGAACATTTAAGTTGTTTCGCTACTGGAATGGCATGTGTTTCTTAATGTCCTTACATATTTCACGTATTTTTTTGTAGGTTGGCACGCGGTAGCGTAGTATTTTGGAGCCGGAATGTCGCGGGTTCGGTTCCCGATGAGGTGGATTTTTTCAATTGACCTCCTTCCGGCCGCACTATGGCCCTGGTGTTGACTCAGCCTCTAACAGAAATGAGTACCAGGAATCTTCCTGGCGGTAAAGGGCGGACGGCGGGTAAGGTTGACAACCTCACAGCCGTCTGTGAGCCGATTGTATAGAAAACGTGGGAGCCCCCATGGCCTGTTGCAGGGAAAGTTTTACCTTTACCTTTATTACTTACTTACTTACTTACTTACTTACTTACTTACTCATGGAGCTGAGTCCTCTTGAGGAGAAGCCAATTCTGCAGCTACTCAAGAATTTCCCAGCATTTTATGGAACCCGAAGGTTCATTACCGTCTTCACAAGAGCCCTGCACTGGTCCCAATCCGGAGCCAGTTCAGTCCAATCCATACCATCGCATCCTATATCTCTAAGATCCAATTTAATTGTTACACCTCAGGGGGGAGGGGGTGAGAAATTATAATTGCTTTA